>NC_132841.1:86424574-86758172 GCF_048164855.1 Canis lupus baileyi
GCTCAGTGGTTTAGCCCCAGCCTTTGATTCAGAACGTGATTCTGGAGTCCCAGGATCAAGTCCCACATCGGGCTCCCTGCATGGAGCCTGCTTTTCCCTCTGCCTGTGTCTCTGCCTCTGTGTGTGTGTGTGTGTGTGTGTTTCTTATGAATAAATAAATAAAATATTTTAAGAAAATCTGTAGAATCTGTTAGAAAATAGAAAGGAATTGAAAGGTTGTCCTAATTAAAATGAGAAACCATTGGCAAGTTTTAAGCATGAGAATGTTATATTGTCATTTATCTTTTTAGGAGATCACTCCATCTATTTGGTTGGATTGTAGGAGGTAAAAGTGGATGGTGAGTTTTAGTTCTCCACGAGAGAAATAATGATGTCTTGATCCAGGTAGGTAGTGATGGAAAAGTTGAGATCTTGACTATATTCACAATAATTTTTAATAATTTTACAAGACTTACTGAGATTGCATTTAGGATGTTAGCAAATAATCACAATTATATATGATTCCTAGGTTTTAGTATTGGGCAGGAAGATGGCTCGTAATCCCCTTACCAGAGAAGGGAATCCATGGAGAAGAATAAAGTTGAAAAAGGTGATTGGAAATTATCTGTTGGAATAGAAAACTGATAATGAGGGTGGAAAGAAAGTCTACGGAAGGAACCAAAGTCTTTACAAGATCAGAGAGAATGTTTTCCTGATGGTAAATTGAATACTTCCACACAATTGATTTGGAGGAGTAGGAGGTTTGACAAGAGAAGAGGAAATTCAATACTGTTATCCCAGAAAATCAAAACATAACTCACTAAGCCACCCAATTAAAACTGCTGGGATGGGCTATAGCCATTTGTAGTCTGTGTAGTTCATCATAAAGCACAGCTAGCATGGAAGAGTCTTTTTTTTTTTTTTTTAGATAAAATACAAAAAACAGAAGATAATTATGATCACCTGGCACTGAAGTTCCTAGTTATTTAGGATGGAGAAAGAGACAGAGATTATACATATTTTGAGGAAAGCAACTTAAAAATGGACCCTGGGCAACTATGCTAGACAAGTGAGTTTAAGCCCAGGGCAAGTGAGTTAAGTGGAATCAGGGCACTAAATTCATTGGAAGATCCACTGAAATTCAATAACCATACAGTAAATATACAAGAGCTAGGAGGCTGGAAAAATATCATATAAGATATATATATATATATATATATATATATATAATATTTATGTTTTCTGAAGCAATTGTTCTGAGTCAAAATCTACAAACTGATTACATAAAGGATGACATAAACCTGAAGACTAGCGTTATTTTGGCTAAACAAATCTATAAGAATTCCAAATTTTAATTATTTTATATTTTATCTCTTGCTTGTCACATTTCCTACAAATTCCTTTGGGCCTAGACCTATTTTATCTCCATTTTATCTTACCTAACATATCCCTAAGTTATCTGAAGGCGAGCTGTAGCCTAAGACATGACTATGAAATTAAATGAAAAAAAGCAAGGGTGAAAATGTCAAGAAACTGAGGCTGTACCATGTTAAATGGATCATACAATGGATTCTGATACTTTCAGAGCTTTGACAGAAATCAGAGTGGACTGGAAGACAAGGTCAATATTCAAATTATCTGTAAGGGATGAGAATGAGGGAATTCTGTAGGTAAATGTGAGATAGGAAGAAGATTGTATAGTTGAATAATAAAAGCTATAAAAGAGCAGGAGGTTTTACCCTCATGTTCCAACTTCTGCCCATAGGGTATGTGGAGTGTGACAGAGACATATGCTCTATACGAGTTCACTTAGAGAATACCGAGTTACCACTTAGAGAAAGTAGGTAGAAGTGATATTTTTAGAAAAGGTTTGAGAGACAGTTTTGTCAAACATTGAAGGAATTCAAGATGGACAACAGAGAATTTGCTCGTCAAGGGTAAGAAAGTAGATGGCAAAAGATAAGGCAATGTATAAAACACTATAAGGAAAAGAGTTTAAGTGATAAAGTGATAAACTTCAGGAAGTCACTAGAATATCTAAGTATTATGTGATGAACTTGGGCAAATAAGTTTAGCACTGTTATGACAAATAACAGACTCATTGGTAATGTAGCTTGGGATAGTCTTTGCTTCCTGGCCTATACTGTGGAGCTGAGGCAAAGGAAGACCTTATTCAGTCATAAAATAAAAGTAAAGGAATAAAACCCAACATAAAATTTGGATTGAATTTGCCCATCAAATGACAAACTCTTAAATCAGATTAAAGAAAAAAATCAGCTGTATATTTTATAATAAAAATACATCAACTCAAAGGTAAAGCAAAGTGAAAAAGGCATGAGGTAGTCAAATATACATCAGACAAATCCAAATAAATTTGTGAGGATGGTAAACCAAATATCCAATAAAGTGGAATGAAGAGGCAGCAGCCTTTAAAGAAAATCTTGGGAGCATTTTTGCTAAATAAATTTCCACACTTTGAGAAAGGCAGATCAGCCACAAATTTTAATGAACCAAAGACAATAGTAGTGAAATACATAAAGCAAAACTCTTAAACTACAAAGATAAGATCATAAAACCTCAACATAATGAGTGATTGTGATATATAGCTTCCAGAGGTGACTGATGAAGTAAATCTAATTGAAAATCATTTATGAGCTTTAAATAGAATAACCAACTGGTTTTATTAAGTTATAGTGTCTTGGACATTGGGCTTTATATAGAAGCTTTGTACTTAGGAAAGTTTACGACAGGAGGAATTTTGATATTCTCTTGGAGGATATCAATTACCAAGACAAGTTTAGAAAATAATTTGACAAAGAATACATACACTTTTAAGGTCCTAGTTGCATTTTGAGGACTCTATCTTACAGAAACAAAAATGAAATCTGTGTATGTATTAATTAAAATACTATTGCTATTACAGTAAGAACTGGAGACTAATGTGGCAAAGGGATATGTTTAAAATATTATTATTTTTTTAAAGATTTTATTTATTTATTTATGAGAGACCCAGAAAAAAGAGAGAGGCAGAGACACAGGCAGAGGGAGAAGCAGGCTCCACGCAGGGACTCGATCACTCCTGGGTCCCCAGGATCACGCCCTCAGCCAAAGGTGGCACTAAACCTCTGAGTCCCCCAGGCTGTCCTGTTTAAAATATTATTAAATACCATGTAACCGTTAAAAAAATTAAATGAATGTGAGGGATTCTCAATGGAGGAAGATTGACTTGGAATAATTTCAAAATATTTTCAGAAAAAGTGAAACACAGTTCAGGCTAGTATGGCTACCATGTTGTAATTTTTTCATTTAAAAAACCCCCTTTGGATGTGTGTTTCAGTGGTGTACTTACAGAAACATAACACTTTGTTAAATACAACCCAGATTTTTAAGTGTTGAACTCATGGAGTTAGAAATGGCGGTGATGAGTAAAAGACTCTGTACCTTTGGAGGCTGTGGATGGTATGAAGGTGGAAAAGCCACAGGTGGTGCAACCCCTATGGCAGTAAGTGGTAAGTACTCGTATTTATTCAAGTATAGACTCAGTGCCTAGAAACGGAGAATCAAGCTTCCTTCCCACTTACCTTCAAGTCCAAGCTCCCAAGGCTTAGTTTAAAGACACTTATTGTAAGAACAAATCTAACAATTCTGGGAAACAAGAGGTAGAGTTCTCACTATAAGAAATTACGTGGTGACACTTTTTCTACACTTCACAAGACTAGTCCCTTTGGAGTTTGTATAAATGATTTGAACAACTCTCACAATCCTGCCTCGTGCTTTCAGCATATGTGTTTGCAGCCCAAAGCTCTCATAGGTGGGAGAAAAATAAAAGATAGGATTACTTTCCTTTCCAAAAATACACAGCTAATGACACTCTGACAAGCAGAAGAAAAAAAAATAGAGCTTTACATTTTTGTACCACAAGTTTGGTTTTAACCTCAAGAGAAATAGAAACTTTAAGTGTAAGTAACCTATTTTAAAATATTGAATGATGAAATATTGATCAATTAAAATATGATAAAATATTTGTAAATATTAAAAATGTGACTCATGATTTTGAATGCTTTCAGCCTGTCAAAAAATATTATTACAACTATACATATATTAAATTATTTTAACTCTCGTAACCCCCCATGGAAAAGCTGAGGCATATAAAAATTCAGCATATTGCCTAGCACCACATGTACTAAATGGAGATGATTTCAGACATCATATAGTAAGGCAAACATATTAATAATTGCCAAAAGATGTTAAGAGTTTAAATAAAACATCTTGGAGATTTCTCTTTTTTTTAAGACTTATTTAATTTATTTCAGAGAGAGATTGTGAGCAGGAGAAGGGGCAGAGGAAGAGGATCTCAAACTGACTCTGCACTGAGTGCAGAGCCCTACACAGGGCTCGATCTCACCACCCTGAGATCATGACCTGAGCTGAAATCAAGAGTCACAGGCTTAAATGACCGAGCTACGCAGGTGCCCCCTCCTTGGGGAGTTCTTAAAACCAATGATGAGGACAGCCCAGGTGGCTCAGGGGTTTAGTGCCACCTTCAGTCCAGGGCGTGATCCTGGAGAGCCGGGATCGAGTCCCACTTTGGGCTGCCTGTATGGAGCCTGCTTCTCCTTCTGCCTGTGTCTCTGCCTATGTTTCTCTCTGTCTCATATGAATAAATAAATAAAATCTTTAAAAAAAAATAAAACAAGGATTTGAGAAGGACTGTAACAAGCAAACCCCCCCCAAAACAAAAACCATATCAATATAAACATCAAATAAAATATGATTCAATATAACTGTTATAAAAAGGAACAAAGATTGGTATCTTTTATCATAAAGTTTATAGTCCATCAATAAGATACAGCTGTGAATTTTTATTAATAACACAACACAAGCTCCAGATACACAAGACAAAATCTGAGTAAGCATAAGATGTTATTAACAAATACAGTACTGTGGTAGAGGAAATTAACATACACCTCCTGGGAATCAACAAATTACAAAAATAGTTAAGAAGATAGGGAGCATTTGAAAGATAACTAAGAAATTCTTTTATAGAATATCCCTTTAAGGAAAACTCTATACTTTCCAAAAACAAATTTTGTATATGTCATGATCACTAACCACAAGGTAATATTATCAGAATTGTGACAAAAAAAATATTATACACAGATACACAAGCATATTTACACTTAATATGTTAAAAATACATTTCCAAATGACTCCAGCTAATGAGGAGTTAAAAATCATTTAAAGATAAAAAAATCAAAAGAACACTGCTCATGAAAATCGATTGGATTTAGCTAAATTGCCACTCAGGGAAATCTATACTATTAAGCTATATTCACATACATTATTTTAAAAACTGTAAAATAAGTTATCTATGCTTTCATATAAAGAACCCCCAAAAAAAGTTGAAACAAAGTAAAATATAAAGTGGAAAATTAATAAATTAATAAGGATTCCCCCCAAAAAAGAGAAGTTGAGAAACTGTTATAATTGAAGAAAAAATATTTTAAAATCTGTAGAATAAGCAAATCACAATTTCAAAACAAAACATATGTCTTCAGCTCTGTGTTTCTCCTTACTCTGGTTTATTTTCATAGCATTTTGCACCTTCTAACAATTATATGCCTTTAAATTTTTTTATATTAGGATTTATTTCCATATCTCACTACTAAAATATTATTAGCTCTATATGAAAAACTTTGTATGTGTGTGTGGGGGGGTGTGTTTACTGATGTATTCCAAATGCCTATAATAGTGCCTGGCATACAATAGGCATTCAATAAATATTTTAGGAATAAATAACTGTTTGCAATATGATAGATATAAGAAATAAATGTTCATAAGAGATAACTGTGTACCTAAATACTTTTTAAGTGATGTATAATAGTTAAATGTCTGGGATAAAACTCACCAGTTAACATGCTTTCCATCTAATGAAAAATGCTAAAGTTTGAGCTGAAAGGCCTTTTCTCAACCACACATGGTGGCAGACGGTAACTACATGTATTGTCGTGAGCATTGAATAATGTCAAATCACTGTGTTGTACACCTAAAACTAAATAACATCGAATGTCAATTATTCTGCAATTAACAATCAAGGTTTTTACGTTTAGTCATGTTCTCTTGCATGCATTGAATTGTAGGTAAAGCGATCTTTGCTGTTTACTCTGTGCTTTTCTGACTGGTCACATTTTAATATATTTCAATAAAACATCAAGGTCATGGATCATTGAGTACCGGACAACCCTAACCCAGTTGTATTGTCTGTAAACTCTGTGAAGATGCTTAGTAAGTGGAGTATGAAATATAACCTGTCTTCTACTGGTGAAGTCATTTTCTCTGAGCTATGACAGCTTCCTCCCAAAGGAAAAGCTTTACCCAATTTGTACAAAGGACAGGAGTGACCTTGCTGACAGAAATAATGGGTGGTGAGGAAGATCAAAAATACAGAGTTTCAGTTATAAGTTCTAGAGATCTAAAGTGAAGCATGGAGACTATAGTCAATAATATGCAACTGTAGACTTGAAATTTGCTAAGTAGTTGATCTTAAGTGTTCTCACCACATGCACAAAAGAATAGCTGTGTGAGGTGATAGAAGTATTAATATATTTATTGACACATCATGTTGCACACTTTAAATGTACATGACTTTTATTTGTCAATCATACTTCAATAAAACTGAGAGGCAAAAGGCATTATGCTGTGTGAAACTTTACAGACTATATATATATATATATATATATATATATATATATTGTTAGGTACACATGACTGAGTGAACAAAAGAGACCATATTGTGAGCCAGAAACCAAAACTCAATATATTTAGGATAATAAAAAGAAAAATAAGCAAGAAATTATTATCAAAAATGTATCTGCACCATACCTACTTCTGTAGAAATAAAACAGCACACTTTCAAAGAATCCACAAGTAGAAGAAAATACCACAAGCAAAATTATAAGACATTTGAAATGAAAGCATTATATATTAAAATGTGTACGGTGCAGCTAATGCAGTGTTTAGAGGGAAATTTATAGCATAAAATATTTATATTAAAAGAAGAAAACCTCAAGGCAATGATTTTTACTTCCAATTACAAAATCAGGATAAAAGAAAATGAATTAAACACAATTAGGCAGAAATCAATGAAACAAAAGAGATAAACAGCAAATAATGAACTAAAGATATTTCTTTAGAGTATCCACAAAAATGATAAACTTCTAGCCATAATCATCAGAAAAACAAAGATACAAATTTCCAATTCTAGAAATGAAATTTTAGACTTTACAAATATTAAAGGATAATACAGAGAATATTAGGAAGAACATTATGCCATTAAACCCAATAACTTTAAATTAGAGGAAAAACTTCTTGAAAAGCAATTATAACCAAAACTCAATCAGGAAGACATAGGAAATCTAATAACATGAGATCTAATAAATAAGTTACATTTGTTATGAAAAACTACCCAACACGAATCCTGCATGCTCGGTTGGAGACAAAGATACAGGTTCAGTCTCAGATATGTTTATATACATGTACGTACATGTTCATGCTTGTACACATGTACATATATGTATAGCATATATTCATACACATTTATATACATGCATATACACATAGAAAATATGTATACATGCACAGAAATAAAAAACATATATGTGTGCAGTCTACATACTTACCTTTCATAATATTGTCTAATGGGAGGGCTTAGAAGAAGGAACATCTCAGCAGTAAAGAACACACCTCACATGTAGATATTGGTTTCTAAATATTTTCCTCCATTAAAAGCAGCTAGGGGTCCTTGGAGAAATTGTTATCCATAGACAGAGGCAGGGAAAACAAAATGTATTTTCTTGAGATTCCAAAAAGTAAGGATTGTTGAAAAAGAATTTTTCTTCGAAGAGCCCTATAATAAGATCAAAAGGAGCCAAATTCAAAAAGCTCTGAGAAGCCAAAACTGGAAAATTCCAAGATAATAATAATAATAATAATAATAATAATTAATAATAATAAATTATAACCCAAAGAATAAAATAAATATTCATAGGTTCATGACAATATAAATAAATGTTTAATAAATAACTGAGTGGGGGAAAAATCCAGCTCATTCATTTAAAAGAATTGCAGTTTAAAAATATGGAAGGAATGAGAAAAATAGGAAATTGCCATTAAGAGATATGAGTAATAATTACTACGGAGAAGATCCACTCGGGAATGCTAAAATTCATGGTGAACCTTTAGGAGAAAAAAGAGAATTTTTTATGCACAAACTCTCTCCCCCAAACCCTCATTGATTTCTATAATTGTTAACACAGAACCCCACATTCTTTGACTTCTCCCTCAACGAGATGAAGTTTTATATCCCAATACTCAGCGTGAGTGTGGGACGTAAATAGTGGCTCATTTTGAAGGAATATTGTAAGAGAGAAACAATAATTTTACAGTGGAGAAACCTGGAAGACTCAACTTCAACTGATCAAGTCATCAGTAATAAGATATATTTATATTCTATATCCTCTGATATGATGCAATAAGACTGTATTTTCTCAAATAGTCATAAAATCAGTCTAACCACCAGAAAAAATCCACACAAGCTCATAATATGGAGGTGATATTGGGATTTATAATAAGAACTATCTATTTGGGCTTTGTCCTGGTTTCTGGCACAGAACTCCTAAGACCCTCGGAATTTCCTAAGTGATAAAAGCAATAAAAAAGTGTCTTTTGTTATTTTAAATGAAATACCTTTTGGAAAGTACCACTGGAGCCAACCACATGATTAGAGGTTGGAACTGTATGTCCCAACGCTGATCTCTGGCAAGAGAAAAGGGGCTGGAGATTGAAGTCAATCACCAATAGTCAATAATTTCATCAATCATGCTACATAATGAAGTCTCCATAAAACCCCCAAAGCCGGTGTTCAGAGAGCTCCCAGTTGGTGGACACTGGAAGATTCAAGGAGAGTGGCATGCCTGGAGAGGACAAGAGAGCCCCAACGCCCTTTCCACACACCATCCTGTGCATCTCCTCCATCTGGCTGTTGTTGAGTTCTGTCCTTTTGTAATAAATTGGTCATCTAACAAGTAAAATGCTTCTCTGAGTCCCGTGAAGTTCCTCTGTTAAATGACTCTTACCTAAGGAAGGGTCAGTAGAACCTGCAATCTATAGCTCATGGGTCAGAAGCACAGGTAATAACCCAGAATTGTGACTGGCATCTGAATTGGGGGGTGGAGGAGCAGTCTCATAGCACTGAGTCCGTTTCCTGTAGGATCTGGTGCTGCTGTCTCTCCAGGTAGATATTCCTAGAATTGAGTTGAATTGTAGAGTACCCAGCTGGTACCTGAGAAGTGTCTGGTGGTGTGGAAACACCCTCACTGGAATTGAGGGAACATTCTACAAAATGCAAGGCAAGTTCTCTTCAAAAGTTCAAGGTCAACCTGAAATCTGGCATTGTGATGCCCCCAGCTACGGTTTTCTGCCAGGAGTTTTGTTATTAAATAAAACCAGCATTCCACTTCTAAAAGCTGAAAGTGCCAGCCTCTCTATCAGTCAAGATTCATGAAAACTGTGTGGAGGTTCCTCAAAGAGTTAAAAATAGATCTGCCCTATGACCCAGCAATTGCACTGTTGGGGATTTACCCCAAAGACACAGATGCAATGAAACGCCGGGACACCTACACCCCGATGTTTCTAGCAGGAATGTCCACAATAGCCAAACTGTGGAGGGAGCCTCGGTGTCCAACGAAAGATGAATGGATAAAGAAGATGTGGTTTATGTATACAATGGAGTATTACTCAGCCTTTAGAAACGACAAATACCCACCATTTGCCTCGACGTGGATGGAACTGGAGGGGATTATGCTGAGTGAAAGAAGTCAATCAGAGAAGGACAAACATTATATGGTCTCACTCATTTGGGGAATATAAATAATAGTGAAAGGGAATATAAGGGAAGGGAGAAGAAATGGGTAGGAAATATCAGAAAGGGAGACAGAACATGAAGACTCCTAACTCTGGGAAATGAACTAGGGGTGGTGGAAGGGGAGGAGGGCGGGGGGTGGGGGTGACTGGGTAGCAGGCCCTGAGGGGGGCACTTGACGGGATGAGCACTGGGTGTTATTCTGTATGTTGGCAAATTGAACACCAATAAAAAATTAATTTATTATTTAAAAAAATGTTCAAGGCCAAGAAAGACAAAGAAGGATTTGAGGAAGTGTCACAGACTGTATAATACTAAGGAAATGGAAAATCTAAAAGGAATATGGTATCCAGGATCAGATCTTAAAAAAAAAAAAAAAAAAAAAAAAGGATATTGGGGAAAAATAGAATCCAAATAAAGTTCCTAGTATACTTCACTGTCACACACTACAGTTAATTTCTTAGCATTGAGAATTGCACCCTAGTTAGATAAGATGTCAACTTGAAGAGAGGTTGAATGCGGGTCTATAGGAACCCTGTACTATCTTTGCAATTCCTCAGTTAGTATAGCTTTATTTCAGGATAAAGAGTTTTGTTTTTTTTTAAATCCCAACTGGAAACAAACCAACAAACAAACTTCTGGCCAAACGAGTTCACTGGTGAAGCTGGAAGAACTAATACTAACTATGCCAACTGATTAAGAGACCAGAAAAGAAAATAACATTTCTCAAGCTGTTTTTTAAGTTGAATTTAACCGAGACCAACACCGAACAAGATACTGCACATCGGGAAAGCTACTCATCAGTATCCTCAAGGAATATGTCCCTCACCAAAATATTAGTAAATAAAACTGAGTCATATATCAAACAAGGATAATATACATGGACAGGTTGGTTGAACCCTAAACAGGCAGTGCTGGGTTATCATTCAAAAAAGGTAATTAATGTAATTCAGCCAATCAACAGACTGAAAATGGAAAAAACCAAACGGCCTTCAAAATTCAGCATCCATGCCTGACAAAATAAGTAGCAAAGTAGAAATATGAGGGCAACAGTCTTAAACTGAGAAAGGAAATCTACAAATAACCTAAAGCAAAAACTATACGTGTATTGTGAACTAACTGCAATCTCTCTCTCTCTGTGTCTCTCTCTTTTTTTTTTTTTTTTTTGGTTCTTATGATGATATATTTTTGTTTTCTATCTCCCACTGACTCCCCATTTTTATTTTTGATATTCTCCATCAGGTGACACAAGGTGAGTGACCAAAAAATCATGCTTTTTTGTATCCAGTTTCAATCCCACTCCGTGGCTATGCCTTCCACAGCATCGTATTACAGAAACTAGTTCTTGCTTTTCAATTTTGCAATGACCATTAGTCCAAACAACTTAGGAACAGATACAGGTGATTTCAAATAATGTTTGCTTAAAAATATGAAAAACTATATTGTACAGAGGCTGAAAGACAACTGTGAAGACCAGCAAAAGACAAGTAAAGGCATAAATTTCTTCATCTTCCATCATATGAACAAGTGAGATATACATTTCTTTAAGATTGTATTTATTCGGGAGAGACACAGAGAGAGAGAGGCAGAGACACAGGTAGAGAGAGAAGCAGGCTTCCTGCGGGGAGCCCGATGTGGGACTTGATCCCAGGACCCCGGGGTCACGACCTGAGCTGAAGGCAGACGCTCAACCACTGAGCCACCCATGCAACCCAACAAGTGAGGTATTGTTTAAGATTGAAGGCTCAGTAAAGACAATGTCACTTACAATATTTAAAGTCATTGACATAACCAATAAAACAGCTAAAACTCATGTGGCAACTCTGGCAATGACGCAGAACGTACTTCCAAGGAGTTATATTTTGAGAGACGTAGTATGTCTTTTGAAGAAAAACATCAATACGGTATTGCTTGAAGTCAATAACTTAAGCAGGAGTGTTCAGTCCTTGAACCCCGATGAGAAGACGGGCTTGGCATAATCAGAGAAGTCAACTTTGAGTTCTTATTTTATACTCACGCGCCTTTGAAATAATTAAGTGTGTAGGGCCGTGTGGACACACATACCGGATGCAGAGAAAAGAAAGAAGTAGAACTTCTAAAAGGTTAATCATAATTTAACTTTTCTTTTTGTAGAGTTTTATTTTTTTCCCAATGGAAACTCTAAACATATTTTTTTTTCAAATTATTTGCCTGAGTATGTATATGTCGTTGTGTGTCTGTGTGTGTTTCATGAATCCAATTCTCTCAAATTTCATACTATCTCTGAGAAGACAAATTTCATGGATATGAAGAGGCCTTACAATATCTAAGCTCTGCTCATCCTCTTTTCTGACTTAAAAACCATCTTTGTCAGACAAACCTATTCAAAGTATTTGGAATGACATTTATCATCTATACAATGGTGTAGAGGTTCTATTTTTCAGTGTAATAAGGGGTTGCTGCACATTTTCAGTTAAGAATTTTAATTAAAATAATGCATAAACGTGCCCTATAGGATTTTTGCCACAAGACCTTCCATATTCTATTAGATATCCTCCTTTAATAGTCTAGGTATCCTACGCCAAGGGTGGAATAATGTTTATGCGAATCTTTGTGCCTGGAGATACTCATTATTTCCTCAGATAGGTTAGAATAAGATTTCTGACAGCTGTATTTTAATCTTAATAGATTTTTTCTTTGTCATAACAGTTCTTTCTCCCAGTCATTATTACAATATAAAATTTTCAACATCTATGTGTACATCTCTTTGCCCATTACATTTTAATAAAAATACACAGTGACTTTGGAACTAAGCTCAGGTTTTCTTTCTTTCAAAAGCAGGTCAGTAATATATTTTTAATTTTACTTTTTATTAGAGAGCAAGCATTAACAAACTGCTCCCACTTTTTAAGACACTCTCTTAGCAGATCTAAATGTTTTATTTCAGAAAAGCAATTATTATAATATTCCATGTCAAAGAATTATGCTTTGCCTACTCTGCACTTCCACCGTGATAAAAGAATCACAGACAGCAATCCGATTTCCTTCCCAAATACAACCTAGTCTGTTCGATTTATTTCTTGAAAATGCGGTCCTTTTCTTAAAAATTACACAATTCTGTGTGATCATGTATCATCGGTGGACCAGGGGAGCAGACGCTTTAAACAAATCTCCTCTTTACCATGACAGTACTGATACCCACACCTCAGTCTTGCAATAAAGTATGCTGCAAAAACTAATAAGTTGTACAAACTGCATTTGTATGAAACATATTTTGGGGGGCCCTGGGTGGCTCAGAGGTTGAGCATCTCCCTTCGGCTCAGGTTGTGACCCCAGGGTCCTGGGATTGAGTCCCACATCGGGCTCCCTGCATGGAGTCTGCTTCTCCCTCTGCCTGTGTCTCTGCCTCTCTCTGTGTCTCTCATGAATAAATGCATAAAACAAGAAAGAAAGAAAGAAAGAAAGAAAGAAAGAAAGAAAGAAAGAAAGAAAGAAAGAAAGAAAAGAAGAAAAAGAAAGAAGAAAGAAAGAAAGAAAGAAAGAAAGAGAGAAAAAAAGAAAGAAAGAAGAAAGAAAGAAAGAAAGAAAGAAAGAAAGAAAGAAAGAAAGAGAGAAAAAAGAAAGGAAGAAGAAAGAAAGAAAGAAAGAAAGAAAGAAAGAAAGAAAGAAAGAAAGAAAGAAAGAAAAGAAAGAAAGAAGAAAGAAAGAAAGAAAGAAAGAAAGAAAGAAAGAAAGAAGAAAGAAGAAAGAAAGAAAGAAAGAAAGAAAGAAAGAAAGAAAGAAAGAAAGAAAGAAAGAAAGAAAGAAAGAAAGAAAGAAAGAAGAAAGAAAGAAAGAAGAAAGAAAGAAAGAAAGAAAGAAAGAAAGAAAGAAAGAAAGAAAGAAAGAAAGAAAGAAAGAAAGAAAGAAAGAAAGAAAGAAAGAAAGAAAGAAAGAAAGAAAGAAAGAATTGTATTTTTACATGACGATATCTCAGGATGCCTTGGGAGAAAAGGGCTCATCTCATGCAAGGACATTTACAGCACAGATTCCCAAAGCTCCTCAGCAGAGGTGATTGGGGGAGTGGACCCTTAGCCGCCTGGGGCGTCATGTTTTACCCCACAGAGGAAGAAAATCCCCAAATCAGAATTGGACAATTATACTGTGTCTGGAACACATACTTTTGAAATGGAACTTGCAAACTCAGGGGGAAAACAAAAACAACAAAAACAAAAACCCGTCCCAAGTGTAAGAGCACCCCCCGCATCCAAGAAGGTGGAAGGGGATGAAGAGAGAGAGGAAGAGAAGAATCCAGGAAGCAATAGACATGAGAATTGAGGAAAGGGCAGTTCAGTGCCTCAAATTAGCTGATTCCTTGCAAGGACTTTATCTCTGGGCGTGTGCCTCCCTGCTTTGAATGACTGTTGGATTTTAACATTGGGTTTTATTTTTAATTTTTTTTAAAGATTGTATTTATTCATTCATGAGACACACAGAGGCAGAGACACAGGCAGAGGAAGACGCAGGCTTCCTGCAGGGAGCCCGATGGGGGACTCGATCCCGGGACCCCGGGGTTACTACCTGGGCCCAAGGCAGACGCTCAACCACTGAGCCCTGCAGCGGCCCCTTAACCTTGGGTTTTAGAGACAATTGACTTTCTTGAGATCCTATTTTGAGTGGTTATTTTAAGAATTTCTTTTGTGATCATCTCCCAAATACATTTGTTCAATTGTTTCTTCTATTCCATTTTGTAATTCGCAAAGTTTCTGCTATTTCCTACTTTTTGCTTTTGCTTCTGTATTCCAATTCATACAATTTATTCAATGTTGGCGTTATCTGTAGAGGTCTTGAGCTGCCTCTATTCTCATTCTATTTGGCTTATGTAGTTTGTTGTTGTTGTTGTTGTTCTTAGGCTCAGCTATTTCCTGAAAAATACACTGAGGAACAGACTAGGAATATGTGACAGTAAGTGCTACATCGAACTTTGTCATTTTCCTTAGAATATTCTCACTCGCACAGTTATGCGTCCTGGGTGATGCCTTTCCCTTTTGGGTGCTCCATTTGCCTTTGGTTAAAAACGCTATAGATCCAGGCACCATTGATGAAACGTGACTTCCAAATACAGGGACACTTCATCAAATTGAGGCAGGATGCTGAGCGCTGGGGCACCCCCTGAAGATCTTGGTCTAGGGCGGAATTACCAGCAGGGTGATGCAGAAGAGGAGGAGTGCTTTCCCTACCACATTCAGATTCTAGGTGGAAGGAGAGGAAAGACAATGAGTGCCAATCACCTCTCAATTAGCCATTCACAACCACATGCACACAAAAGGTAGAAGTAATAATAATAAACAGTCTCTGGCCTACAGAAATTTAGGAAGAGTCCAATAAACTTTGGGAATGGTGAGTTTTCTAAAGAACTGTTGCTAATCCGTAGCTTCTTTTACCATTATGACCAAGAATTCATTTTGTTGAACAGATTTTACGTATGTGCTATTCTAAGTTACACAAAGTTAGATGAAGAAGAAATGGGAGGGACTCACTTCATCCACCAACACCAACAACAAGGGGAAAAAAACAAAGGGCCCGCTTAGGAAAAAAATGTCTCCCTCTTTCTCATAAATGGAAATAATTTGAAGTGTAGGCTATATTTTCATGAAGTCTATTTTGGATGTCGTTCCTTCTAGCATTGATTGGAATCACTTTTATTCTTCAGGAACAGCCTGACTTTCTGCATCTTTAAAGCAGATGGGCAGAAATCTTTAAATGTTCATCCAATGTTTGAAGAAGCACCACACAACTACCAGCATTCAAATTAGAAAATAATTTGCACCATTGGTATGTTCCCCTCATTTTAATTTTTTCCTTCATTTTGTGAGAGATGTCATTCAACTTAGATTCATTTTATTATTTCTCTGTAACACTGTGAAGAGTTTTTTAAAGATATTTGTCCTTGAATATTCTTGCATCCACTTAAATTCAAATGAAACTGGTATTGTCTATTAGATTCAACAATTGCCACAACAGTCTTACAGTCGTCTCTCTGCTATACTAAAAATTATATTTTTCACCAAGTAATTGTTATTCTATTCATAGTTTCTGAACATTTCATTATTATGAAATTTGCTTCTCAATTATAAAACCAGTCACAGCATTTCATCTGTATATCCAGGAACACCCGTGCCCACAGGGAAATCAAAGGGTCGTATTAATTATAGTTCTTAAGTTGAAACATTGACACAATTAACCTGCAGCACCCGTAAAACATTGTAGTCTAATAAAGAACAATTGCTCCAGTGTGTAAAATGCACTATTAAGTTTTATAAAAGTTTCCTAGAAATAGCACAACAGAGATAAAACACTAAGACCTATTAATAGGAGAATTTATCTCTCTAAATCAAGATAACAAATCTGTGACATTCATTTTCTCTTCTCGCAGAAATAATCCCACACGTGTAAATTATCCCAATTTATGATTTCCATCTTCCTAAACTAATAGCCTATTTTCTCTTAAGAATGTTGAGGAAACATCAGTATCCATTCAAAGAGAGGAATTGTATCTTATCTTCTGTATGTGGACTATTTCAAAAGTCATTTTGGTTTAGCAGGAATTGGTGGGTTTAGTGCACTTGGTGCTCTCATCTGCAAAATTAAGATAAAATAAAATAAAACAAAAAATAAAAGGTAGAAAATGTGGTTGTGACAAAGTAAGGAAATCTCCAGTGGTTTCCTATGAGAGTGAGTAAGACACAATGTCCTTAAAGTGACTTCAAAAGCTTGACCTCATCTACTACACCCCATAATCTCTTACACCTTATGCAATTCCGATCTTCCCGTGGACCCACGTGCTGCAGCCATGGTGGCCAAGTATCTCTTAACAGAGGACCTTTGAATTGGGGATCCTTGCCACCTGAAATTATCTTTCTCAGGAAAGTCTGTGGTTATCTCATCTCTACATACAAGTCTCCGCTAAACTCATCTTAAGTGAGGCTTTCCCCAACCAGGCTCTATAAAACAGACACACAGTCTATCAAGGACTTCTCAACCCATTGCTCCACTATCTTTTTATTCAGAGGACATATCACCACCTGGAGATTTGTAAGGATTCCTTTACGGTCTCTCCTGCCCAGAATGTTTTCACCATTATGGGCAGTTCCATTCCAACATCACAGACACCCCATACATAAATGATGAACATATAAGTGGGTGTGTTAGATAAATTCTATGAAAAGAAATCTATTTCTGCTTTCAAGAGTGGAATAAGTTGGTAGGTATGTTTTTAAATGGTCGACATAAAGGAAGACACCATTCAAGAAGCAGAGGATGGAGGTTATATATTTTATTATTAGGTGATATTTGCTATGGTCTGACCTCTTGAGTTCCCCCAAAGTTCATATGTTGATCTCCAATCTCCAATATGATTTTAGAAGTGAGGCCTCTGGGAGGGGCTTGGATCATGAGGGTGAAGCCTCATGAATGCTATTAGGTTCTTCTGAAAGAGTCCTGGCAGAGATCCCCAGCCCCTTTTCCTGTGTGAGGGTAGAGCAAGAAGTCTGCAACTCCAAAGAGCGTCCCCGTCCACCCATGCTCAAACCCTGATCCTGGACTTCTAGCCTCCATGACCATGAGAAAAATTCCTGTTGTGTTTAGGTTGTGTAGAGCGTGGTATTTGATGATAGTAGCCTGAATGGCCTAATGCAGCAGCCATCACTAGGGAAATCCATATGACTCAGGGAGGGAAACTTGAATCAGTTGGCACAAGTAGGAAGTATGAGGTCAGTGATTCCAGAGGCATGTATTCTTTCCTCCATGAAATGCTGAGAAGCCGAGAAGATAGAGGAGAGAAACCTTCAGAAAATGTGTATTTTTAGTAAACACCTCTGTGTTCTCCCCCTTGTATGTGGAGTGATTCTTTTACTCCCTTGGATGTTCCCCAACTAAGAATATAATACCCAGTTTATGGAACTGCATGAAGAATTTAGCTTTGTTTTGAGGAATATAGAGATAAGTCCATTTTTTTTCCTTCTCCCTCCCTCTATTCTCTTACTTTTTTTTCCTTTCTTTTTCTTTTGTTTTCTTTTCTTTTTGTTCTTTCTTTTCCTTTCTTCCTTCCCTCCTTTCTGTCTCTCTCCATCTCTTCTTCAGATTTCTTTATTTAGGCACTAATTTAGAGTTGTCTCAATAAGTATTATCCTTTTTTTTTTTTTGTCTCCTCTGTGTCACCCTTTCCTTCTTTCTTCCCCAGTTACCTTCCAGAATGTGACATGCATCTTCCCATTTCCTTATCTGTGATCAAGTAGTCACAAATATGTGTTGTGACTTAGGCAGCTATACATGCGTGATATGTTTTGTTTGACTGTTGTGTGTTTCTCTGTGCCTTAATTTTCTCAGTTACTAAAAATGTCATAAAAATGTCTCTCACTCACCTGTTACTGATCAAATTCATGATTTTAGTGGTTGCATAATATTCCACAGTTGGCAATATTAACACATATTTAAACAATTGATACATATTTGTTTTGTTTCCACTATATCACTACAAGTAGGGCTGTAATAGATGTCCTTATATACATTTCTATGTTCTACATAGATTATAACATCATACAATGGGAATAACAAGAATCTAAGGAATTCATAATTATTCCCCTTTCTGAAGGGCTGTGACAATTCATATTTGAGCTGAGCTTGAATGAGAAGCTACTTACTTAACTATGCCCTCCTGAAATCTCAGCACAGCGGAAGTTTCACATGTTTGCTTGCTTGTTTCTCACTCAGTTGACACTCAAATGGGATTCAAACTCTCCTGGGCTGGGGCTGCTGCTTGGGCTCTTTGCTCTGTGTGGCTCTACCATCTCAGAGAGCTTCCCTCCCAGTGAAGCAACTGGAAGTGGTAAATGATAGTTTGGCCCATTCCATTAACAAGAACAAATCCACCATCAGCCTAACTATAAGGAAGGTTAGGAATGTACGGGAGCACAGGGATATTGATGGGTTACTTCCTCTGTAAACTCAAACTTAGAGGTGCTTACTTATGTTAAAAACAAAGAAGAAAAAGGAAGAGACATAATTTATTAAAAATCAATCATTGGAAGTCAAGAATGAAGGGCCATCTCTGAGATATATAGCATGGTAAGTAAAGTCTTAATTATATGCAGATTTCATGCAAAATCGTGAAAACACAAGGACCTCGATAGAAAAATTAGCAAAATGCATGAACATGGACTATACAGTCGCATTACACTTACAATGAAAAATAAAAACTATTTACCAATTACTATTACCAACTACTGTCATGGAATTATCTACTATGATTAGTCACCAAATTAATACCACCTGCCTGTGAATCAACTTTAAAAAGAACCTAAAAAAAAAAAAAAAAAAAACCTAAGCAGGGGATCCCTGGGTGGCTCAGTGGTTTAGAGCCTGCCTTTGGCCCAGGGTATGATCTTGGAGTCCTGAGATCAAGTCCCACATCAGGCTCGCTGCATGGAGCCTGCTTCTCCCCCTCTGCCTGTGTCCCTGCCTCTGTTTATGTGTGTGTCTCTCATGAATAAATAAAATATTTAATTAATTAATTAATTAAAAATAAATAAAAATGAAAAGAACCCAATCAAAGTCATATAAACAGGCATGAGAAGCTGGGTGTAAAAGGAAAGAAGAAAGGACAGTCAGAAAAGATAATTTAATCTACCTAACCATTAGGAGAAAAGCAGAAGGAAGGAAGAAGAGAGCTTATAAGGCTGGGTTTGCAGCATTTCAAGCGAATACAGTGAGCGAGAAGCTTTAGGGTCGCTCTATGATGCAATGCCATCCAGATATCTCCCAGCAACGTGGCTTCCAGCAGCCTAGGGCAATTTTGCAGGGTGGGACGCTGTTGTGAGCCGTGGTCAGCTAGCTCTACAGTAGCTGGAACACACATGTGCAGGCTCAGCAGCAATGTGTACTCTTGAGATGACACAACAGATAGGAGGATTGTGACCCTCAGACTCACACAATCCAATATCTTACCCAATGATACATTTTACAAATAATTTCTAGGCCATAGGCCATCAAGAGGCCCAGGAGAAATAGAGAGAGAGATTCAGAAGAGTCCACACAACTCTTCAGAGACTGTCTCCCTCAGACCCATATCGATTGCTGAGAATCAAAGATGAGGCCTCCACAGGAGCACAGCAAGCATCTCACAGAAGGAAGCCATTTATATCATGAAACACTTTTTATTCTATATCCAGATATTTACAGAGTTTGGTAAATTTTCCCAGGGTCCATGCCTTCTTCATCCACAGACACGAGGTTCAGATAAGCAATTGTAAACTAGAGACATCTGGCCAAAAGCACCCCAGACGTAAGGATTCATCTCTGAACAAAGTCACTAATTTGTGTATCAGAACTTCTAGTATCAACATATTGGTGTGAAGATAAGGCTACGTAATGTGCATTCCTCCTTTTCTGCAGGGAGAGAGACCCCAAGAGAGCTACTTCCCAACCTCAACACACACGTCAACAGCATAATCGTATCCATATTGAATATGTATATATATTCATTAACAGCATAATACATACCCAAACCACATTTTTAAAACAGTTGGAATATTCATATGATGGAAATGAAAATATTGTACATGCCTTCACTCAGCAACGTTTCTCAGAAACTTTACATTCCTTTTAAGTGAACTTTTTTAAAGGTCAAAAAGCTTTCCATAAATATGCCTGGTACATTTCTAGTTTTTTTTTTTTTAATACATTTTATGTCTTAAATGATATTTGTAGGAAGCAAGAAAGCTACTAGTGTGATATGGAGCTGGTATCAGCCAACGGTGAGAAAACTGCCTGGGTTACAGAATTGGACGTGCCATTCCCTTTGACGACGATCCAGGAGTTTGTTGTCTTCTTTAGCTGAAAGAGTTGGGGGGGATGCTCACTCTTTTTAAAAAATCATTTTAATACACTGAAACTTATTTTTTTTAATACACTGAAACTTAAATGCAGAGTAAAATATGCCAGTTCAAGCATATGGTTGATGTCATGATATATCCAAGCGTGGGTTGAGAAATCGATCTTCTCTGATCATCAGGTTTACGACTCTAACAATATCTAAATTAATCACATTCGCTTTATCAACAAGTTTTAAAAAGTCAAAATCTAATTACTTTGGAAAGGCAGTGCCCAGCAGACCTCAGCAGTGTCCTCGTTTTGCCTTTAAAAATATTCCTAGGAGGCTACAGACATTCTCCTGTGACTGTAAACACATTTCCATGGCAACAAATGGTTTCAAATTTCCTTACACACCTAATATGAGAATCCCCTAGAAAAGTACTACTCCAGAAGTCATATATTTTTTCATACCGTCTTAGTTTGGGTTGCTGTAACAAATACCATAGACTGGGTGGCTTAATGACAATTGGTTTTCTTAGTTCCTGGAGCTGAGAAGTGCAAGATTGAGGTCTGATTGTGTTCCCTGGGAGGGCCAGCCTGCTAGTGGCAGGCAGATAGACTCCACGCTCCACCTCCTCCAGGCAGAGAGGTTCTCTCTCTGTCCCTTCCTATAAAGGCACTGATCCCATTCACCAGGGCCTCACCCTCATGACTTCATCGCCTCCCACAGGCCCTCCCTCCAGATGGGCATTAAGGCTTGAGTATGAGGATTCTGAGGAAAACAAGCATTTAGTCCATAGTACACACTCATCCCTGCTGTGGTTTCAGAAAATAATTGAAAACTTATGAAACTAAAAATGTCCTTTTTAAAAATCAGCTGGTACAGATATTTTTCACAATTGAATATGTTTACCCAAATAGAACTCAATTAATATCTTATCTAATTGGCTTTAAGAGGAAGAAAATGAGACCTTTATATATATAAAAGGCAGTATTTGGGGGGCTGGTTCTTTCCAATAGATAGAAGCACTTTAAAATGACTTTTTGAAAGAATTCAAAAGAAATTCTACAGCAGTTCTCAAGATGCCTTTTACATTTTCTACTTGTCTTTCAAAACCTGAAAGATCTCTTTTGGTCATTTCTATATCATATTTAAAGATAAAATGTTGATGCCCTGTTACTGTACCAGCCCCAACTCTTTGAGAACAATCCATATGGTTAAAATATATTTACCTCAAAATACATTTACATCTAAGTAGGTAACACCTTATTTAGAAATTAGTAGCGTTGTTATAATTTAAATAAATTTAAATCCTGGGAAATTCAAATGCATTTTATAAAAGGAAAAATGCTACCAGAATGGAAATCTAAACAGAAAAAAAGAGAGAGAGAGAGAGAGAGAGGCAAACCATAAAACAGACTCTTAACTATAGAGAGAAAAAATGAGGGTTGCTGGAGGGAAGTGAGTGTGGGATGGACTAAACAGGTGATGGGAATTGAGGAGGGTACTTATTGGGATGACCACTGGGTGTTGAATGTCAGTGACGAATCCCTAAATTCTACACCCGAAATCAATATTGCACTATATGTTAACTAACTGGAATTTAAATAAAAACTTAAAAAAGAAAAAACAATAAGAATAGACCTTAGTTAATGGGAATGTATCCACATTGTCTTGTTAATTTAGCATATGTACCACATTAGTGGAAAATGTTAATAATGGGCAAAACTGGGTGTGGTGTATATGGGAACTCTTGGTACTATCTTCTCAATTTTTCTGTAAGTCTAAAATAAAGCCTATTTCAAAAATACTATGACAGTTGGTTTCATCCTCACATCAATCAATACAAAACTTTTTAGGTGTCTTATCCACATAGGAGTTCAGCCATTGTGGCCTCTTTCCATGAGATGCCCACACACCGCATGAGGAGACACATGGCACTTGTCCCATGCTGAAATCAATGGTACCTGGAATACAAAGGGAACTTAGGCAGATTTGGAGGTGTGGGTATGCCTTCCAAGAATATCTGGCCTAGGGTTGTGAAGAGGAAAGCTAAAATTTCCACCCCATTTACCCCAAAATAAAATGGTAGCTATGCACTTCTAAGAGTCATTTTGCAAATTAAACACAACTTACTGTTTAGAGAATTACAAAATCGTAGTTATTGATATTGATATCTAGATTCATGAATAACATAACATAAAAAAAGTCTGTGACTTTAAATCTGTCAGTCGTTTACCCAAACAATAACTCTGACATAATGATTTATAAGAAGTACTTATTTTTCAGATAGATTTGGTCTTTATCCACAGTTCCTGGAAATGGATTAGGGTCATAAAAGTGAATAGTGTCTTGTTGTCATTGAGCGTGTGTTTAAATCCCATTTGAGGACAGGAACTGGTTGCCAGGAGGACCAACCACTTAACTAAAGGGTTGGGATGTTCAGTCCTACTCCCTAACCTCTCGAGTAGGGAGAAGGGTGGAGGTTGAATCAATCGATGGACATATGTTTAGCCAATCTTGACAATGTCATGAAGGCTCCATAAAAACCCAAAAGGACAACTTTTTGATCCCTTTTGGAGAGCTTCCATGCTTGGGGAACCAGAGTGCTCCCACATGCTACCAAGTCAGGACCCAAGCTCCATGAGAACAGAAGCTCCTTTGTTTGGAACTTTGCCTTATGTATTTCCTCTTCTGGCTGTTGATATCCTTTATCATATACTTTAATAAACTGATAAACCTTCATAAGTGTTTCCCAGAGTTCTGTGAGCTGCTGTAACAAATTAATCACACCTAAGGAAGAGGTTGTTGGGACCTCCAATCTTTATCTGCTAATTCAGAGCAATAGCCTGGGACTTCTGCCTGGAGTCTGAAGTGGCAGGGTAAGGGGCAATCTTGTAGGGCTGAACCCTTAACCTGTGGAACGAAGGTCACATCCAGGTAGATAATGTCAGGATTGACTTGAATTCTTGGACACTCTGCTGGTGTTCAAAAATTGCTTGCTGTTGTCTGTGGGATCCCACCTTCTGGCCACATGGGAGTTGGGTGCAAGAACTCTAAAAGACATACTATGGCCAATAGTACCAAAGATATAATTAGGTAAGGTTACTATGCAAAATATCTTATTTCACCAAAATTTATAGTCATGAACATCAGCTAACAAGTGTTGCTACTGGAGTTTTTATGAATGCTATCATAGAGATTTTTGAACATTTCATGGTTGCTTTTTTATTTGTAAATAGGTATCTTATGCACATTAACTCTAGCATTTGATTTTTTAAATTATATTACAGGATAAATCCACAAGTAAATATAACAGGAAATATATTGTTTTAATTGATATCTGTAGGAAGATAATATTATTTTAGTAAGGCAAGTACTTTTTGAAAAAGATAAACAGACTTTCCCAAACACTGTATAAGTGGGAAACAAAGAAATAAAAATTTAGTGCTTCCCAAAAGCAGGCTTCGCAGAACAGAGTTTCGGGGCACTGAATCAGAGAGAAGAATTTAGAGAAAGAGAGTTTTGAGAGAGAGAGAGGAACTGAGAAAGGTCATCGTAAGAAATGATTACCACCCCAGCCCCCATGAGACATTTCTTGTGTCAAAGAGCAGCAGAGATAGTTCTAGTTAGAAATTCCAATTTTGAATTGTCTTCTTTGCTAAGCTGTGCAGAACTACCACTGGGTAGACCCAAACCTGCAGTAAAAACCTGTTAACACACAACAGCTGTGTGTTAGGAACTTGCTGGGTTTTTTTTGTTTTGTTTTGTTTTGTTGTTTGTTTGTTTGTTTGTTTGTTTTTTTTAGGTGTTTGGTAAAGAAGCAGTGGCTTTACTGGGGGAATAGGACAGCAGCTATAGTACCAGAAAAGAGTTAAAATTCACAAGATAGATGAACAAGCTGTGAGATGGATTCTGATGGAAATAGATGTGAAGCAAATTCTTTTCCAAGAGTTTCCAGATTGATTGGAAAATCTATAAGCTGAAATAAGGGTTCACAGAAAAGTTAGGATAGAGAATGTGTCTGTTTGACTTCCTAGATTTGTGAATTCCTGGTAATTGTAATGTAGTTACTGAAGAAAAGGGCACCACAAGTAACTCATGGGTTAAAAGCATGTGGGAAATGCAATATTAGCAACCTTCAATGATATGGACCTTCACAGGACAAGTAACATCACACGGTCTAGCATGTGACCTTACCCCTGTTTTATTAATGGAAATTTAGAGCTTCCAAACATTTATTTTCTCACTTACACTTCTTTCTTGCACTTTCTTGAAAGAGAGAAAAAAAAAAAAAAAAAACAACAACAACCTAGTACTTATGATGATTTACCATGTAGTCACTAAGAATTAGTCACTGTTAGTCATTCCATATTTATTATCTTCCTCAGTTTTGGGGATATATGTATATATATATATATATATATATATATATATATATATATATACCCATTTTATTTATTGACTCTGAAATTCCCATATTTACATTTTCCTGCTAAATCTCTTCCCCCCAACTGTGTTTTTCAACATAATCTTAAAAAACTCAGAGTAAATTATAAAGAGAATTATAATATATGCATAATATACTGTATAGGAATTCATAGGCAATATTGAAGCTATAACTATTAGAAGAAGCAGGTTCGATACCAGATACAGATTTGAATTTCTGTTTTCTACTTTCCATGCAGTTCCTCTAAAGCACAGACAACTATTCTTAAGCAGTTCAGACAAAGACTAAATTGGAATTCTTGCCTGCACAAGCACTGTGCACATATATTTAACGACATTCCCCTTTCAGCATTGGCTTAATACGTTTTAGCTGCCTTATAAATCACTTCCTGGAATCTATGTCAAATATAAATAACTCTACTTCCCACATAAGGTTTACTGTGTTTAAACAAGTGTACTTTATCCATATAGCAAGGTCGCAAACAAATATGGAAAACAATCTATCAAACTGATAATAAAAGTTTAGGTAACCAAATGTGGAAATTCTTTGAAAAATACGTTATTGCATATTTGCTGGAGGCCTGGGATTAAAGAACGCTTCCATTTTAGGTCCACGTCTTATTAAATAAGTATACTTGAGCCCATTTAACAATAAAATTTGTGACCTCCTTTGCAATAGGTAAAATCCAATTTCCTTTTCAGTCAACGAAGTATTATACCAAATGTCTTTCTTCCCACTCTGCTGCTCTCCTTTATGACTTGGAGTTCATAAAGCAATTCCCCAGCCTGGGAAGAAAATAAACAAGCAAATGGCAGCACTTAAGGAGCCCTAGGCATAACACCTAGAATAATCTGCAATATAACATTTATCAAGCAATAGTAAGTTACAAAACATTTGAGAAATTCGTTTCTGGAGGGAGTTGGGAAAGCTCATTTGAATCCACTTTGTCTCATAAAGGAAACATTGTGTTCATAAAACCACAGGAACATTAGGAAAACAGCTGTTTCCTTTCAAAATAGAGTTGCCACATCAGGTGTAAATCTCACCAAGGGTATAGCTTAATCAAGTATCCCATATTATGCAAAATACAATGTAGCATGTCATTTCCAAATAGAAAAAAAAAAGTACAACTTGATATTTTTTTATCACAATAAAACCTGTTACATGCTCACAAAGAAACATGTGCCATTCCTACCTTACCGACTTTCAAAGCGGAATCTCATTTTATCTAACCTTGTAAGATCTAAAATAAAATTTCTTCATAGCACAAGAGATACTCTTCAATGCAATTTACTTTTGGAAGCTGTAACCTAAGTTCTTTTGTTCTTATTGTTAATGGTACAGTTGATTGGGAGCAAATGAAAAGATGTCAATAAAAATAGCTGACTCTAAATATACCTCTCCAAAATTATTCTCTCAGAAAAGTAGGTAGAGATTTCTGCTATCCACCTGTATAAATCTTGGGATCAATCATAAGAAAATTTGCTTATTTGGCTATATAGATCCGATATTAAAATTAAAGCTATAAATCAGTGTCTGTATTTTAATTAGGAACTTAACGAATATACAGCTTTAAATATTAAAATTGATTTCATGTGCCGTTTGTCATTATCACTTGGCAGATTACTGAGTAATTAATGATTTAAGAATGATTATGTTAACAAACAGTAGTTAACTTGATGCTGCACCGGGTTTTATTTGGAAAATCCGTAGTACATTAATAATAGCTCACTTGTCAGTTATTGAAAAGTTGAGGTGAATTTGGTGACATGTTACTCAGCCCTAATTAGGTAGAGCCATACAGTACATATGTCAGAAAACAGTTGCTTGCATATGACTGAGTTAAAAGGAAAAATAAAAAGAATAAAAGCAAGCAAAAAGAACACATAATAGGTATAAAATTATTACTAGGTCTCTGTCATTCTTAACGCAGCAAAGTATATAGTGGACAAATATGTAACAAAGATCATTTTTTTAAAATTTTTATTCAAATTCAATTTAGTTAACAGATAGTGTATTATGAGTCTCAGAGGTGGATTTTAGTGATCCATCAGTTGCACATAACACCCAATGCTCATTACGTCACAAGCCCACCTCAACGTCCATCACCCAGTTATCCCATCCCCCTACTCTCCTCTCCCAAAAAGGTCATTTAAAATACGATTCTTATTTAAGTGACTCTCAAAACCTGTTATTATTACTCCAAAGTCATATTCCGAATGAGATAGAGTGATAGCAATTCACATTTGCAACAGATTCATGGAGCATATAAACAGAAGGCTCACTCTAAAATTACTCATTACGATAGTTAATATTAAATAAGGAGCTTATGATAAAGGAAAGATTTATTTCACTAGTAATTCAATTCTTTTTATTTTGTGAAACGTGTAAGTGGTATTACACATTACCTGTGAATGTATTTCATGAAGAGTTTTAGTAGGATTGTCCTTGAAGAATACCTGCTGTTATTGTTACATCAATAGTTGTATGATCTTGACTTTATCTCAGGCTTTTAGAAACATAGTCTTACTTTCCTTCAATGTGCTCTATCCTCAGGAGGAAAGAAAAAAAAAGAGAGAGAGAGAATGATGACTCATCATTCCCTTACTAATTTATTAAATAATAGATTTGGTGTTCAAAAATATTTATTAGGTACACACTGCATGCTGGACGTTATGTAGGGCTTGATGCATACGAAGAATCATTCTGAGGCAGGGAGCTCATAACAGCGTAGAACTGTAAGACTTTTTGCATCTGCAACATCATCAATCCTTCCAGTTCCTAAAAGCAATCCAGTGCTCTTCAACTACTTATTGAAGTTGAATGCATATTATGCATCAGGCATTATGTTATGCATGAAAAAGAGGCAGAAGACATAATAAAAATCAGGCTGTCTACTGGTATCTGTCAGGGGATGCCAGAGAAACAGAATCTATCTGTATGTATCCTCAAAGAGATTTATTCTAAGAAAGTGTCTTACACACACAGTTCTGGGGCGAGCGAGTCTGAAATCTTAGAGCAGACCCTCAGGCTGGAATCTCAGACAGGATTTGAGGTAGCTTTGAGTCAGAAATAAGGCAGACTGGAAACTACTACAGAATTTCTATGCTGCAGTCTTGAGGCAAAATGTTTTCTTGGTCTGCGAAACCTCAGCGTTTGCTCTTAAAAGCATTCAACTAATTGGATGAGGCTCACCCCCATTATCAAAGTAATTTCCTTTGCTTAAAAATCAACTGATTATAGATGATGATCACAACGACAAAGCTTCACATTAACATCTATAGCAGTGGTTGACCAAACAACTGAGCTCCGTGGTCTAGCCAGGTTGACACACAAAATGCATCATCACTTCATTCCAATAAAACAAACGTATTGTTTTCCTAGTAGGCAAAAGTTGACCCCAAAAATATATTAATGAGGCACCTGGGTGGCTCAGTGGTTGAGTGTCTGCCTTGGGCTCATGTCATGATCCCGGGTCCTGGGATGGAGCCCTGCCTCGGGCTCCCTGCTCAGCGTATTGCATGTTATAATCTTCTATATTGTTTATATCCTACATGACTCTATGAAATATTCCCTCCTTCAAAAAAGAGAAAAAAATCCATGGAAATATAATTTCATATATTTTACTAAATATATGGAAATCTCTATTTTTTTATTTATTTTTTATTGGTGTTCAATTTGCCAACATATAGCATAACACCCAGTGCTCATCCCATCAAGTGCCCCCCTCAGTGCCCATCACCCTGTCACCCCCAACCCCCACCCCCCACCTCCCTTTCTATCACCCCTTGTTCGTTTCCCAGAGTTAGGAGTCTCTCGTGTTCTGTCTCCCTTTCTGATATTTCCCACTCATTTTTTCTCCTTTTCCCTTTATTCTCTTTCACTATTTTTTATAGCAGCAATGTCCACAATAGCCAAACTGGAAATCTCTATTTAATAAAATATCTAATCCCCTCTCCACACCTCCTCTCCGAACTCCAAACTCTGTTTATCTCTGCACTTGATACCTCTGCTTGCCGACCTAACAGGCATCTTTTAATCTGGGTGAACTCAACACCAAATTCCTGATCTTTGCCTTCAGTGCAGCTCCCTTCCACCATCTCCCTTATCCCAGTCTATGGCAACCACATCCTTCAAGCTACTCAACCCATGTCTTGGGTGCGTTCTTGACTCCTTTTAAGTATCTGGGTGAGCAGCAAGTAACACCACCATTAGTTTTCTGATCTCCACTCCTATCCTTTGCCTAATTTCTCCACCAAAGCCCTTTGCTGTCCTCAAAACACAGGGGCATTTGTTTCTGAGAACTCTCATTTCTTTGCTTAAACATCACCTTGTCCCTTAGGATTTTTCTGGCCACCTATTTACGTGTAATCCCATCAACCAGCTCCTGAGAATTTCAGTTTTATTTTTCTTTCTAGCACTTATCTCCTGTGACATTTTATATATTTTACTATGTTTTTTATCACATTCCATGGTTTTCCTAGTAGGCTGTAGGATGCAGGAGGACAATGACCATGGGTTTTTCATTGCTTATGTGTCTTCCTTACCTCAAAAAGGGCCCAGTTCAATTGAAGTTTTCTTTAAAATCGATATCTGACTTTTTATAGCCCCTTTCATTAAAGTCCCTTTAATCTTGCAATCCATTTTACAGTCTATAAGAAAAAAAAAAACACAACTGGGAAATTCAGTAATGCGTGCTACTCATGAGGTATAATGTGAGGCAGGGAAAGAGATCCTGAAATGATAAAACATCGTTAGCATTTTCGTGAATAAGTTAGCCGTAGATTGCAATTGACAATACTATTTTCATTTTGCATGCCAGCTATTGCCTTTGCTTCTGCATTAAGTTTCCTTATTGAGTTCAATACTTACCAAACAATGTAAATTGAAACTTGTTCGAGGTTTATCTCTGTGGCTAGCTCTGTAAAAGGCTACAGGATAATAGGGGCCATTTGTGCTAGCTTCTCCTGAGAATAAATCAGTGCACACTGCTTATATCTTTGTTGAAGTATCATTAGATGCTCCGTTATTTTTGAAGAGAAATTGAGCAAGTATAAAGTAGAATTTCAAAAACAAGTCAAAAATCTAACCTAGATGATCAGAGGCAATGTACCTACTTTTGAGGTGTCAGAGATTCTCTTTTTGATGTTATCCAGAACCAAAAAAAAAAATTCTATTTTAATTACAGATTAAACCAATCCTTTTATGGAATTTTTCCAATGGTCATATGTTTAGAAATGTATAGGAACATATAAATAAGTGACTGGAATTAATGACTTTAATAATTTAAGAGGCAGCAATTTAGAAATAGTGGTTGAAAATATTTGCATTGGTTATAGACAGCCGATATTCTTTTACCAAATGTGGCTGATTCATAATGTCCAAATATTAAAATTCCTAGTATTCCAGAAGATTAAAAAAAAAAACAACTTTACATTTCTTTAGTGATTAGATACCACCTCTATGAAGTTCAAACTCTTCAAGACATATGGGACACATACGAGATCATTTACCCTCAGTAGAGATTAATAACCTCATCTTTAAAAAAACTATTAATGATTTTCAATATAGAACTTTGACTGAGTAAAATACTTAAGAAGTTTTTCTTGGTAGAGACCAAGGAGGCAGCCATTCCAGACAGAACAGAAATGCAGCATCGAATCCCTCTCTCTCTCTCGATTTCAGTTGCTTTTAGAAGAAAGATGGTTAAGCTGAGATCTCCCTGTTTCCCAGGAACACTGGAAGCCATACACCCTTCCAGCTCCACATGGAAACACTGAGAAGGCAGGGACTCAAACACTTACATGTCTCTTGCATTCAGACTTCTTGGTCACCTCCCACCAGGTCTGGGGAGAAAGAGCATTGGGAACAGGATAGGCTGCAGACACTGAGGACCACAGGATGAGGCTGGGGTGGCCCATGCCAAGGCAGAGAGAAAGTGGCCAAAAGTTAAGACAATTTCAGTTTCCTTTCCACCTCTTGCCCCCACTTCCTACCAGACCTCCCCCTACCCTTACTTCTCAAAATCCCAGCCAAGGAAGAGCGTGTTGCTGTTGCCCAAACTCACACATATGTCAAGAAATTTGGTCTATGTTTTGCAGGGATAAAGTGTTCAAATTTAATGAAGGGGGATTTGCAATGGGAAGAGAAGTTGAAGCGCCCCCATGAAGCCTGGAAGAGTATTGAAAGGACTCTTGTTGTTTATTACATTACATTGAACGTAATAGGAACCATTACTGTTGTTGAAACATTTGCCCTTCCATCCATCGAGCATGAGAGGGAATTCTCCTAATTCAGGGACAGCCCCCCGTAGGCACATAGACAGCTGATGATCTCTGTTCCCTCCAGGCTGGTCCAGTGGAGGCAACACAGAGTCTCAAGAGGCAAAGGAATCACAATTTTGAAGATGTAATTGCCATGGAAACTCCGAGAACCTGGTCCCAGTGGAAGAGCACCACCCACCTGATAGAGCCCCACGTACACTACATAAAAACAAACTAAAAAAGAGATTATTAACCTGCTTGAAGACTCTGACCCCCCAACTCATTGAGCCCATTTAGTTTGGTTCAACAACTAACAAGGGAAGGGACTAAGAGTCTTCGCAGAAAATGGTGACTCCATTCAAGACCGCAGTCAACCTGGATTCAGCATCATCTCAACTTTACATGAAGTGAGTTTAATCTTTCCGGAAATGATCCCTCCCTCAATTTTCTGAAGCATAACCATGCGCTGCATGTGCTTCTTGATTTACAGAGTTTCTCTTACTAAACGCCTGGTCCTGGTTGACTAATTGGGTGGTGACGATAAAGGCCGCCTCTGTCATGTGGGTGGGAGCAACTATCCGGATTCCAGAAGAGCCCTGCAATGCCACTGTGCTAAGAGCCAAGTCTACACAATGGGATACATGAGGTCATTGCCTTTGCCTTGCAGAGTTCTCCTCCAGACCTGGCAGGTGGTATTACTGACATTGAAGCTGTGGTCCTTGCCACAGACATCTGGTCCACCACATGGAAGTCTGCAGACCAGCAGTCTAAATACCCCCTCTTTGGGTTTATAACCAGGACTATAGACCGAGAAGTCCGGGTCATGCACATGGATGCTCATATGTGATATAGGTGAGACCAACTGGAACCAACCTTCTGATCATGCCTGTGCTGCACATTTTGCTGCATTGCTCACTGAAGCCATCGTCACACGTGACATAGAAACCGGTCCCCTCACAGACTCGTCAAGAGGTAAAGGACTCTGTGTTTCTATATCCCAGGCTGCAGCTTCTGCAAAAAGTTAGCTCATTTTCCTTGTGGTGAAAGAGAATGTGTCACATGGGGCATTGTCTCTACCTCCTCCTGGCCCATCGACTACATCAGATCAAGTCAAGTTTAATGACAAATCTCAAAGTGTGATCACCCATGCCCTTTGGGTTCTGTGTTTGTGTAACAGAGCGAGTGAGCCGTGGACTGCCTCCACTGGGGATGGCAGTTGCTAGTTGGCCTAGTTTTTGTAATTACTGGCATTACCCCCAAAGATCAGCAGGTCTCTAAACACTCTTCCTTGGGTCATAATGGACATAGACTGGCCTCAGAATTGATGGGCTGAAGTAGGGTCTACTGGTGCCCCTACAACTTATGACAGTGACTAGGGCCCTGGAGGCCAGAAAGGGTTGTGTTTGAGATCAATGTTCCTGTTTGCAGTCCAGCTAGTAGCAGCCTGATTTGACCTTGGTGTGAGACCACTCAGTCCCAGCCTCTGTGTGCTCCTCAAAACTGAGAGGCTGACACCTTATAATTACTCTTCCCATATTCTAGTATGTGTAAGTATAATTGTGTGTGTGTGTGTGTTTTCTTTTTATTTAGATGCCTGCTTGCAGGGTTCTCTGTCTCTGGATTCCAACAATTCACAGCATTTGTCAAATGGCTTTAGAGCATTTCCTCTCATCTTACCTATTCCTTCCATCTCCAGATTCAGGTGTTTAAGTTTTCATCCATAAAATGTGTGATTGGGTTTTGGTCCTGCATGTCTGGCCTCTTCCTGTAGAAGGTCTTAGTCCATTCTCTGCACTTATAATTACTTATTTTATTATTTCCTTCTTTGTCCTGTAATACTAATTTGTCTGTAGCGCTTTGGGCTCTGATTTAAATTCTACTGTTGCGTTCTGATTTTCCTAACATATAATGTGCTTCATAGAGTTTTTGAGATGGCTAGATAATTAGTTCATCCACAAGATTTTAGGGTAGCTATTATAATTTTCATCATGAATAGGCACCCTTTAATTTCTACTTCCTATTAGAAGTTCTTCCCATTTGTATACCTTTCATCTCAGCAAATGAATTCATACTTTCAATTCTCTTCTCTTGTTTTTGTAGGACACATTCACTTGATTCACAGAGTAAGGTGAAAGCAAAGGCTTCGAAAGTTCTAGCCATTATTCTTTAAAGCATAATCTTTCTCTGCAATGAGAATCCTGGCTTCACTTTACTTTATTCTAGTATTCTGGAGTTTTCCATGGCCTGAAATCAATGTATTTCTCATTCCAGAATAAAGGGGAAACACCTCAAGTGTGGTATTTGTTTATGAACAGTATTTGTGATATCCTCTTCGATAACCACAAAGTGCAGACATTTCTCATTTAGGACTCAGATTTGACCCACTTTTTTTCTCGAAAACCTCACTGATCCACTTACATTGAGATATGTGCCCTGGATAGATGCTTCTGATCCTGTGTATTTGCACCATCTGAACCTTCCTGAGAGTTGATAGTAATTGTTTGATTACTATCGTCCCATAATATGAATAATGCAAGGATGGCAGGAACAGGGCCTCATTTCTCAGCATCCTGTCTCTCATCCTTACTGCATTGACTGGAGCGCTGTAATCACCCAGTACATACTGTGGACATGAGTGGAACTGACTTGAATTAAATGAGATCTGTTTGGGGGCGCCTGGGTGGTTCAGTCAGTTAAACATCTGCCTTCAGCTCAGGTCATGATCTCAGAGTCCTGGGATCAAGCCCTGCATCCGGCTCCCTGCTCATGGGGACTCTGCTTCTCTCTCTTCCTCTGCGCACCACCCCCCACCGCCACTCATGCTTGCTTTCTCTCTCTCTCTCTCTCTCTCTCTCTCAAATAAATAAAACAGCTTTTTAAAAATGAGATTTGTTTGATGTGGCAGCTGAGAAAGTCTTGGATGAAGGGAATCTGAGAAGAGAAATTTTATTTCTGTTCATCGTCTAAGTGTGTTTGGTAAGAATGGTTAAATGAAGACCAGACTTGGGACGCCTTGCGGGGGCTCAGTGGGTGAGCGTCTGCTTTCGGCTCAGGGTGTGATCCTGGAATCCTGGGATCAAGTCCCACATCAGGCTCCCTGCATGGAGCCTGCTTCTCCCTCTGCTGGTGTCTCTGCCTCTCTCTCTCTCTCTGACTCTTATAAATAAATAAATAAAATCTTAAAAAAAAAGAGTGGCAACCAAATTTATTGCCCTTTTTTAAGTCTAGTAGATTTACTATTGAATTTAACTCTATTTTAGAGATTCTTTGTCATTTTGTAATGACATCTTTATACATACATATACGTGAATTATGCATATGATACGTAAAGGAAAGACACATTGGCAAAGGAAGAGAGACAGAAATTTATTGTAAAGAATTGACTCATGACATGGTAGGTGCTGGCAAGTCTGAAATTTATATGTCAGACTAGTAGGCTGGAGACCCAGGCAGGATTTCTGTGGCAATTTTGAGGCAGAATTATTTCTTTGGAATTGGCTTTACTCTTAAAGCCTACAAATGATCAGATGAGGCCACTCACATCATGGAAAGTAAGCTGCTTTAGTTAATTGTAAGCGTTCATCACGTCTGCAAGTATCTTCACACAGATCTAGACTAGTGTTGACCAAATAACCATACCCTTGTCAAGTTAATACAAAAAAAAAATTAACAATCACAGGAAAGAAATGAAACTGGTTATTGGAAGCCACTGAGATTTGAGGTGAGCTTTAACAAACCATTATTTTTTTTACAAGAGGAGCCTAATACCGATGTTTAGAATTATGATATGTAATAACGTTTCTTCTATCTCCATGCTACTTAACACTCTTATTAAGAATGATGCTTGGACTTTGCCAAGCTCCCTTTAAGCAACTACTAATAGATCATGACTTTTTTAAAACCAATTTGATGATACAATTTGATGGTATAATCTTATTTTGATGATTTTTTCTAGTGTTGATTCTATTCCTCCATTAAAAAAAATAGATTGAAATTATTCTGGCGCTCAATTGACTACCTGTGGTAGTAATTTATTTAAAATTTGAACGTAAGATACTTTGGAAGGTTATTTTATTTTTCAGAATTATTCTCCTCCTTCTTATACCTGTAAAAGGATGTTTGCCTGCCCCTGTCCTCTGAATTTTAGTGCCTCTGAGTAAATAATGTGTGTGTCATCAGGCCTGGCCATGTGATTTATTTGGCCAGTAACATCTGGGTGGAAAAGTGCAAGTAAATATTTTAAAATGCAATTATGTCCTTGTCGCCTCTTCCTGAGCCATGGAAATGGGTCTCCCCCCAGTTTCTGACATGTTATTCTAAGTCTCTGTTCATAGTCCAACAACCCGGAGAAAAGCCATGATCAATGCAGTTCTCTGACAACATAAGCAAGAAAGCAATCTGTGATGGTGTCACTAAGACTGTAGGCTTATTTGTTATGCAGCAAAGTTGGTTAACCCAAGATGAAGATTTTTCCCAATTATTTCCAGTCAAATCTGAATATAAAAGCATTTAAAACATTTTCAAATGAGTGGTCCATCAGTTTTGTTATTAAGCATACTTCCTTTTGTTGACTTTCCCAAAGATTGTAATTTCAGTATTTCCTCAGGAGTTAAACATTACTTATGAACATGTTTTTTTATATCAAAGTAGTTCAAATTCTCATATTGTCTTTTTACATATTATTTCTAAGTTTATTGAATTTATGGAAATGGTTGTAGCCTTTGAAATATGTACTTTAAAAAAACTTTAAGACTTCCCTTATACCTAAGTACATGATCGATTTCATAAATGTTCCTCAGAAACCAAGAAAATATATATATTCAATATTCATAGAATGCAAAATAAGATATTTATGTTTGAGTGGAGTTTATTACAGTATTCAGTTCCTATATGTTCTCACTTATTTATTTCTACTAGACCTTTCTAATTCTAAAAAAGATATATTACATGCCCTAGGTATAATTCTACTTTTATCAAGTTCTCCCTGCATTTCTAATAGGTTGGGCTTCCTGTTTGGAATGCTAAGTGGTTTGGTGCTTACTATTTTCTGAAGAATGTGTCCTTCAAATGAATCGTCTTTTGTCATTACATAAAATAATCTTTTACCTTGCTTAAGAGCTTTTAACCTTAAAAGAATATTTCATTTGCTCCTGCTTCACATCTAGCTTTCTTAAATGATATTGTATTATTTATAGTTCAATTTTATTTTTTTTCTTTGCTCTATGAATACTCTACATCAGCAAATTTTGCATAGCTTTGATAGCGCAAAATTCCAAGCACACTATCACTGCATTAACTACATAATAAAATGTCATCGGTCACTACTTATTCTTCTCCTTCCATTTTCTCTCCTCTTAAAATACCTATTTTGAGTCACTTATAGTTATTTTGAGTATTTTCTGAAGCATTTTCCTAAGATGAGATAACTCAAATTAGAGTCTCTGGTTTTTCTTTCAACTCGACAGGTAAATGGTAACATCTGCCCATAAGATTCTATGACCCTTTTTCCCTAGTAACTTACTGATATTTTTATGTTACCAATTTTGATGATTTCTTTGAAATATAAATAAATTGTTCCATCAATTTGGAAGCTTCAAATTAAAAAAAAATACTCAAAATTTTAAAAAATCATAAAAGTTAGTCAGTCTATTTCTTTCTTCCACAAACACATACACACAACACACTTTCCATATCCATTTTTTTTTCTTTTTTCCTGGACATATGCCCCCTTAGTTAGTGTCTAGTTTTCTAGCTCTTCCAGGAACTAGGCTGAACCAAGTTTCTGTCAATGGAACATGGTTGAAAAGTTGTGTACACCTTCCATTTTACATGCTTACAAAGATCATTGGTAGCTTCCAATGATCCTTTCTTTACTCTTCCCACGAGCTGAACAGAGACAGGACGGCAGCTACACCGATGAAGACAACTTCTTTGAGGATGATGTTAACCACAACATGGTAGAAACCAGCTTCCTGCTTTATCTCCGGAAACAGAATTTCCCTAGTGAGAAATTACACTAGTGAAACTGGGGTGTAAATAAAACTTCTATGTCCCTTAACTTCACTGCTTTGCTGTGGGGTGGGGAAGAGTGGGAAGAGAGGGGATGTCTTCTTCCTGGTAGTTCAGAGTGGGGTCTGTGGACCACTGAGGGTCCCAAAGACATGTTCAGGCTGTTTGTGAGTGCAATCCACTTTTCCAAATAATATTAAGACACCACTTAATAAACGGTTTTTAAGAGTGTTGGCATCAAACTGTACAAGTTCATTGCACCGTTCACTGCTAAGTACTCATAAGAAAAAAAAAAAAAAACAGACCAGGTTCTGTTAAGAATGTCCTTGAGGAAACAATATTAATTATTCACACTATCAAACTCCGACCCTTTCTATATGTCTTTGTAATATTCTGTATGAAGACAGGAAATATTCATAAAGCATTTCTACTACATACCGATATAATTGGTACTTCCAGCAAAAACGCTTATAAAACCATGTGAGCTTGCACTTGAGCTAGATCCTTTCCCCATGGAACATCGTTTTTAACTTGAAAGAATGGACAACAAACTATGGTTATTCAAACATGAATTTTTGGCAAAAGGAAACAAAGGACCGTATTTATTGATGGCAATAAAACTTGAGTTCCAAGGAAAATTTAGAATTTTAGAAAATGTATGCCCCCAGTGAGAAACTGGCAACTTCTCAATACTCAAAGATATTCCAAAATAAATGAATGTTCTTGTGTGTGCATGTATTTTGATAGAGCACAATGAATCGTATAACTATTTAGAAGATCTGCAGTTAGACATTATTTTCCAACTGATCAATGCCTGAAGTCACAAATCTGTGCATGGATAAAAGAGCTATTCAAAGTGCAAGATGGGACAATGGATTTACATGTAAAAGAGTACAAAAAATTCATCGATTCAGATTCACATTCTACATAGCTACTAACCTTTAAGAAATTTTCACTCATCGAATTGTTGGATAGTGACAAAAAAAAAGACTATCAACAATTATTTGAAAAGGTTTAGAACACTCTCACCTTTCCAAACACAATCTATGTGAAGTCAGATTTCTTTTATGTACTTCAACCAAAATAATGTATTACAACGGATAGAATGCAGAAGTGGACATGAAATTGGCTGTTTTCTGATAAGCCAGACATTAAAGAAACTTACAAAAATATGATGTAACATTGGGATCATGACCCTGGGATCATGACCTGAGCTGAAGGCAAACACTTAACTGACTGAGCCACTCAGGCAACCCTAAGGTATGTTTTCATGTCATTTTAAATCTCCATTTTGTTCCCTAATATAATAAATATCAATAGATATAAATCACATAAATAAAAGTTCTTTCAGAACTTGAGTATAAAGCACTTAAGAGCACTTAACGGGAGTATAAAGGGCTCTTGAAACCTTCATCACTGGTTTGCTGAGATCACTTTTTTTCCTACCTATTTGATTATTGCTGCTCTATCATCTGTCCCCTTTTCTCCTTATATAAATAATCCCATCCCTCATTAATTCTCTCCTCTCTTGGCACTTCATTTTTGATGACTTTATATTTGTTTTAACTGTGCTGCATTTTAATATTTTTTATCTACTTGCCATGCTTTCCGTATATTTATTGATTTATTGTAAAATTAGAAAATGATTTGGGATGCCTGGGTGGCTCAGTGGTTGAGCATCTGCCTTTGGCTCAGGGCGTGGCCTGAGGAGCCTCTGCTTGTGTCTCTGCCTCTCTTTCTAGGACTCTCATGAATAAATAAATAAAATCTTAAAAAAAAAAAAAAAGGAAAGAAAAGGATTTGAGCTGTGAGGTGTATCTTTATGTCCTAAGGTGATGTCCTTGTGTGCTCTTTGGATTTAGTGGACTCACTGGTTGATTATTCTGAGTCATCAACTATCCACTCAGGATTCTCACTTCATTCGGCTCTTCCTACCCTTTGCATGGTGTTTGCATTCCTTTCCCTAGGTCATGGATTTTCTTAAGTCAGCACTTGTTGGCCTACTCTCGGCTCAATACACCCTAGAAGCTTAGTGCACTGGGTTGGTATTTCACGGACAGGCAGTGCTTTCTCGTGTGTGAGAAGTTCAGGTCCTGTGGCACAGCTATAGGCCAACTTTGCCTGTTGTCAGTTTTCATCTGGGAATATGGAAAAAGCCTTTTCACTCCCAGCTATTCTCATTTTCTTTTTTTTTTTTTATTGAACTCATCTCAGGCCTCTGATGTTGTGAAAAATTCAGCCCAGAGTAATTTAAGAGCTTACAAGACACAACAACATTCCCTAAGGCATCAGTTATGTCAAGGGAAGGTGCTGCAATTTTCTGCTCACAGGGGCCCGGGTCTCTCAGGGAATCATGGGATTGTGACCTTAACCTCAGGCCTCTCTGCCTTGACGTTCCCGGGCTCAGACACATACTGCATGGGAAGACATCAAGCTCTTGGTTTCCTCTTGCACGTGCCTGAGATGGACGAACAATCTGGGGCTTCACGTTTTCACTGCAGGCTCTTCCTCTGTCCGAGACTTAGCCACTGCTTTGCTTGGGGGAGCTCCAGGTCAGCCTCCCTCTCCATGATGCCGAAACTCCCAGAAGTCTGAGAACCAAAAGTCTTTAACAACAAAACCTGACCTGGTAAAATGGCCCTAAGTCGAAGTGTAGAACTCTGTGTGCATTTGAAGACAGGATAATGTCCCAGTCTCCTTCCCCACAGTTTTATGCAAAGAAAATGATATGCACTGTATTGCTTTTGTAAAATTTGACCTTCTCCAAGTTTTTAAACATACCTCATCCCATTTGATGCTGTGCGTCTCTCCTCAAATCTCTCCAAATTCTGTTATTCTTTGTGAAGTTTGGCTCTATGCCCTGACTTCTCCTTTGCTGTGACCCTCCTCACCCCACCTGATTGGAAAGTCTGAGCCCTCCTTCCTGCAAGGCTGGGTTTTAAGTGGCCTTTATTACTTAAAGGGTCCATTTATAATTTTACTGCTTGCTTCTTAAAGTTGAGAAACAGTTTTCTTTTCAAGCTATAGTGTCCCTCAAAGCATGGACTTCTCTATTACGTTTTATTTCTGGCAATAAGCTAGCATGAATCGTCTTCTCCCCTCACTTCTGAAAACATTGCTCTCACCACCATCAATCTAACCCCTAAGCCAATGGCATGTGTTTGAAGTTTTTATTGATGGCAAAATTCTTCTTTCTGTACCAATTTTTGCAACAGTACAGAGAGGCTTGGTGACTTTTCATTTTCATCCACACAATGCCTCCATCACAGGCTGACGGGAAGTCTTAGCTCACTGTTGCTGTTCAAGAACTCATGCTGAAGTGGCAACAATCATCTTGAACATTACTGATTGCCATGCCAGGAAAACCAGAAGATGCAAAAAAATTAATTAATTAATTAATTAATTAATTAATTAAAAAAAAAACAGAGGATGCTGGAAAGGGGTCCCACTCAGCGAGCGATTAAATACTCAGGTTGGCTCACAGTGTTTGGGCCTGAATAAGTCACATGGCTCCCCCAAAGCCCAAGGAAGCATTAAAAGCTCAATGCAACATTTGCCCAGAATGGGGTCAACCAGAAATATTAGAGGGATCCCTGGGTGGCGCAGCGGTTTGGCGCCTGCCTTTGGCCCGGGGCGCGATCCTGGAGGCCTGGGATCGAGTCCCACGTCGGGCTCCCTGCATGGAGCCTGCTTCTCCCTCTGCCTGTGTCTCTGCCTCTCTGTCTCTCTCTGTGTAACTATCATGAATAAATAAATAAAATCTTTAAAATATATATATATAAAAAAAAAAAACAGAAATATTAGATGAAAAGCGCTAATGAGCACTTCAGAGTATGACCCAAATATATCTTATAGATTCTAAAGGTCCAAGAATTGATGTGAAACAACGTTTACATATTAAGCTTATACAGCATTTGTGAATTTGTAGACACAATTAGCATAATGATTTCATTATGCACCATCTAAAGCTCATATCTTGTGGTAGATATTTATTAGATAAAGTGTGATGATAAAGATAATATAAATCATCATTCTCATTTTGAATTATTAGATAAAAGTCTTTACTCACAACAAAACTTGTTTAAGCACCAAGGTGAGATTTTTTTTTAATTCATGTAATTTCTGCTAATGATATGGCTGGATGCTGTGCAACATCTGTTGTTTACAAGTTCCAGCTACCCATTGGGTCACTTGTAAATTTTCACACAGATTCTAAACTGTGTTATTAAGATTTAAGAGAATAAACAATTTAACTGAATAAATTAATATTATTTAATTAGGAAATTATATTATTCATTATCTATATTAAAGCTTAAATAATTAGCCTTCTCAAAAAAACTTACATTAAAGCAAACATTATTGCTACTGCCCTGGATCTCAAGTTGAATAATTAAACAAAGTCCCAAGCTTCAAAGAGCAGCACTTACAATAAATCAATGAAAGCATTTTTATTGTTCTTATATTGTGAATTTCCTTATGAAAAGAAAAATCAAGCATCTTCATTTTAGGAAAAATATTTTTCCTTTTGTTCTTAACACTTTTCCAGGCCTTCTCTCACCTGTCATTGTGAGCTTCCTCCCAAATGGTTAATTCATAATATGATCCACCCATCTCAAAACTAGTTTCTAGAGATGGCCTTACATATGGGTACAGATTCTATCCACGGAATCAAGAATTTGGCAGAACATACATTATCTCCCTTAATCTAAGGATACATTTATGAGATACTTTTCTTAGGAATCTGGGAGAAAATGAATGCAATCAACATTGTAAACATATAATCAGATTCCATTGTCTCCAACGATATGGAAAAACATTGCACTGATAACTACACTTAAAATTACATAGTAATTTAGAACTACCATTAATAGGAATACCACTCTTCTGTCACTTGTTTTCTAAAGACGAAACTGATTTATTTCCAAAAGTTAACACATTTATTTTCTAAATAGAGTCACATAATTTAACTTACGAAATACACCATTAACAAAACACCCAATATAATGTGAATAGGCTACACAACCTTCTAAAAAATCTTTTAGTCACTTTCCGTGTCTCCTTCACATGAGCTAAATAAATCTCCACACAATCTGAGGCCTACTTACTTATCCAGGTTACCTGTACCTGTGATGCGCTCCCTCTCAAGGTCAATATTACTAGCCTTCATTCATCCGCTTTTTGGTATTTTGCATGCTCTTTAAGTTACAAGAGCATCAGCGTATGCTGTTTCCTCTGTGTGAAACTTCCCCACCCTGTTTGCATAGTTAAATTTTAGTAGGCAATTTGCTGTTTTTTGCATTTATTCATTTCCAGTTCTCTGGGTGACATTCCCCTGGAATTCCAACAGGAAACATCTGTCTACTTATCCTCCGTCTATGTGGTTTGAGTAGGCCTGCACCCCACTCCTCTGAGAAGTGCGTGTCCCCGAAGTGACAGTGCAAATAATTGCATCCCTCTAGCCTCTGCAAAGATGGTCACAGGGATGGAAGCATGACCCAAGTTGGTCCAATTAGAATGATTTCCAGAAATTTTATGACTGCCTAGGACTCAGAACTATGATAATTACACTTGAGCTGCCAGGGGGTCAGTGGGAGCAGAAGGGCTGCCTGGGAAGGAAGCCAACATGAAAAAGGACAGATGGAAGAAATGGAAATATTCAGACCTAATGGCCTTGTTTGGGCCCCAGATCCATGGAGCAGACCCTGTTGTCATATTGTTCTCCTCCTCTGATTTCTAGTGCCATTGGCACATGCTAAACAATTAATGCATCTGTACCGATTCAACAAATGAACATCAAAACTGTTAAATGTTTTAATATATTGTAATACTTGTGCTTTGTATCAATGTCTTCCGAAGTCTGCATTATTAATTAATCAATCGAGTCACTCGTTCACCAACTACATTTCATTGCAGGACTATTATGTGCTCAGCAATTAGCAGGTTAGTGGAAAATTCAGAGGGATGAAAATATTCTATTTCCTAATCATTTTTAGCTGTATTTTCAAATGATATGCAATACTTATATTGCTTTTTAAAAATAATATATAGCCTATTTTGAAATGCTTGCTTAAAAATATAGGTATACCATCATCCATAGAATTCTGATAGTAGTTATGTTTTAGAATGGGGAACTGCTGGAATGGACTCTGCTGGGTGACTTTGCCCCCCCCCCCCCGGCTTTTTTTTTTTCCAGTAAGTTTCTAACTGACTTTTGCAATCATCTAGTTTGAATGGCTCTCAAACCCATTCCAAACAGGCCTCATCAATTGGCTTGACAGGGTTTCCACTGATAAAATATCTTTTCTCACACACCAACTGCCACTATAACAAGAATTAAATGCTTTTATTTTTTAAAATTTTTTTCTAAAATGATTATATTTATGTTTTTATTAAACTCCAGTTAGTTAACATACTGTATGACATTAGTTTCAGGTGTACAATATAGTGATTCAACACTTCCATACCCCATTCAGTGCTCATCACAACAGGTGCACTCGTCAAACCCCATCACCTATTTCACCCATCTCCCCCCACCCCATCCCTTCTGGTAACCATCAGTTTGTTCTGCATAGTTAAGCATCTGTTTCTTGGTTTGCCTCTCTCTTTTCTTTTTTTTTTTTTTTTTTTGCTCATTTGTTGTTTTTGAATTCCACATATGAGTGAAATCATATGGTAGTTTTCTTTCCATGACTGATTTATTTCACTTAGCGTAATACCATCTAGCTCCATCCATGTAGTTTCAAATGCCAAGATTCGTGCTTGTTATGGCTGAATAATATTCCATTGCGCATATATCCCACATCTTTATCCATTCATCGGTCGAAGGACATTGGCTGTTTCCATAATTTGCCCATTATTGACAACACTGCTATAAACATGGAGATGCATGTAACCCTTTGAAGTAGTATTTTTGTATTCTTTGGATAAATATCTAGTAATGTGATTGCTGGATCATAGGGTGGCTCTATTTTTAACTTTTTGAAGAACCTCCATACTGCTTTCCAGATTGACCATGCCAGTTTGCATTTCCACTAACAGTGCAAGAAGGTTCAACCTTCTCCCCATCCTCATCAACATCTTGTTGTTTGTGTTTCTTGTGTTGTTGATTTTGGCTATTCTGACAGGTGTGACATGATATTTCATTATAGTTTTTTAAAGATTTTATTTATTTATTATTATTATTATTATTATTATTATTAATTTTTATGAGAGCCACAGAAAGACAGAGAGGCAGAGGGAGAGCAGGCTCCCTGTAGGGAGCCTGATGTGGAACTTCATCCCAGGACTCTGGGGTCACACCCTCAGCCAAAGGCAGATGCTCAACTACCCAGCCACCCAAAGTCCCTCTCATTGTAGTTCCGGTTTGCACTTCCCTCACGATGAGTGGTGTTGAGCATCTTTTCATGTGTCTGTTGGCATCTGTATGTCTTCTTTGGAAAAATGTGTATTCATGTCTTCTGTCCATTTCTCAAGTAGATTATTTAGTTTTTGGGTGTTGAATTGTATAAGCTCTTTAGGTACTTTGAATACTAACCCTTTATCAGATATGTCATTTGCAAATATCTTCTCCTATTCTGAAGGTTGCCTTTTAGTTTTGTTGATTGTTTCCTTCACTGTGCAGAAACTGTTTATTTTTATGCAGCCCCAATAGTTTATTTTTGCTTTTGTTTCCCTTGCCTCAGGAAACATATCGAGAAAGAAGTTGCTATGGCTGGTGTCAAAGAGGTTACTACTACCTGTGCTCTCCTCTAGCATTTTTACGGTTTCCTGTCTCACATTTAGATCTCTGATCAATTTTTAATTTATTTTTGTGTTTGGTGTAAGAAAGTGGTTTTTATTTTTTTTAATTACATATTCTTAAAATTTATTTAGACTTAATGTAAATCTACAGCAGTGTCCTCTAAGGTTTGCTTAGCTGATCAACATCCTCAGAAGTTCAGGATGTTTACTACAATGTTCAACACAAAATCTTCACAGAACTATTTTATACATTGCTATATTTAGGGAAAATCACACAAAATTTATATTTCCATACTTTGTAGTGAAAACAAAATATTCATTATGAATGAATATAGCCACTACATTTGCCTCTGTATTTCCTTGTTTTTTCAAAATTATATATCATAAAATATTAAGAACATAAGTGATCCCTGCTATAATATTTGAGTTTTCCTCAATCAGAATTATCTAACTTTGTACCATTGTGAATAGAATAAGTTCTGTTTGTTGTTTGGTTCCATATTCTCTTGCATCTCGCATCCCCCAGTGACCCACAGTGCTCTTCTATGATATCCATGCTCCTTTGCACCATCTTATTTTTCAGTGATGGTTGCTTACTTGCTCTAGGACCCTACATTATGACAAAAATAAATATTAGAATTTTGCATTTCCAATTTTTAAATGTTAGGCTTTTTAGTGAGAAACTTTATTAATTAGGGCTGTCCAGATGGCTTAGTTGGAAGAACATGCAACTGTTAATCTCAGTGTTGTGAGTTTGAACCTCACATTGTGTATAGAGATTACTTAAGTATAAAAGCTTAAAAAAAAAAAGAAACTTCATCAATTGGAAGTGAAAGAGGTTGTCATCTACTCTCTACAAGATGCCAGCCACCTTTCACTTACGACCTCAGAGAGTCCTCTTCTAATATTTCTATGGCTCTACTGATAAATATGTCTCTGTGCCATGGGTGTATCTGTGGCCAACTATCTCATCCTTGTGAATTTGATTTTGCATAAAAACAGGGCGAAGAAAGAAATACCTTCATGCTCACTACATGCATCACGCTTGCAAATACACAATTAATGCCATTTTCTGTGTAAAATAAATACATAAATACATTTCTTAAGCTCCAACAGTCTATAATTTTGTTCCTTAATTATTTTATACCACAAATATTGAAAATTTCAGGAGCTGACAAAAGTAAGACAGAGAACAACAAGCCTCAAGGAAAATAATTAGCAATATTGTTAATATTAATGAAGCTAACACATCTAATAAGTGCACTCTATCAGTTAAATCCTTTCAACTTCAGATAACAGCACAAAGGTTCCCATTACATCTGGTTAAGAATCTGGTATCCTATGTAGGAGAATAATAATCTAAAATAATCTAATCTACCCTTCATTTAGCAGCAGAAAACATGGGAGACCTATATGATGTGTGCTGATTGGTCATAGTAAGGGGGAAAGAAAATGAGGCGAGGAAGTTCAAAAAAGGCAATATGTTCATTGCGATTTTAGGTAATAAGATTTAGAGCTGTTTTCAGGTACATAATTATTTTTCACTTTTATAGAATTAATTTTTCGAATGAGGGTGAAACACCTTCAGTAAACCTTTTGAAAAGCATTGCAAAACAAGTTAACTCTCCTGTGTCTGAGCATACTCTTACCTTCATCTCTTTAAATCCAGACAGTAAAGACAATTTTAGCTGGCTTTAATTAAAATATCTGATATTAATTTAAAAAACTTCAGTGGAGGGATCCCTGGGTGGCGCAGCGGTTTAGCGCCTGCCTTTGGCCCAGGGCGCGATCCTAGAGACCCGGGATCGAATCCCACATCGGGCTCCCGGTGCATGGAGCCTGCTTCTCCCTCTGCCTGTGTCTCTGCCTCTCTCTCTCTCTCTCTCTCTCTCTCTGTGTGACTATCATAAGTAAATAAAAATTAAAAAAAAAAAAAAACTTCAGTGGAAATATCGACATAAACTATCTTTGAATGACCAAAAGAGAAAACTTGAAGGAAAAAGAATTTTATTTTATTTTATTTTATTTTTGGAAAAAGAATTTTAAATTTCTCTCCACTATCACACTGTTCTAAACTATCCACTCTAGGTTAAAACAATTACATCAAAAAGTTATTATTGCACATAACAAATATTCAGTATAAGAATCAATTAAGCACAAAGATTTGGTTAACTATATTGTTATAATTTAAGGATAAGGATTGGGAATAAATAAAGTAATGATTGGCAACATATTATATAGTTAGAATATTTATAGTCTTATATGTGATTTATGTTCACAAATAGATCAACTATCAAATTGGCCAAAGGAAGAGGAAGGAAGGAAGGAAGGAAAAGGAGGGAAGGAAGAAGAAAGGAGGAAGGAAGGAGGGAAAGAAGGAAGAAGGGAGGAAGGGAAGGAGAGATGCTTGCTGCTTAGAACAAAACAGGGCTAGAGTACTATCTGTTGTTATTTTGCACCCTGAAAGTGGAAGAATGATGCCCGTTACTTTTGTAATGCAATCTCCCAATAGTTGAAAGATAAAGATAAACTTTGTTTAGGGCCACAGTCTAGCAGCAATATTATTGAGGTTTGATGTGTTTAAAGTCTTTATTTATTAGGAATCTCTAAAGAAATATCTTTTTGTTTAAAGGAAAAATATAAAACTTATTGATTTAAATGTACAGGCCATATTTCTTGTTTTACGCTAATTGGTGGGGAACATTTCTAAAAACTACCTATGTGGGGATCTCTGGGTGGCTCAGCAGTTGAGCACCTGCCTTCGGCCTAGGGCGTGATCCTGGGGTCCTGGGATCAAGTCCCCATCAGGCTCCCTGCAGGGAGCCTGCTTCTCCCTCTGCCTGTGTCTCTGTCTCTCTCTGTGTCTCTCATGAATAAATAAATAAAATATTTAAAAATCTAAAACAAACAAACAAACAACCTACCTATGCATCTCACATTTTACTCTCCCATTTCTCTATTGAACAAGAAGGACATTGAATCAGAATATGATGAATACCAACAGGATGAAAATTTATTTAGAAATACTTGGAATAGCACATGTTGAATATTGGAATAGCATGTGTAAAGGACTATTTCATATTAAATTGTTCAATTTAATAAAGAAAACTGAAAGTATACTTATACATGCTGAATCACTTGGTTCCCTCTTCCTTTTGATGATATTACTACCTGGAAATAAACAATATTACTGAAAAAAAACAAATCAATGGAGATTATTTTTGGCTTTGGTTACCTCATTAAAAAAATGCAATCTTATTGAGTAAATCCTGGTTTCTTAGGAGATATACATAAAAACAATTTATTTTAATTACCATGTATGAAAAGGATTTATTGAAAACAAAATTTATACTAAAAATTACCTTTATTTAGTTATATATTAGTTGGCTCTTTATTACACAAACAGTAATATAGATTGTAAGTAAACCATCAAGTTTCAGAAAAGTATATTATTTGTAAGAACCTAAAGAAGTTTCATGATTTTATTTTTAGTGATGCAGTATTTTAGATTAAATTGGGACTAAGAATAATTTATATATTTCTCCATGACAGCATGACCCTACTGTACATGCCAATTTAAGAAAATATAATCCTATTTAGATTTTATACTATATTACATCTCCAACAGGATATGTGCCTAGCACAGTTTCCATTGGAAATTCTCCAATTACTAAAAATGGGTATGCTCAGGAGGATAGCACTTACTTAAAAATGTGCACTATTTCCAGTTAAAAATAACTCCCCAGAGATTTTTATATGCTCCATCCAACAATCTTTAAAAAATTGTTCTTATAAAAGTACACTGCTGGAAATAATTTAAATGATGTACTCAAATAAGCATGCCAGGGATGTAAGTGTGGGGATATTCATTGCAGCATCCTTAACAACCCAAAACAAGTCCTGACAACAACCAGCTTCTCAAAAACAGAGGTCTGATAAATTGTCATTTAGGTCTATAATGAAACACTCTACTTTTAGATGGAATCAAGTGTATCCGTAGTGCTGACATATAAAGCAGTACAAAATACATTAGGTAAGGAAGGACAGAGGCCTGTATATAATATAATCATTTTTGCATAAATTAAAAAACTATATTATTTTTAGTTCATGTACCAAAATGTAGTATATTGAAAGTTTACAAAAAAAAAAAATTGAGTGATTATCTTTGGGGTGATGGGCTGGGAGTCTTTATATAGTAAAGTCAAGAGACATTTACCTTGTGCATGCATATATCTAGGACATGTATTGCTTTTGCTTAAAAGCAAGAGTAATTATTATTGGAAAATTGAGACTTTGGGGAAGTTGGGTGGCTCTGTCATTTAAATATCTTCCTTCAACTCAGGTCATGGTCTCTAGGTCCTGGGATTGAACCTCGCATGGGGCTCCCTGCTCAGTGGGGAGCCTCCCTTTCTTTTTCTTGCCCCTGCTCATGCTTTCTCTTGCTCTCTCTTTCTAATAAATGAATAAAATCTACTAAATAAAAAAGAAAGAAAGAGAAAGAAAGAAAGAAAGAAAGAAAGAAAGAAAGAAAGAAAGGAAGGAAAGAAAGAAAGAAGAAGAAAGAAGAAAGAAAGAAAGAAAGAAAGAAAGAAAGAAAGAAAGAAAGAAAGAAAGAAAGAAAGAAAGAAAGAAAGAAAGAAAGAAAGAAAGAAAGAAAGAAAGAAAGAAAGAAAGAAAGAAAGAAAGAAAGAAAGAAAGAAAGAAAGAAAAAGAAAGAAAGAATACATTACATTATTACATTCTGGAATAAGAAAGAGAAAGATCATGTGGTTGAAAATGTGTACATAGGTTTAAGTATTTTTAAAGATCCTGAATTTTCTGTTTCTTAAACTAAATGATAACTATACAACTATTGCTTTACACTTATTCTTAAAAATGTAAATATAATATTTCCTTCTATATAAATATGACATATTGCACAAAATAAAATGTCATAAAATGTAAACTTTTATAAAACAGGATAATATATGTTACCTGCATATCTGTGTCTCTCTTTGACTAAATTTTCTGTTCTGCAAATGGTGGTAGTAGCATTCTTCTTGATTTCATTATTTTAAGTTAATATATGAAAAATGCTGCATCTGTCCTAGAAGAGCTACTATTTCTACTATTGAAATTTCATTATAAAATATATTATAGGTTCACTTTGAATATAGTTATTAAAGGTTGACAAAGCTCTAAGACAAACTCAAAATCTATACATATATTTTTGACTCTTCTCTAGAAGAGTCTTTCAACCCTATTTAAATAAATATATTTATTGTATTTATCATTTAATATATTTATATATTATAACTATATATATTTGTTATATAAGTTATATAATCTGAATATAAAATTTTAATTCTATTACTGGTATGATGCTAAATATTTAGTTTACCTCTGGTGCTCACCAAATTGAGAATTTTCAGATCTTATTCTGAGCATTACTTATTGCCTTCTCATTGAAGGTATCTACACTTTAAAAAAAAAAAAGATTTATTTATTTTATTTGAGAGAGAGAGTGTGTGTGCATGAGTGGAGAGAAGTGCAAAGGGAGAGAATTCCAAGCAGAATCCCCCTGAGCAGGCTCAGATACGAGGCTCTATCTCATAACCCTGAGATCATGACTCTGAAATCATGACCTGAGCTGAAACCAAGAGTCCGATGCTTAATCAACTGTGCCACCCAGGCACCCTACATATCCACACTTTTAACTTCCTTCCATCATCCACTTTTCCAGGCTTTGTTAGGGTTTTCTACATATACTGTATTCTATTATAGCATCTAATCTTTTTTTAATATTTTATTTATTTATTCATGAGCGACACAGAGAGAGAGAGAGAGGCAGAGACACAGGCAGAGGGAGAAGCAGGCTCCATGCAGGGAGCCTCATGCGAAACTCAATCCCAGGACTCTGTGATCACATCCTGAGCCAAAGGCAGATGCCAACCACTGAGCCAACTAGGTGCCCCAGCATCTAATCTCTAAAAAAAAATATATATATATAGTATTGAAGTCACTTTTGAGCTGATTAGGAAAAATGTTTTATTAAAATTACATAGTTTAGAACCAAATGACTGAGATCTGGTTCAGTGGAAGATGATCAGATGTGATAGGTCACTTCCAAACCTGATCCTTCTAAAAAAGATGCAATCTTCTCTTCTCCTGCCATGAAGCCAAAGCAGCTACCCCTTAGAGTAGGCACAGACATGTATACAATGGAAAGAACTGAGATCTCAGAGCCAGTGACTGGAGGAAAAGGGTGGGCAAAAATTAGCTGTCCTCCGTCACCCAGCGAGGCAAGTGAAACCTGTACCTTTATTTTATTAAGCCACTGGTATTTCAAGTGAGACTTGTTTCTTCCTATTTTCCTCTGTGCAGTACAGAAATAGGCATGTTGAGCAGAGATGCCCCTATTAAAAATTGTTTTAAATAAAAATAAGAAGTCTTGGATTGTGAGGACTAATGAGAAAACTTATTCCACAGGCTTAGAACTTAGAGTGATTCTTCTCCATAGTAGCAAATATTTTATAGCAGCAACTATTTCCTGCAGGAGTCTGGAAAGCAATAATAGCAAGAGTAGATGATTCCAGAAATAATTGGCTGCTTGTCCAGTGTAAATAAAAGGAAAACAACTATCCAGAAATGTGAGGAATTTTACGATAGGAAAAACTGGATGCTTTTAGATTCTAAACAGTAAGGGATTGGATTTCAGAAGACTTTGACAACAAAGACTACTAAAACTTTCTAGATAAATAATGAGGTTTAGTGTAATGTTCAGATTTAGAGTGAAGCTTCTCACCTGTTGTTATTCAGCTGCTTCAAGATGGCTTTCATTAGTTTAATGTAAAGAAAAATGAAAATAAGGAAAAATGGTGTTTTACAGTCATATCATGAAAAGGACTTTTGGACAGGACACTTGAATCAAAGACATATATGACTAGGTCTTTGAGATATTTATACATATCTATAACTATATCTGTATTTATATATAAGCTGTAAGACACTTCCTCCTTCTAAAAAAATAATTATATTGCTGAATATTTACTACAAGCACTGATGGGGTTGGGGTCATGGGATGAGGAGATCAAGATTGCAATGTCAACATAGTTTTTCAATCTCAATGAATCCCTCAAAACAACCAAGTAACTCTAATGACTAGGAAAAAAAAAAAAAAAGAAAAAAAACAATAACAGGATAATGTCATCAAAAAAAGAAAATGACAAAATCTTATAAACCTCAAAATCCAGGAAGTCAGGCCACTCTTGGCAACCTGGTAGACATGATACAAGAAACTCTGTGAGATGAAATCACAGATCATCCTGAGATCAGGGAACCCAGAAGTCCCTAACAAAGACAGAAATCATCTTAGTAGATGACTTGAGGTCAAGAGCTGAACCTGGAAAGGATCGGATGACGAAGGGCTGTTGGTGCTGGTGTGACCTAGGAGGGAAGAGCTCAGGAAAGTCAATAGCTTATGCTCTGTTCTAGAAAGAGAAGCCTCCAGGAGGAAAATCAGAAAACCAGGGGCTTAGGTAAGAGAAGATTCAAACACATGCTGAGAAGTGGAGTAGAAAAGAAGATCTCAAAAAATAGAAGCATATTTTATTAAAAAATACTTTTTGGTGACAAGAAAGAACCTTAGAATCAGGAAGTTAACAAATTTAATATGGCCTATCCCCCACCTCAAGGTCACCTACCCAGAAACATCTGTGTAAATGAGCACAAAAGCCATTGTGTTCAAACAGGAGATATGAGTAGGGTACAGCTGAAGCTCACCCAAAGATCAAAAAGGATGAGAAAGAGTAATCAACTGAATGAAAGCCCAATGGGCATGACGACACTAAAAAGACATGCTCACAAAACATGGAAACCAAAAATACAATATTCCAAAACAAATTAAAAGTAATCAAGAGCACAACAGAAGATGTGAAGAACAGTATATGCACCATTAGAGTCACTAAGTTATGAATGGGTGCATGAAAATGAGAAACAAAAGGGAAACTGACAAAGGAAAAAAATTAGAATCCAGTAGAAAAGATTTAGAAAGAGAAGAAAGAAATGATCATGAAAAGGAAAACTAAACTGACTATAACATGACTGAGCCTAGATTAAACAGATTTGAGAGAAGACAAAGGACATAAGAGACAGACACAGAAAATCCATCACCACAGAAGGGAACTAGAGCAATGGGAAATGACACGTGCTAACATCTACAATTAAAACAAGCTTTCTTAAAAAATATATTTGAAGTCATATATTCAAAACGAATACTATATATATAGGAAAATCATTCCAGGGCAGTAAAAACTTAGATATGTTCTTGTAAAACTATTAAACTTATTTTTTTAAAAAAGGAAAATAACATGGGGCCTCCAGACAACAAGGACAAAGTCTCTTATGAATGAAAGATGATCAGATTGGTAATGAAAAATTTCAAGTTTTCTGCAAGCGCAGAAGAGGAAGGGAGAAAGGTGGTTGTATAAACATGAAGCACTTCCTATGCACATATGTGCAAAGAGAATATTCTCAGGATTTACACTTGATAGAGTCACAACTTTGTAATATATTTTTCCTGTAAGATTATTGCTATAATTTTAACTTAGCTCCAAGTATACAATATCTGATTTTTTATAGATTAAGGTTATTTTAATTTTACATCTGAAACATTCGATATATCTTCTAGCTATGAGATTCTGGCAAAATAAAAACTTTTTTGTTCCAAATGTATCTCTAAATATACTCTAAATGTATCTCCAAAAACTCAGAACATATCATTATAGCATTGGCAGTTACAATTATTAGCACTTCAATGTCCTGAAAGCCACTCTAGTAATAATGCATATTATAAGCTTCATGGCTTTCATTTTTTTTTTACAGTGCTTAAAAATTATTTTACGGAGGGGAAACCTGAGTGGCTCAGCGGTTTAGCCCCTGCCTTCTGCCCAGGGCATGATCTTGGAGACCCGGGATGGAGTCCCACGTGGGGCTCCCTGCATGGAGCCTGCTCCTCCCTCTGCCTGTGTCTCTGCCTCTCTCTGTGTGTCTCTCATGAATAAATAAACAAAATCTTTAAAATATATATATTTTGTGGAATATAAACACAGAACATCAGATGATTTTACGAAGATCAGAATTATGATATCTAATTTCATTATTCTACTGTGTCTATTTAAATTCTTTTTCTGGAGTCTGGCATATACCATATTAGTTTCAAGTGTAATCATGATATTAATTTACGTGTAGTTTATATGAACCTACTTTCTCCCTAAAAGACCCCAGGGAAAAAAAAGAAGAATCTAGGCTACAAAACCTTAATTCTCTTGGAGAAAAAAAGGAAGAAAGGATGAAAGGAAAGAAGAAAAGAAGAAAGAAAAGAAGAAAGAAAGAAAGAAAGAAGAAAGAAAGAAAGAAAGAAAGAAAGAAAGAAAGAAAGAAAGAAAGAAAGAAAGAAAGAAAGAAAGAAAGAAAGAAAGAAAGAAAGAAAAGAAAGAAAGAAAAAGAAAGAAAGAAGGAAGGAAGGAAGGAAGGAAGGAAGGAAGGAAGGAAGATGTTTCTAATCTGATTAATGCACCAAGGCTGTCAGTTGTGCTTGAGCCAAGTATAGTGGCCTAAATCCCAAACACATGCAGTGGCAGCCTCGTCCCACCCACTACCATCCTCATCCACTCAACAGTCACTATAATCTATATTTTTTCTTTTAAAAAAGTAAAAGGTTAAAGAAAGCGACTACATGATTTTTAAAATATAAGTAGCTAATCCATTAGGAAAAGAGTTTTTTCAGGGAAAATCTATACACAAGAAGGAGTGCTGAATTTTTATTCTGAAAGAAAAGAAAAATAAATCAGTCCTGGGATGATGAGTAGTCAATAAAAATATTTCCAAATGTAAATAGCCACTAAATGTTATTTTTAAAGGTCAGAGAGAAATTAGTCTTTATTAAGTTGTTTTCAGTGAGTATTACTATGATGAGGAATAGCATAAAACCAACAAAATGTGAGATAATTTATATGGGGAAGTAGACTTTTCGATAGCAATTTCTACAGTAAAAGAAAATAATTCTTGTTTCTATTCAATAAAACAAGAACATAGAGAAAGCTTTCATGGCTGTCCATAGGGAAAACAATACAAAAGGATTCAATTTAAAAAAATCCAACAGCAAATGAAACGATATATATAAAAATGATTTGTGGTCTTAAGAAGAAAACACCATGTATACCCAAAGTAGAGTCTTGGAGTAACATGATGACACTGGTTCTCCTTTCAAATGATATTTGTACAACTAAAATATACATTTTACCAAAAGAACCTAAACCTTCTTCAGCAAATGAGATATTTTTAAGATATCTCCCAGCGTGAAAAGATAAATCTTAGATTCCTTGTCAAGTAGAAATTAAGCAAACTAAGTAAAAATACAGTGATTACTCAAAGTGGTTCAGGATGTCAATTTAAAATGCCCTATATTTTTAAAGTATAAGATTAGCGACCTTTCTGTCCGTCGTGAAACAACAAGGAAGGAAACACAATAACTAGTATAATAATGTCAAAATTAAACGTGAAAATACTTACCGACCAACCTCCACTATCGCTGTGTCTAAATGAAATACACTTGACATATAAGTACATTTTAGATAGATAGATAGATGATAGATAATAGATAGATGATTGATAGATGATTGATAGATGATAGATGATAGATAGATGATTGATAGATGATTGATAGACGATAGATGATAGATAGATGGTGGATTAGATAGATAATGCACCCCTCATGTCCAACTTGCCCTTACTTTCATGTAGCTTAAAGACATTTTCTAAGTACTTACTCCTTATCCACCAAAACTGAAGCACAGTTTATCTAAAAGCATAATATCTTCGAAATCATAAAAGGTCATCTTAAAGCGGAATGAAAGAACATTAGAAAAATAGTGTTTTAGGTACCGATACATTTATTACACTACATTTTATGCAAATAAATAGAGTATTTGAATGCAGAGAAAAGACGAGTACAAACTTGCCGGATTGCTTTTTAGAAGTGTGGTGTGGGAATGCTCGGGAAAGGCGCAGGGTTCCGTCCAACCGCCTCGGATAAATTGCCCTCTCCGGGCTCGGCCTCCAGTGCGTACACCTCGGTCTGCTCAGTGATTTCAGTGGCAGTTGGCGAGTTTCTCCCAGAGTCCCTCAATCCACGCTTGTACGTTTGCTTGAGACAAGCCAACTAGACAGGTGGAAAAATGAGAAGTCGCAACTTTCATGAACAGATGTGTGGCTTTTAGTGACATTTTATCACTTGTTACATGTCGACTATTTAAAAGAAAAAAAAAGAAAAAAGAAAAGAAAACATACACGGGAGCTGTACTCCCAGCATAAGGAAACCAATGGATGATGAGCTGGGAAGTTACTTATTTAACAAAATTTTAAAAAAAAATTAAAATGAGAGATAAAAATACATACTGATTGTATTGAGTCGATGCAGGTGACATTGTGCCGTTGCCCACGCCAGACCAGACGGACAAATAAACCTGCTCTTGGCTGCACCTGCCTTTGGAGACCGTCATAAAAACCTGGACTGGTTCGTGACCTCGACGTCATACCTCCAGCTCCCCACCCCGCCGAGAGGCCAGAAATTGCTGTGCGATCCGGCCCTACCTGGCACTCACACACGACGCCGGCCGTGTCCCCCTGTGTCACGTGGCCTGGGACTTCTGCCGCAGGTAGTGGGAGGCCAGGGCTCCGGGCCACGCGGCCTCACTAGCTGGGCCTCATAAGCTCCCGGTAGAGGTGAAGGTGGGGGACCGCTTGCCAAGGGCGACTGGCCGGGGGCAGGCCCTGACCCTGCCGCGACAGCTGAACGTGACCAAGAGCCCTAGCATGTGTTTTCACCCTTTTGTGTCTTTTGGTTTAGAAACTGCTCTCACGTGTAGCGCCCTTAGTGCACCAGGGCCCTGGGAGCCTGGCCTGGGGCCTGCGCCTGGACGCCGTGACCCGATGAGGCCGGCCACCGCGCCCAAAGCCAGAGGCCTGGCAGGCTCCTTTGAAGAGGTTTCGAATTTGAGATCTTCGATCATGAAGGCAGCATCGAGACGCCAGGAGGATCCAGGAGGGGTGGCCGCACAGCACAGCACGCCACGCCCCAGCAGGGCCCCTATAAGGCAGTTTCATTCAGGCCTCAAATGGAAGTTCAGTCTGCGGCCGTGCATCTGCGTGCTTTCTCTGTGTGGACAAGTAACAGTCTCAGGGCTGCAGAAGTCGGGTGGTTTGTCAATCCGTCGCTGGCTGCCGTGTTTAAAGAACCATAAAGCACCCGGGGGGCTCAGTCGGCCGCAGGCCTGCCTTTGGCTCGAGGTCATGACCTCAGGGACCTGGCCTGGCTGCCGACCCGGTGGTGTGGGGCTCCCTGCCGGGGGGGAGTCTGCTGCTCCCTTCACCCCTCCCCTTCCCCCCTGCTCCTTTGCTGTCATAAAGAAATAAAATCTTAAAAAAAAAAAAAAAATGAAGCAACTTCCTAAGACACAGAGATACCAAAAAGGACTGCTACTAACCCCGTGTCACCTTTAATAATTGAAATCTTTGAAATTTCACTGGATCTAAGGAAAGTTAGTCTCGGGTCTCTTCAGCAAATAGCCCTAACTTATTTCCCGCCGTGTAGCCGGCTCATGGGCCGTCTGCATCCAGTGACCGACCAGTCACGTGCTGCATACGTGGGTCCCAGGCAAGTAATAGTCTGGTTTCCCAGGTGACGAGTGTCCTGATGCTGGCTCCACGTAGGCCACTAGTGAAGACCTCAGCCTCGCGGTGCCTGTGAGGTCAGCTGGGTCTGCTTGGCTGTCACTAAGGGATAAGCCAACCCCTCCCAAGGCCTCACCCACCTCCAAGGTACCCTCCCCTGCACACGGGTGTTCACTCCCCCACAAGCTCTGACGGCGGATATCCATCTCAGGTGCTGCTTCCCGGGGCACCACTCATGTAAACCCAGCCATCGCATCAGTAGATGTGCCTCTACACTGGTCCCTTGCTTATTGGGCCCTCCTTGCTTATTTTGCTTCCTTTGTTTCCCCATCTGCAAGACAAGTAGAACAGGGATAGTCCCGCACCTAACGCAAATCAGTGTCCTGTTCCTCCCATCCACTCAGAAGCCAAACCCCAAGCAACTGCAGCGTCCTGTGCAAGGTGAGAAGGAATGCGGGTGCGGAGAGGCAACTCTGTGGGTTACAATCCAGGGGTCAGCTTAGGGGCCTCATGGGAGTATGAAGTGGGAGGAGACAAAACAAATACCCAGGACCCAGTAAGTACCAATCAAAGCAACCAAGTGTCCTTGGTTGCTTGTGATATCCTTATTTTTAGCACTGAAAGACCCATGAGTAGGAAACTTCTCAGTCACAGGCAAACAGGGACAGCTGACCATCCTATTGCCAATACACATTAGCCTTTTTTTTTTAGCCCTTTTTATTAACAGTATGAAATCCAGAGCAGTGACTGAAAATTTGGTTGCCGATAGCAACTGCCACTCAAGATGGCTTAAGGCATATTTTAAAAGCTCATGGAATGGTTCACATGAGGATGCTATTAATACATATATATATATATGAGTCTACTCACAGTGCCTGCACTCACTTATTAGTCTTGAGTGGGAAACACAGAAAAAAAAAAATCCCAGTTTTCAAATTGCAAATTAATAACTTGGGACAATACCCTAGCGTCCCTGACTCTCGAAGCTCATCTCACCAGTCATCAGCCCATTGAGAACATTTTTCCACTCCAGCTTTCTGCCACCCTGGGAAAATAAATCACACTCTTCTTCCTGAAGTCTGAGTACTGGAAACGGTTTTATTTTACATAAAATTTCATTTTATGATTACTCTTAGGAATTTTTCTTCCTTTATAGATTTATGCTTTCGGCAAACTCACTGATCTATACTTCTTTTACCAACAATTTACTCTGGCATCTCAGCAGCATTTACAACCATTATTTCTCAATCTTGTGCAATTTTGGAGTAATTCAAAAGTATTTGTGCCACCGTGTTGCATTATTTTTGTTGTTATAAACTTCATCCATGTGTGGATAAAGTAAAATTAACTTTTAGATGGTTCGCAAGATCTCCATTCATAATGAGATCTTCCATTATCTAAATAATGACAGAAGGTAGTGATGCCCAAGACCGGCACCCAAAGTGTCAGAGACTAACTTCTCTATTTTCTATTTTACCATTTGTACAGAATACGATGACTGCACTCCTCTGCAATGACTTGTAATAAAATCCATGTTAAGTAAGAATTCTGCTGATGAAATAAGCTATCTAGAATGGTAAATAGTAGTCAATAGTTTGCATAATTTTTATTATACTTTGTCATAATAAATAAGAGAAATACATTCATAGACGGACTATCTAAGAATGGTCAGGAACATTGATACAAGACTTCTGGTCTCAGTTCCAACACAGTAGCTTGGAATTCGGCATTTCTGCCCGACGGCAACAATGGCAGCAAAAACTAGACGAACACAAAAACCACTATTCTCTGAGACCCATCAGAAGACAGAGGTTGCAGAGTGAGCCAGCACCCTGAAATCTAGAGAGAAGTTACTTCCAGGGAGACACAGGACCTACACTTTACTTACCTAAAGCAGAAGCTACAGGGTGCCCCGAGGCCAGCCAGAACTTTGGAGATGTTTCTGAACTGCTGGAAACCAAATGTCAACAAGTAGGATAGTCCTCTCAGTCACGGTCAGAGTCCTCCTTCTCCAGAGGCCTTCACAGGCTTGTACTTCAGGTATTCTCAGGTTCTCATTGTGAAGATCAAGGTGAACCCCAAGACTCCAGAGGGAAACAGAAGGAGCAGCCCTTGTGAAATCCACCTAGACCTTTCTTCTATGGAACAAAGGTTTAGTTTAATCTTGAAGGTCATCTCATCAGAGGCCACCAGGAAGACCCCATTCTGGCTGGGGCATGGGAAACACTGCCTCTCCAGCCCTGTTCCAGCCTTCTTGTCCCAATTAAAAGACAAAGAAAGAACATAATTATGGAGAAGAAGGCTTCAAGGACACAAAGGGAGAAAGGGGGAATATACGTGCCACAATCAGGGAAGGAATATAAGTGGTGTGGGGGTTGGGGAAGCTCTACAGGAGGAGGGATGGAAAGATTTGTGAAGGTCACAACTCTAAGACGCAAGTTGCCCTTGTACTCTAAAGACTGAGAACCAATCAAAAGATAAGAGAATAACTTCCCATCCCCACATCCTACGACCATGCTAATAAGGTTTCATAGCAACAGTGAACCCCAACCAGGGGAGCTGTGAAAGAGAGACTCGTGGCAGAGAAGCACAAAGGGAAGCCCTAATGCCAAGAGAAGAACCACAAACAAGGCCAGTAGAGAAATTTGAGGGCTTTGGAGATAATGGCCATGACAAATAACCCAGGGCAACCCACGCAGAGATTAATATAAAGTCTCACACGTAAGGATTATTACCTTAGTATTTACTGCCCCACAGAACATGCTTGGCTCTCAACAATAACAACACAATTATGAGGCATGTTGGAAAAGCATTTAATAAAAGCCAACTTGCATCCATGATAAAAATGCTAAAAATCTGGGAATAGAAGGTAGCTTTCCTGACACAAGAGAGGATGTATACAAAACTCTGCCGTTTACATTAAATTTAGTGATGAGACATTGAATGCTTTGCCCTTAGCATGAGGAGCAAGGCAAATATCTCCTTCTTCCCTCACTCCTAGTCACCAAAATACTGAAAGTCACTCCCTGAGAATGTCATGTTTGGGAGCAAATTGGCCTGATTCTGTATGCCATGCCAGTAGTGCACCATTTAAAGGCTCACTTTGGGGGCACCTGAGTCACTCAGTCGGTTAAGCCTGGGACTCTTGGTTTCAACTCAGTTCATGACCTCAAGGTTGTGAGACTGAGCCTCCCATCAGGCTCCATGCTCAGTGTGGAGTCTGTTCGAGATTCTCTCCTCCTCCCTCTGTCCCTCCTTCCACTCATGTGCTCTTGCTTTCAAATAAATAAATAAATAAATAAATAAATAAATAAATAAAATCTTTTTTTTTTTTTAAAGAGGCTTACTTGCTGATGACTTTTTAGTGACTACCTGATTTATTGTTTTTTTTTTTTTTCGAATACCTGATTTGTTGTAGTCAACATTAATTCAAAAAACACTTGATGGGTTTCTACTGAATGATAGAGATTAAGATAAGCACAGGGAAGAGAAGAGTGAGAACAAGTAATATTCTCTCCATAGCCTGTAACCAGTAGTTATTCTGGTCAGTATGTTTTCCTTTACCCTCTTCAGTAAGGTCATGTCGCACGTTTGTAACATAGTTGAGCACTTTATCATGGTACTTTTGCATTTCATCCTGGGATTCCCCAAACCACCTGGTTGAGTTTTTTGTTTTGTTTTTGTTTTTGTTTGCAGAGATTAAGTTTCGCCTTTTGTGTTGTGAAGTTTGGGTGTCAGCAAAGGCATGGCATCATGAATCTACCATTACTGTATCAATCAGAATAGTTAATAATTTTATTTGAGGCCACTAAGTATTTCACATTCTCAATTCTCACCTTCCAAGCTTCACTGTTGATACTGATGAAGGTTTTTAGAGTGTACTTCACTACAGTTTCTTCAAAGAGAAGTCAAAGGCTACAATCCTTTGATAAACCTCAAAGCTAATGCTTTGAACTGAAGAGTCGGTGACTTGGAAGTGGAGTTGTGTGTTTTCTTTCTAATCTCCTAACATTTTTTCATACAAATAATTTTTGAAATTTTATATCACAAGATGCCAGGGGGCAAGGTAAATACACAAAATTTTATTCTTCATTTCAGCCAAACACCAAAATGTAGATGTTTGTTTCTAAGATTGCTGTTCTAATTTTAAAATTCAAATCAAAACATTGAAATGAAGACAAGCAAATAAAATAAGTAGCTGCAGGTTAGATTTGATGAAATCATAATAAATATGGTAAGTTAAATTTTAAAAATTAAAACTTTCACTCAACAATAATGGCTTCATCCAGACCACACAATATTTCATCTTCTTTGTCAGTTGATCACAAGTTCTGATTTGGTTTGTAGTAAAACTTGAATAACCATGGATACTGAATTTAATGAATTCAGAGGGAGATAGATAGATAGATAGATGATAGATAGATAGATATTTGGTGAGGAAGTTTCCATCATGGAAATCTTGGGTTTTAGTCTGTAAAAGAATTCTGTTCTCACCAAGATAAATGCAAAAAGCAGTTACATATAATATATTCACATCTATAATCTAATCTTAAATCTTATGTGAGTATTCAGAGGAAAATATTATATTTCTATTGAACTTAATAGGATGGTAGTGGATCAAGAATACTTGGTGAAATTCCAGTTACCACTACCAAGGAAGAACAGTTGGTATCAAATGCAAATAAACTATCAACTCTTTAGAGCTCAGAAAACTATACCTGTCTTATTGTGAAAGGACAAAGCTCAAAGATAGTTTGACAATCACATCTTATGGTTGTTGAACTAAACTCAGATAACTGAATTTTTTTCAATAATTCTATGAAAATTGTTTCCAACAGGTTAAGATTTAAAATCTTGTGATTCAGTTAACAAAATTATTTTCAGAATTAACTATTTTAGAGAACCTAAATTTGTAAAAGAGTTGCTTTTTTTTTTTTTTTTTTCTCCTTAGAAAGGTCATGAAAAGCAGGAGCAGCTTGATTATTTAGCTGCACCAAATGCTTTTCCAGGGGAGGTGGGGAAACAAGTTAGAAGCTAAAGAAGGTAGTATGAAGCACTATATCTAGGTAAAATTGTCCAAACTTCTATTTTTTTTTTATGATTTCACATGTCCACAGAATAAAAGCATAGAGAAAAATCCTTTTTTCGAACTCTATTTTCATTTAAATGGGACCTTTGAGATTAAACTTTATTAAAAAAATTTTCAAACAAAACTACGGAACGAAGGACTCTTGGTTGTATTTTTTTCTTTAAAGTCATATAATTCATTGCAAACAGAACTTCATCGTTTCCTCAAATAGCTGGGAAACTCATTTAACTATGTTGTATGTGAACTTGTCGACAGATTTGAGAAAAGCAATTTTAGATGTCAGAATGAGAAAGCACCGAAGGGAAAAAAACAGTCTTTTTAAATGCAATCTCTATGTTAAGATGCATTATTATTCCCTGTAATGTTACCCTTTGATGTACGTATAATTCCTAGGGTAGTCAATTAAAAGATTAAAAGACCCTGTGGCCACATTATGAATTATAATTATTTGGGCAATCTGGTGCTCAGGTAGATAAATGGCCTGAAAAAGTTTGAAAATAATGATGCTAGTACAGAAGGAAGTCAAAATATGTTTTCCTTTTTGAACTCAACACTGTGACATAACTTCTTAAGCGCTTGTCTTTCAGTGTCGGCTCTTAGAGCCACAGGTCACTGACTTTTAAAATTTTTGGAGGAACTCAGCAGATAAGTAGGCTCACTCCTATTGAAATTGCACCACAGATAAGAACCCTAGTCTATAAAAACAATCTGCCCAGTGCTTAGCACACAGTCCTCTAGAAACATCTCAAAGCATTCGCTCCTGCTGCCAAAATCAACTATAACTTTCTCCATCTGACCTTTTTCAAATCTGATTGCATTCCTCTATTTTCCCCTGTGGGCAGGTACATGGATCCAATCCACAGTCACTTTACAATCCCGTCTTGGAGGTGTGCAAGTATTAGTTCAGTCATAAAAAGCCTTGCCAGGAACAGTGGATATCTCTTCCGTCTGGCAAACCCTCGCCGTCTACCTAGAAACACTTCATTGGGAAGTTAGAGAGACTTTCCCAGTTAAACATGAAGCCCTTTAAATCCAAAAATTCAATAGAGGCAATTTAATATTCTGTAGCATGGATTCATTGCACCACCTATACTAATTCATTATGGGATTTTTAAAAACTAATTCTCCTAACAAAAATTCCGATGATGGACACTGTAAACAGCAAATAAAATCCCAATAGAATGGAATGAAGCACCTGTAATTAAACTGTATAGAAATGCATGGAAATATTTTAGGCTTAACTGTGATAATACAAAGTATAATATCCAATTCTCTCCTATCCATTTATTCAACAAATATTTGTTAAAATAATAGTGAAAGGGAATATAAGGGAAGGGAGAAGAAATGTGTGGGAAATATCAGAAAGGGAGACAGAACATAAAGACTCCTAACTCTGGGAAACGAACTAAGGGTGGTGGAAGGGGAGGAGGGCAGGGGGTGGGGGGGAATGGGTGGGTGACGGGCACTGAGGGGGGCACTTGACGGGATGAGCACTGGGTGTTATTCTGTATGTTGGTAAATTGAACACCAATAAAAAATAAATTTATTATAAAAAAAAACTAGTTCATAAGGATTAAACCAGTCCTGAAATTAGATACTAAGATAATTTACCAAATAATTCAAATTTGAAATAATTTTCTCTGAAATTTATAATTTGGCCTTACTTTGAATTTAACTTTATAGTCAGCATAATTATTTCTATGACCTAAAATGATAATTAACTTTATATATATTAATTCAATAATATTTATTATGACCATTGATTTTAAAACTCCATGCACTTATATCTCACACATATGCTATGTATAATATATTTTAGACATATAGCGTGCTCTCATGTGATACTTTGTAACTATTTAAGACAACAGGAACTAAAGGTTCTTAAAATTCAAGGTTAATAAGAATTATATGTGGTATCTTCTTTTACAACCAGATTTCAAATCTCCATCCACACAGTGTTAGATTCAATAGCACTGGCTCAGAGCTAGAAATCTGCCTTTTGACAAATATGCCATGTAGTCTTCATGAATAACCCAAGTTAACATCACTTTAAGAAGCCAGAGAGTTGAGTGTCATTACTCTGATTTCACTGCTTTCAATCAAGATTCACCTAATGAGAAAAACGTGCATCTTTTTGCTCAAAAGCCCTTAGGCAACCACACCACTCAAACCTGTAGCTGTTCTTTCAATGTTGCATCAAACTGAACCATATAAACAATTTTCTAAAATGCTAAATAGGCATTGTTGACTGAATTCATGGATTCTTCTTGGAGAGGACACTAATTATATACGTTCTGATACTGCAAGAGCATGTATGTTTTACAATAATTTATCATACAGCCCGGAGAGTACATCAGTAGTTAATGCCTTTGGATATTAGGAAAATAGGAAGGGTGTATTCTAGTTTATGGGGCGTGAGTTCAGTTGGATACACTTACAAACAACCGAGTCACTTAGCTAAAGAGCCTCTGTCAGCAGAAGCTTTTCTCCTGCTTGAGTCCCTGTTCCCTGAAGAAGTTTCCCTCACTTCATAAGATAGTATGACTAGTGGTGATGACTCTTCGGATTTGTGGCACGTTTGGTGGCCAGGGTGCACTTCTAGAGATATACGCCAAAATCAGATAACCTGACCCTGTATACTTTTAAAACTACTAACACAACAAATTTCTTGGAGCTGCGATTTATCTGGACAAGCTAATAAAAATATGGTAGATAAATTCACATCCCGTGAGAACACGAAGCAAGAAAATGCTCCATAAACTTCCTTCTCCTCGTTCTGCCCTCCAGTTCAACGTGGATGAACACTTCAAGGATCTGGACACGTGATGACCACAAGATTTGTTTCTTGAGTCTCTAGCTTCTGCTAAGGACCTGAGAACAGAAAACCAACAGATGGATGCTGCCCTCATCTAACCTATGATATATTCATCCCTGTTGAAGAGTACGCATCATATAAATTCCTTCTTTGTTGAAATGCAACTGGAAATAGGAGAATATATAAAGTAATATTAAAGACAAAATGCCTTAGAAGATAAAAGATCACTGATTATATACTTGATTTTTGTCTTCGATCTCTAAAATACCAATAAGATGGTTGAAAAAATTTTATTAATTCCATTTAATAAATATATACTTGTATATGTCATTATTTAAATCACAGACAGGTTAGATAGGAAATATAATAGTTGAGTTTTTTTTACTACACCATTGGTTTTTAATTAAACCCAAATTTTGAATCTAGTCATTTCAAATATAAAAGAGATCTAGACATACAAAGTCAAATTTTTTTATTAGCCTCAAAGATCTAAAATAGTTCCTGCTGGACAACACTATTTTTTGTACATTATAGATGTGTTGTATCTGGGAGAGGTTATTTCAGAAATGACACTGGAGTGCTTCGACTCTTAAAGTTTCTTCTTGTGTTTTGTTTTAGAGAAGGGGATGTAAAAATCACTGCTACCACCAACTATCAACTTTGTCCCCCCATCAGTGATTAGTCATAAATGGACACGCCTCCAGACACACTTTTCCTAAGAGCACATGGCTCCCTGGGGCTTCTCAATCTGTTCACAGATTCGAAAGTAGCACCACTGAATCCTCTTTAGCCTGAAAGTTTATGGTATAAAAGTAGCTGATCTGGATCTGAATCCCATTTCTCTCACTTAGGAATTCTATAATCTTGGGTATCTGAGATTTGTTCTTTTCATCTGCTGCATAGGCATAATTATCATGCCCAACTCAATGAGTTGTTATGAAAAGTGAATATGAAAATATATAAGGGGGCATGTGGGTGGCTCAGTTGGTGAAGTGTCTGCCTTCAGCTCAGGCCATGATCCCAGGGTCCGGGGCTGGAGCCCACATAGGGCTCCCTGCTCAACGTGGAGTCGGCTTCTCCCTCTCCCATTGCTCCCCACCCCCACACTTGTGCTCTCTCTCTCTCTCGAATATATAAATAAAATCTTTAAATTTTTAGACAATTCCTCCATTATCAAATATGTATCTGCACTAGATACCCATCTATACCTGTATTTGTGTAGATACCAGGAGAGAGAAACTCCAGAGGTACTCCTTGTACATGTACTTAGAGTTTGTGATCCACCGAGCTCACTTTTCTTTACTCCACCTACATCTTTTTCAGAGGAACACATCTCTGTACCATGAACTGAGAGAAGGTCTCACTGCCTTGAAGAGACGACCCACGTCAGTGCCGTCTTACCACATGCGTGACAACAGCCCTCAGGACAGCCTGGCCGCTGCTTGTCCATTGCCAAGAGCAACTCAGTGCAGTCTCCCAGGGGCAGAGGAGTCTTGGACGAGAAGGAAAATCGCATGCCTTATTGTTCTCTTCCTCTACATTTTTCTTCAGCCTCCTGGAATAATCTTGTAAAATATTTGCATCCTTTTTTGGAGACTACCCAAGTGAGAGCAGTTACGGAAAGTGTCTTCTGTTCAACATCAGCAATATAATATACACTTAAGCTACAATCAGCTAAAAGCTAGACAGAGCAAACACTTCATTTCGTTTCTCATCATAGAGATAATAGTTTATAAATTGTTTTGTGTTCCTGAACTCAGGGTAAAAACTTGAGAGCTTTTTTTGCCAATTTCTTTTATGGCACACAGGGTGCATTAAGCAATGTCTCGACACTTGCTGACTTTCTCTGACACACAGACAGACACAGACAGAGAGGAGATAAAACAGTAATAATGGATTCTGTTACTTTATTATCTGGGAAACTAACTTAGCTTAGTTAGGTTTTTGGTTTTTAATTACACACACACACACACACACACACACACACAGTCAAACTCATCTCAGATAGATGCATAGTACTGCATATTTTAAAGTATAAAGTATATTTGGAGCAAAATAATTTCCTTAAAGTTACATTCTATTCCTAGCAGTTTTAGTTCTATTGAGACAACATAGAATTTCAAAATTATGTAGTTCACGTAACTAATTAATAATTAATAATTTACTTTAAATGACATTAAGCATCACGCTACGTATTTTGGGTTCTACTATAACAAATGTTGACAAGTTAACCTATATTTTTAATGCAGTACAATTTTACAACCAAACTCTGCTACATATACCAATAATCTACCAAAGGGACGAAAGTATATAAATTCTAGATATAAAATTAGGCAAGTAAAATTAGCCTTAGTATAAAGAAGCTGAATGACTTAGGAAAATGTTGCGTAAGAAGTAACTGCTGACAAAATTGTGCCCCCAGCAAGATCAACTTGATTATCATAATTGGCTGTATAATTGCCACCATATTATCCCATTTCTAACCAAGGACTACTGTTCAGTCCACTAGAGAAATTTATTTCACTGTAAATTCAGTATATATTTTAGAGAAGATAGCAACAGATGAGAATCATTTACAGTAATCTATTTCAACATTAAATTTTCTGGAATATTGTATTTTGAGAATTACCATTATTTTTGAGCTTTCTTGAGCTAGCATTTAAATCTTAAAATCTTATAGGCAGTGGCACAAAATCTATGATTTTTGTACAAAATTGTGGTAGGACAATGGATATTTCTTAAAGTGTGGTGAGGAAAGCTGAGTATTGCTTTTAAATGCATATTTTATAATATGAAGGCATAGAAGTCATGAAGAGGAAATCATAAGTTATATTGCAAATCCTGGCCCTCTTACCTCACTTGGAGATAGTTGATATTTTCTGGCTGGTGAAGATGGTTCACTATCCAGCCCACTTCCCTTCACTGCTTTTTCCTCTACCTACCTGGAGGCTTTGGGGCCAGGTGTTGAGAGGAGTTGTGTCGGGATAAAAGGAAACTTGAATCCTGGAGTAAAGTAGCCCAGAAGGGAAATCATACAAAGAATATTTTCATTGGGCTTGATGTGAGTGAGTGATTGAGTTTGTAAATGCATATATGTGTGTGTATATTATATATATAGTGTTGTGTTACCGAGATCCTCGCACAGTTGACCTGCCCTGACGACTACAGCATTTAAAGCAGCATGAGTAATACCTAGACTATGGAATGAGGCTGCTATACAGCAGCATCCAGTTAACACCTGCTATTTTTATTATTATTAATAGACATGGTAAATCATTTCGATTTAAAGTCACACTGTAGAAACTAGATAAAAAAGAGAGATTAAAACTAATTATAATAATGAAGGAAGAACTCGGGTAGTGAAGATATCTTGACTAGGGAAGCATGCCAAGGAGCATTGTAAGGCGTGTTACCCAAAGTGAACAAGTGTCTCCTGTTGCTAAAAACGAGAAGATTGAGATCAAACGCTAGATACTTGTTGACTGAGAGATTTATGGAAACCTATGATAATGATGATTAAAGATTTAAAAAGGGTGTTTTTAAAAGGGAGGTAGCAATATAAAAATTAAAGTCTAAAGAGAATTTTCTGGAAGAAAAAGACAGAATCAACCTGCTGTTTCTGTAAACTTCCTGTTCTTAAGCAAAACCTAAAAAATACAAAGCAAGTTCCTTTCTCATGACAGAGTACAGAAAAAGGGAATATAGAACACAGTTTTCTTTAATAGCAAACCTTACATAGATAATGACAGAGAACAAGTCATTAAATCGTTCACTGGGATGCCTGGGTGGCTCAGTAGTTGAGCATCTGCCTTTGGCTCAGGGAGTGATCCCGGGGTCCTGGGATCGAGTCCCACATTGGGCTCCCTGCATGGAGCCTGCTTTTCCCTCTGCCTGTGTCTCTGCCTCTCTCTCTCCCTCTCTGTGCCCCTCATGAATAAATAGATAGAATCTTAAAAAAAATAAATAAACTCCTTTCACCCTTTATTAAGGCCAGTTGATCAACTTAAGTTTGTATGATAATTTAATTGGAACTTGCCATATGTTGACACATGTATAATGCTGTCTAAAAACATACCATAATGAAAATGTACAAATTGTATATGTTTCATTATCTTAAATAATTATTTTTATTTAAGTGCGATCTTTTTTTTTCTTTCCTTTGTTCAATTAGATTTGAGACATTAAAGTGCTTTTTAATACTAAAGCAATTGAAAATATTTGTATTTCAGCTCTGTTACTATAAGAGGATAAAATGACAGTACAACAGCCTTCTAGTGACATCTACTGAACAACCAAATTCTTCCTTTAGCAATAAATATAAAAGGAAAAAGTATCTTAAAAACAGGAAAAAAAGAATTTTCCTGAGCTTCCATACAGAATTAAAATATGAAATTTTAAATCAGACTATTCGGTATTACTTAGTTAAATGTGACAGGAAACTAATTTAACAAGAATATTGATTGTGCTGACACATCACAAAATGTAAATTACTGCCAAAGTATGCTGTCAATTTTACTCCCTCATGATCTCCATTTCCACAAAAATTTGAGTATAACTTTAAGAATAAAAAAAAAGATTGCTTATGAATGGAGGTGCTGACGAGTAAGTAATGAGTGCATAACAGACTCAAGAAAATTCGAGAAAGAATGAGACATAGAAGTTAAGAAAAATAATAAAGAAATTGAAGTAAACAAAGTATTTGAAAAGATTCTAAGAACTAAAGATTATTTATTAAATGTCCATATTAGCTAAATTAATACATAATAAAAATATGACAGGGGCCAATGATTAGTAGAAAATTATTAATTATTTTTAATGTTAGTAAAATGTATAGATTAGTAAGAACTTTAAATTCTATTATATTAAAGAATTTTCCTAATATATTCTCATTTAATCAACCAGGTAGCCCCAAGAGGTGAGTATATTTTAGGTTAGCTGGCAAGGAAACCATGGCGACGTGAGCTTAAGTGGCCAGGCTCATGTCATAAGGGCAGGACGAGGTCATAAAACTTGGACTTCAGAGATTAACCCCGGCGTCCTTTACATTACAGAGCTCCCATTTAGAGGGAAAAAATGCATTCTTTAAAGAAGACGCTTACAACATTCGGCATGTGTCAAAAACACAGCTATTATAATTCATCATTTAAAATAGTGTGTCATGACCTTGGGACAATCATCTGCATTCTTTAACTGAAAAATAAAGCTGTCAGGTATTTTTTAAATATTTCTTTTATGCTTTACTGATTTCTTCTTTCTATAATATTATCTTAAATATTTTAGAACATTCCATTTGTACATAATAGTTTTTGGCACCTGTTTCTGATTTTAAATTATGGCTGTAATTATGCAAGAATCCAGCCAAATTCTGTTGATGATATTTTTATTGCTCTTGTCAATAAAACATAGATGATTTTAAGAAAAGCTTTATATCAATAATATCATAATCTTAATGACACAGAACAATTATTATAATTTCCTTAAAGATAAGTAGAAAGATCATTGATTTTCACACAGTGTTCTTAACCAACGTCAAAACATCAATGTAGTTGCTTGCTCTGACGCTCATGGATGCTGCTAGAGTTGCACACAGATTGATAAAATTTAAGCATGCTTAGCACCATTCCGTGATGAAATAAAAACAAGATAATTCAGTGGAGAATTAGGTCATAGCTCAAGAGGCATCACTTCCACTGTACCATAAAGAAGAAAGAAGCAGTGATGTAGATAGAGGTATATTTGTAGATTCAGAAGTGGGTAGGAGATTGTCAATTCAGCAGGTCTCCATTGCTCAAACTTTGAACATTGAAAAGCAGAACTAGCCCTTCGCCAGCTTCTAAGAGGTAACATCTGAGTCCTTGGATTATTCTGTTTAATAAGCGTATTTCTATATGCTTGAGGGCTTGAGTCAAGCTGTCTCTGTTTGACCAAATAAGCTTATTCTTTTGATGTAATTCCTGATAAAGGAGTTGTATTTATCGGCGCGTTTGAGGTGCTGGTGGGGAGGAAATGAGGCTGGAACCTGCTGGTTGAGGTCAGTTATGTGGGCCCCAGACCCCTGCAGGAATGTTTGGATCATGATTTTTCATCTTGTATTGACCAGTCTATTAGTCTCTGCTCTGAGACTGTGGACTACTTTTGGCAGCATTTTGTATGGATTTTGAGATTTGTCACTACCTAGAGGGTCAAATACTCTATCATCGCATGGTGTATTAATTAAAATGAAATTTGTCATTTTCTTTGATCAGTAAGCAAGTTTCCAAACAAGATCTCTGAACCAAATTACTTGCTGAGATTGGCCTTCCTCTTGGCTTGGATTCCTTTCTCCAGTACTGCTGTATGTCTTCAAGAACACATTAGGTGCAAAATAAATGCTTACAGTGATGTTGATGATGATGATACATAAAGACTGATGACTACTCTAAAGAGTCATTGCACATACGCTGAAATCAAAGAAAATTATATGAAAATGAGAAAGGTAAAATCATGAAGAATCTCTTTGAAGTCACCAAAGTTTATTTATTTATTTATTTTTTTAAGTCACCAAAGTTTAAACAACGTTCTTCTACGATGTCTCATTATCCACTGCTTCCGTCTGACATGCCTTTTGTTATTCACATTTAGTTCACCAAACAAACCAAAATCCTGTGATTTTTAAATGTATTTTAAACTTTCAACCTAAGAATCATAAACTGTGTGACAGTATCTGATTACCCTGCTTGTTCATGGAATATCTTAAATGACCGATTTTAACTGTGTTATGAATCTGTCTCCATTTACACAAGGAGATTAAAAGAATAATTCCTCCTGGAAACATTTAATTTTAAATAATTTTAACTTTAATGCATGAATGAGTAAATGAAAGATGGAATAAATGAATAAATGAATAAATGTAAACCTCTTAAAATAAAAAAATTGTTTTAAAAGTTTTAAAATTAAGATAAATTGATGGCAATGTTTTCAACAAGAAATGATGCAGTGTTGGGATTCCCAAGGGGCATGGGTACATTTCCTATACACAACTAACCTTCTTTTAACCTTGCTAGGAATTCAAGCTAGGAATACTAGGATACTCATCCATATTTCCAAAATATTACATATATTTCCCAAAAAACACATAAAGGATAGTCATCTAGGTCTACTCTATGCCTTCAGGTAGTTGGGAATTTTTGCACCATTTATGAGGAGAGAAGAAAGAGGCAGAAAATCCAAGTAACTAAGACAAAATTGAACAGCTGATAAAGGGGAAATTTGGAGTTCAGGTAAAATTTAATGTAGCAGGTATGCATTTTCAGAACCTCAAACTTATTTAAATGATATAACTTACTTTTTAATAGGCCAACTTCATCTCTCTCTAAAGAGAGAGACTACACAGTCCAAATCAACTCCAGATGAACACAGTGTACTTGGATTTTCCCATCTCTGGCCTCTTCCTCTCCCCCAGAGATCAGTGTAAGTTTCTGAGGATACATGAAATATCATCACACAAGTTGAGAAACTGAGGGTGTGACGAGACCTCTGAGGGTAATGGTGATCATCTATCCTAAGTGGCCATGTCATGTTGGATCATTAGTGATCATTTCTATATCTAAAGTCCTTACTTACTCTGTGCCTGACACTGTTTTGTACATTTTATCATGTGTTGATTTTCCGTAGATTTTTTATCTGAGGAATCTGAGTCACAAAAATGGTGCTATTTGCCAAATGTCCTACAGCTAGAATGAGGACTCTGGCTTCTGATTCTGAACCCAGTCACTGCAATACGCTGCCTCTGAATGTCCCCAAGATGCATAGATGCATAGTATCAGTCCTTGGATGTGGATGTATATCTACTCAGAGTGGCATCACAGAAGCCACTCTGCCCACCCCACCCCCACCCTACCTCTAGTTCCATTATGTTTGAACTGTTGTTATTGGGAAGATGACAAGAGTCCTTCAGGTCATCAGTCCCTCCGTGTCCTGTGTGTATGTGTTCTTTCAAATCTATTGAATCTAGGCTGCTCCCTCTCAGTAGGATCCATGTGCCTCTCTCCACACACCGTTCCCGTGCCATGGTAAACAGGAAATATTCTATGGGAATCACCTGCTAGGACAAGACAGGGGTATAACATAGACCTCCTATAATCTCACATCTGCCAACCATGTAGAGATTCCATCATCCCAACTTTAAGAGCTAGCACCAGCAGCCAACCCAAGTACAAGACCCTTTTCAAAAAACCACTGGTCTTCTCACTTCTCTGTAGAATTTTCTTCCAATAAATGTTGGGTGTGGGGCATAGAGGAGAAGGATGATGGCTATGCCTCCACAGGTATCCCATCTAGATCTGTTTTACAAACAAGCTAAATTTTATTAAAGCTTAAAACCCAACAGTTTTATGTCTTTGTCCTATAGTTGGCTTGACAGTTTCCCATGGAGACCTGGGTTGTAACAGAGTTAGAGATCCACAGACGTTGAGGGAACAACAGCAAATGCGTCCCTAATGTCCTATCACCACAGCAAGGTAAAAATAACGAAATACTATCTCCTGTCCCCAGAGAATTCAGGGACCTCAGATCCAAATCCTTACCTTCTAATTCCTTGTGATTTCTAGAATATCTTGTAGGTGTTTTTTAAAAGCAGCTACATTCCGCCATCTCCCCATGTGATATCAACATGCATTTTTTTTTTTTCACTGTAGTGGTTGTCTCAGAAATGTCGTGAGGCTTCTCTCTGGAGCTCTTCCCTAACATACTACAGAATCACATGAGGAGATAGAGGAAATAGTCTCTACTCCAACTTACGTTACTTTCTCTTCTCAGGACTCATCCTCCATCTTCAAAACTTTATTTGATATTGTCCTTCATATTTCTCACTCTTTATTATAGCCTCTAATACATAACAATCTTCTGTGATTCTAGAAAAACTGGACTCAAACTGAGTGGCCCATATCAAAGTCTCTTCAAATTATGTATTTTTCTCGGGCCACATGTATCTTCTTTGGCTTTTTCCCTTTGGGGGTGAGTTTCATCTACAGATACTAGTTATGTTTACTCGCCAGCTTGGCTGTTAAAAAATAAACTGAAGCATATTGAAATTGTTTCAGAGTTTATTTGAGCAAAAACGTATTCAAATCAGGTGATGCCAAACCTAATGTGGTTAGAGGAGAGCTTCGCCGAAATGATCCAGAGAAGAGGCTAACGCAGAGAAGGTATGGAAGCAAGGAATGGAAATTATTGATTGGCTTCAGCTTAAAGCCCAGTTGGCTGTTGGTGATTGATTGCCTTGAGCATTTTGATTTCATGACCCGCAGGCATTTACAGACTTAGACTGTGGTTTGCTTACGTAGGCAGCCATGCATTAGAGCCACCTCAGTCTAATGCCCTCCTTGTTTAATTACTTTAACAGAGTTGTAATATCTAAATTCTGTGGTGGCAAAATAGCCCTGATACACTCATACTTGCCCCACACCACAGAAGAATAGTTTACCTTGTGCACACAGATTAATAGATATAATAGATTAATAGAGTCTCAACTATCTTTGAACTACAAAACCAGATATGACTAAAGAGGGAAACCCAAACTGAATGACCCCAAACCACACCTGTGTTTTTCTATTCTGGAACCCGGAGTACACATGTCAGACAAGCTATAGTCCTCTTAACATGGGAGGGATGTGGCCCTAATGCTAGGGTGTGGGGATCAAGTGGAGGTGGAAAGAAGAGCAAAAGTTACTCAGCACCATCATGGCAGGTTTTTTCTATCACAAAGAGAAAAGGTTGGGTGGTTTTTACAAACAAATAGAACCAACTAATGTTTCATAACATACACGTGGTTCCAGTAAGTATTCTTCACATCAGTTAAATCAAAATTGCATACTCCTCTAGGAAGGTCTGACGCTGGAGGCAGGCACAATTTTCTTCCCCTGGATCTACAGCTCTTTGGTTTCTGAATAGAGACACTCCTGCCTGCCGGTAGCAAGACATATAGACTTTTGACAAATATCCAGGGCTTGATGAAGCTACCGTGGGCAAGGATCGTTTGTCTAATACAGTATTTTGTGAAGATTTCGCAGCACTGTTCATTAAGCTTTAAGATTTAAATAATCTTGAAAATTCTTTTGAAATGATAAGCAATTCAGAAATGTTTTTAATGATTTTGCATTTTACAGAATAGATGTGTGAGCATCAGATAACCAAAGAATGGCAGAAAGTAGAAATAATCCAGACTTTTGGATTTCAAATCCTGCCTTTCTAGCCTTTAGAATACCCAGGGTAGGAAAAAGATGTGTTTCTCATGGCCTAAAGCCAGTGGGGAGCATGTTTCCCTCTCATAGTCCAGGGTCAGGTGGTTCCCGGTTTTCACAGACTGAATTCAGATGAGGCAGTTGGTCTGCATTCAGCTTTGTTTCTAAGTGCTGAGTGATTTCATGCACTTATCCTTTCTTTTCTGCCTGTCTGGTTTCCATGGAAATGCAGGCCTTTAGAAAAAGCAGAGCCTTGCACCTCATGCACAGGCAGTGTGTGTTATTTTTGGAGTCAACTGAGTAGTGAACACATCCCAAAATGTCAGTGTGAACAGGTCCTGGCAAGGGCAAGCAGGGATACAGAGTGAAGGTACAATAACCAATTGTCTTACTGTAGAAAGAACTTTGCATCCAGGGGGGTCACCGGTGATCTGTTATTCTACAAGAAATACAAAATTTATCTTGGTAAACATTAACCTAAATGGAAGGAGGACATAAGATGGAGAAAAATTCAAACGGGCTTTTGTGGCTTCACTAAATATTTACTGAGGAATATTTATCAGGAATTATAGAGATGGACCTCTTACTCAAGTGAGCACTTAAATAAAATTTTTCTAAACTTGAGATCTGTCAACTTCTCCGCCAGAGTACATAATTTCACAAAGAATCTTTCCTAAGTTAAAATGCATTTCTTCTCCCAAACACAACCACTTTCAAAATAAAATGAAGTGTGATACTAATTTAAAGAAAAAAAATTAAAGGTACTCGAAAAAACTATTGATTGTGTTATTTAATGGGAAATAATTTTGCGTTTCCTTGAGTTATAAGCTGATTCTTGGTGAACTTATTTGACTTAATATTTCTCAGTTTTCATTCTCGGTATGTTACAGTTCTAGAGCACACACAACTGCCTTCACTTCTATTGCTAACAGAACTTCTTAAACCTCACATAAAGTCATGGTGGGCTTTAAGGAGATGCTTGGATATATAAATGTTAATCATAAAAAAAGACTTGCTAATTGCACAAAGTAATCCCCTCTTTGTGCAAGTCCAAATTCAAAGAACTCTGCAATTTGTTTTAAATTTTCTCTTCTTCCAATTAGATCCCTGACAAATTTTTTTAACATAAAGGATAAGAAACAATAAATAACATACAAAATGCTGTGGGATAAATAAATCAGTGTATATGGGGGGAAATTTTTACTCAACTAAAGCTTTACCTTGTAAGAGGTTATGTCCATGGAGGAAAGTTGAAAAGCAAAAAGGTGCAGAAAAGAAAAACACCTAAAATGCCCACCCACAAAGGGCAAAAATGTATATTCATACAAATAACTCTCAAAACTTGTTTTGTATTCTGAGGGAGAGGGACTCAAAAAAGGAAGGAACAAAATAGCTTAGGTCTCAAGAGAAAGGAAAGAAGAAAACTCTTATTATGACCTAGAGGTCAAAGCTAACTTTAACCAGAATGGCAAAATGAGAAAATAAAATCGAGACAACAAACCAATTTTAATACTTTGTTGTTTTAATAAGGGAATAAAGGCAATGTGTCGCTGGAGAAGGAAAGGTAAACCACAATCAGAATCACCTACCATAAAAAAAAAAAAAAAGAATCGCCTACCATGAGCATGCCAAGTCGAAAGCTCCAGTAAACATACCTGGTTTTCCCAGCATGATTGAGGTATTGTTGGCATATAACATTGTATACATTCTAATAAGCGTATCTTAATGAAAAACATAGATATAGATAATACTACATTTCAACTAAGGATGACTTTTTGAGATTAGTTTTAACTATTTTTATCCTTAATGAGAAAAGTGCATGCTTGTGAGCCCATGCATCAGCCAAAAATATGCTTGTTTCTTTAAAATATAAAGCTTTATCTCAAGCATCCAGGAAAAGAAATAGTTGCTGTTATCCAGGAATCAGCACTGCCCATCACTCATCATGGATCTTGCAATTCAATGCCAGAGAGGTCATGGGGGACTGAGGATGGGTGACACATTATAGGCCACTGGTGATTCAAAATCTGCCTCAGAAACATAGATACCTAAAAATTATGCAAGCATAATTTTAGATGATTTTTATGTCTTGAAATCATTGTCTTTTGAGTCCCCCCGGTCAGATTTAATCATACGTAACTAACAGGAAAACATTCCATTGAAAAAGCCCTGCTCTATCCAAAACTCAGCTAACCGAGTCCACTACTCCTGCGAGCTGCTACCTCTTTCCATTCCTACCTCGGGAAGAATATTTGTGTGCTCTCCCATCACATCTGCCTCCGCTTCACTGCTCACCATGGGCTTATCCCTGGTCCCTGCATCTACGTAAATGAGGACTGACAACTGGGAGAGAAAGAAATGAGCCTCTGAGAAATCCCAGGTCATGTCTTTAGATGTAAATCTTTCTGATTGGTATCATCATCCCGCTTCAATTTTGCCAGGGTTTGCTACTGGACAGAGAACATCTTTGAAAATATGCTGCCACCAATGATACACGGACATCTTCGGCGTTCACCTCATCTCATGGGTAGGACTCGAGCTTGTCTTCTCTTAGTGAACTTCTGTTAGCTTCTAATGATCCCTCCTTCCCCCTTGTAAGTGTTCCAATCTCTCAAAAAAAAAAAAAAATGTGTTCATTTATCTGCTTGGGAATTTTTCCTGAGAAGGACTAGGTCATTTTTGCAGCTTGCTAGCATCTCCTTCAATGTGTACAAATCAAATATGCCTGATGCCAGCTTAGCCATCACGGCTCTGAAGTCTAGGAAAGGGCGCCGCACTGTATGATGTGCTCTAAGACGCAAGCCTGAAATCCAAGTCCGGAAAGCAAATGCAAGGATCTTATGTCAATCAACTGACTGCCTAATCACCAACAACGTCCTGGAGTTAGCCCGAGGAATCTGCTACAGTCTGTTTCATGAATTCTTAAGGGGACCTGCCTTGTGTGCAGCTAGAGACTTGCAGAGACTCTAATATCTCGACGGTGTCAGGAAGACAAGCCAAGGACAAGACACATCACAGGCTCTGCATTTATATAAATGAAATCGCCAGCACGTCTCAGCACCTGGAATCTCCAACTATTATGTAACTTCTTTGTGCACTGGCGGCACTTTTAAAATTTTTGAAAGATGGAGCACAGAGGGTTTTTAGGATAATGCAACTCTTCTGTATGATATCATAAAGGCCGACTCAGGCCGTTATACATTTGTTAAAACCCATAAGATGTTCAACACCAAGAGCGAGCCCTAATATAAACTATAGACTCTGGGTGAAAATGATGTGCCACTGTAGGTTCATCGATTGTAACAGATGTACCACCCTGATGGGATATATTGATAAAGGGAGAGAATACGCACGTGTGAGGGTAGGGGGTATGTGGGAAATCTCTACACTTTCTGCTCAATTTTTCTGTGAACCAAAAGCTGCTTTAAAAAATACAGTTTTATTTTTTTTATTTTATTTTGTTTAAATATTTTATTTATTTTTAGAGAGAGAGAGAGAGAGAGAGAGACTGTGTGCACAGAAGGGGAGGGCCAGAGGGAGAAGGAGAGGGAGAGAACCTCAAACAGACTCCCCACTGAGCACTGAGCCCTCCATGGGGCTGGATTCAGGCCCCTGACATCATGACACGAGCCAAAACCAAGAGTCAGATGCTTTAACCGACTGAGCCACCCAGGCACCCCATAAAATATATTTTTAAAAAATGTTTTACATCACATAAAATGAATGCATGTCTTTCTTCTGCCTAATGTGACACTGGGAACAGGCACAAAGTTTTATTCGTTTCTTTGACCCCCACCTGCCATGTCTGCATAGGGCATCACGAACAGGAGGTTCTTAGTGATTGTTGTTGGAAGCATAACCCCTTCAGGCCAGGTTTGTGGCTTACTGTTGAATTATTATTTATAAAACTCATAGTCAAAACATAGTTATGCTTAGTCAGACTGTAGCTACACACGATATTGTATGAAGCTGATTGACTCTTTGTCCTCCTATTGTTTCATGAGGAATTCCAACCCCCTCCTCCATGAATTTATCAGTAGAGATTATGTCTATTTACTCACATAAATGCAGCCCACAGATACGCAGCTCAAGAAAGGTAGAGTAAATACACTGTATTCATCAGAGACTCCGGAACCTGAGTTTCTGTTCACAGTCCGTGTTTGACCTCTATTCTCAAGGTCAACTCATGTTTCAAAATGGCCGGACTTCTGGCATCAAGTTGGTTTTCCAGGGCAAAAGAAATCAACTTCAAAAACCTCTTCCTAAGGAAACAAATTCATTTAATAACATTCCCAGAGACTTCATAAAACTCACCACTTAGATTTCACTGTGGAGGATTTGGTGGCGTGCCTACCCTGAGTGGCGGAGATTATGAGACATGTAGTCTTTTACTCTGGATGGCAACATGGCTCCAAAAATCAGAGGTCTGCTACTAGGGAGGAAAATGAGACCTCATGTTGGGTTCGCCAGAGTAGCCCGTGCCTCACTGACCCTCGAACGTGCCTGAGAACCTCTCCCGTGCCTGCCTTCCCTTTAACAAACCACTGCACAACACCCATCCGTGCTTCTCCTGTTCTGGATTCCTCTTTGACGTCTGATGTTCTGGGAGCCGCTCTCTGGCATCATCATGCCCTCCACTGTGCCTTCAGAGTGGGAACTTCGGTGTCAAGCATCAAGAGGACTGTATCCAGATATTCCCTCCTGAAAGCCACTTTTTCTCAAGTTTCCACAACAGATCTTTACTCTAAGCTTTTCTTGGAATGAATAATTGCTGCCCTAACTTCATGCAGCCATTTGCAATCTGGACACAGAGCCAGAATTTTCATGCCCAAGATCTTGGAAATTTCTGCTGAAACTCTCAGACCATGGCTCCTTTCTCAAAGGCTCCACTAGAGCTCCAGAAACTGGATGCTGCCCTGAGGTCAGGCCCCTTGTCCACTTTCTTCCTCAGGCCACCTTTGACCAAAACAGAGCACATCTCAAGGGTGTCAAATCTGGGAGATGGACATGGGTCGCACTCCTCTTGGATTCTGGTAGGGCATCCCCCTGGGAACAATTCCTGGTTATTTTCTCTGGCGTATACATGCATCAGTGATTCCTTCTACACTGTGTCTGTTCTTGTTGTTGATGTTGTTTTACAAAATTTCTCTTCAGGTCATAAAAGGAAGCTCTGTAAGTAGATATATTCTATTATTATTAAAAGTTCAAACATCAAATCTTAAGGAAATTGTCACATGATTGGATTAGATGTTAGAGTCAGATATAAACAGAGTGAATGTATTCTATTTATAAGCACAATTAGAGAAACAAAAAAATGTGAGAATTTAAAAATGTGTTCACTTTTATATGTTTTAGGTTTTTGATGATCCAATTTTATCTCATAAGCCATTTCTTAGACATATCCATGGGTCATGTATACATGAGAGCAAGGACAGGATAGCCCACGTATTAATTATTTGGAAGAAACAAACCAAGTGACTGGCTTCCATTTTGGCCAAATTTTCAACACTAGACTCATATCAGCAAAAGAATTTTGAAGCGGAATACAGTGGGCAAGAGAAACGGATCAGAAGTGAGAGAACATGTATACTTAGGGAGAGGCTCTATGGAGCCAGGCTGTCTGAGTTCAAATGGCAACTCAAATACTCATGTGCTTGTGATTCTGGAAAAGGTAATTAATCTCTCTGTGCCTCACTTCCTGAATCTGGGAAGCAGAAATAATAACATTATGTGACTTTTGAATTACTCTGCATAAATACCTTGAAGCAACATCTGGTAGGTGCTGTGCTATATAAGTCTTAGCTATTATGATTAACTTGAAAAAGACTTCAGAACGCGATACATCATATTGCAAATCAACTCTTATTAGTGGAATACTTGAGCCAACTTTATGATTGCATCGAAGGTATCAAACATGTCTCAGTTAGAATCTGCTTCCCCTAAAAGATAAATATTAATAGCCACCTGCCCCCTCAAATAAGAGCCTATGGAAATCTGAAGAAACTAACAAGCATCAACATCAAGTATCTTCTCTGTGCCTGGTATTTCCGGCCACCTCATGGCGTAGCTCCACGATGCATCAGCACAACGTATTCCTGTTGAATTGAATGCCAGGGGATGCCAGTAATATAGACTGCAGGGTAACGGGTAGCCCCTGGAGTCGTCCAAAACAAAAGTCGTGGCTATTATGCCAGCAACACACATATATGTTTTTTCTTCCAAAATTTTATTTAAATTCAAGTTAGTTAACATACTGTCATATTAGTTTCAGGAGTAGAATTTAGTGATTCATCACTTACATACAACACCTGGTGCTCATCCCAGTAAGTGCCCTCCTTAATTCCTATCATTCACTTAACCCATCCCTCCACCAACCCACCTCCCCTCCACCAACCCTCTGTTTGTTCTCTATATTCAAGAAACACTTATGGTTTGTCTTCCTCTCTGTTTTTATCTTATTTTATTTTCCCTTTCCTTCCCCTCTGCTCATCTGTTTTGTTTCTTAAATTCCACATATGAGTGAAGTCATGTGGTATTTGTCTTTCTCTGACTGACTTATTTTGCTTAGCACAATACCCTCTAGTTCCATCCATGTCACTACAAATGGTAAGATTCCATTCTTTTTGATGCCTGAATAATATTTCACTATATATCCCCAACATATTTTTGAAATTGTTTATTTATTTATTTATTTATTTACTTATTTACTTATTTATTTATTTGAAAGTGAGAATGTGCACAAGCAAAGGCAGGGGAGGGGTAGGGAGAGGGAGAGGGAGAAACAGACTCTGCTGAGCAGGGAGCCTGATGTAGGGCTCAATCCCAGGACCCTTGGATCATGACCTGAGTCAAAGGCAGATGCTTAACCGACTGAGCCACCCAGATGCCTCTTTTCCACATCTTCTTTATCCATTCATCAGTCGATGGGCATCTGGGCTCTTTCCATAATTTGGCTCTTGTGGACATTGCTGCTATAAGCATTGAGGTGCAACGGGCAACATGTATTATATTACAAATTGACTAGTAAGGAAACATCCTCACTGAGGATAAGTTAAATTGCTCAATTTGGTATTATTACTGAGCAGAACCAACTCTTCAATATCAGCTTTAATAAGTCTCTGCTCAACCAACAGTGCCCTAATGGTGTGCCGGAATTTAATAGCATGTTAAACACATGAGACTGTAATTGCTCTTTTATATTCAGAGTTTGCGGCTGGGCCAGATTAGGTCCTGTGGACTTCTGAGAGTGTCCAAGAAACTAAAATAGGTCAACTATCCTTGCTGATACGGAAAAGCTCTTTCAAGAGCAACTGAGACCTACTAAAAAGGGAAAAGGAGTAATTAATTGTGAGTAATCTCAGGACCAAAGCTACTCATCTCTGGTCCCGGGCTTTGGAGACACTCAAGGTCTCAGGGGAAGCAATCTTCCTTACCTGTGAAGGAGGTGAGGAAATGGAGGGGCAGCCGATGGCTTCTGCCTTTTTTCTCCTCCCATCATTCTAGACCTTTCTCATGGGCCCCTTTATTTTTTCAAAGTCTGAATCTTCTTCTTTGATGTTCCCAGTTGTCACTGTGTTTAATGAGCACACTTTATGCCAAATTCTTAGTGGAGAGAGAACAGAATCATTTCATCTTAATGCCAGTTTGTGTCAAATTGTGCAAAGAATGGTTAAGAAAATAAGTGGCCAAACAGATACAAATATATGAATTTTCAGTGTTTTGTGTAAGTCATGGCAGGCTACCATGTAAGAAGAAAACACTCCCCAAACTTAGTGGCTTGACGTAGCAAAGATTAATTTTTAGTTGATTCAACATGATCTTTAGTTCAGGTGATAGATCATGGCCTCAGATTTCGCTTCCTTAACACAACGACCCAAGCAAATAGAGACCCCAACGTGCTGAAGCTGCAACATCTGGAATATGCGTCATCCTTGACGGACACTGCGTAGAAAACAAGGGCTGAACAGCCCTCATATTGGGCATCAGCGTTTCAAACAAGAAATGTGACAAGCCACCTATTCATAATCCATTGGTCATTGCTAGTTATATGGTCTTGCCTAATCGTTAGGTAGTTGGGAATAGTAACCCGACTCGGTCCTTCCCCAGAGCCAGCAACACGATACAAAGGAGTATCCGCAGGACCTACCTATGCTTTTTCATGAGCAGGGATAGATTCAACATTTTATATATTACACACTTCCTCAGGTTGGACTTGAGTTGCACAAATCAAGAAAATGCTGCTTTGAGAACATGTTCATTCTTTAGTGAAAGATTATTGTAATTCTACCAAGGAAGAGCTAACGCCTATACACAGTCCTATAAACTCATCTGTGTTTTGCTTGTTTTAATTCAAGCACAGTCTGTCCTTTTACCTTGATGAGTTACACTGGAACACTTTTTAATGTGTCCCTATTGCTCCTCATTTCACTATTTTTTAAGTACGCTCACATCTATGTTTCAGAAAAAAAATATTTGCGTCACAATGAGCTCCAATACATGTACATGCATACATCTGCATATTTATAGCCAGATCTCTATTTAGTAATTTCTTTCTAAATTGTTTTATTGGCTTTCAGAAAGCCCCAAGTCGCTGTACCAATTCTGACCCAGTAAAACATAATCATCTACAGTCGGATAGACAGTAATAAACTAGATGTTATGCTGTGTGTTTTTAAAATACATATTGTTGGGTTTAGATGCCTACTTGGCTGAATTAAAAGCAGAAGGCTCTATAAACGTTTTGAACAATGTGATCAAACTATCACTATTTAGTTCCCACTATTCTTATGCTTCCCCTTGGGAGAGCCGGGAGCCAATAGAGACTGAGCTAAAACTGAAGCTGGATCTCCCACAAAGCTCCCCTTCATGGTAGGAGAAGGATGTGAAGTCGCAACCAATGGCTGAAGCGGGATGCCAGGCACCAGCCATCCCAGTGGAAAGCAGGGCATGGGCCCCAGACCCCGAGCCGAGGTCAACGAGATCTTACTTTGTGGCATCATCGTGTTGAAGGGACAAGAGAATGTTTTACTAACAACAGGCTATATTGAATATTTGGCTTTTAATATGAAAGAAAAATATAAGAAGGGCAAAACTATGGAAACAGCAAAAAAGATCATTAGTCGCTAGGAGTCAAGGATGAAGAAAATGATGAACAGGTCCAGCACAGAGACGCTTCAGGGTAGGGAAATATCCTGGTGGTGCCGTAACGATGCATGCGTGTTATCATACCTCTGTCCAAACCCGTAGAATGGACAACACCAAGAGCGACCCTCTTGTAAATTATGGACTTTGGGTGACACTATATCAGTGCAGATCCATCCATTATAACAAATATCCCACTCGGCTGGGAAATGTTGAGAGTGGGGTTGTGTGAGTCGGGCCTGGGGGTGATGGGAGTGGGAGAGCTCTGTACCTTCCTCTCTTTTGCTGAGGATCTAAAACGGCTCTAAAAAAATAAGTCTTTGAAAATTAGGAAAGTTGACCCAACATGCAAAAGGCCTCATCTAGGAAAAAAATATGACTAAACTCTTTCCTAACTCTAAGCTCCATAGACGATCATGAAATTGAGCCAAATATTTTAATTACTCTCTAACCTAGAGCACGTAATAATGCCTGACACCACATACGTCTAGCTCCAGATACAACTTTTCTTTACTTGATACATCTGTTCTAAGAATGTGAATTTAGCTCATTAATATAAATTATTTTATTTTGCAGAGGCACATGATAAAATACACATCCTAAGTATGCCTCATAAAAAATGTTTGTATGAACACACTACTCAAAAGCCTAAAGGCAGCATTTAAAGCTCTTTTCTTCTTTTTCTAGGCAGAACTTAATATCAGTTTAGCTAGAATTTAGTATCAGATGAAGTAAGGGAATTTGGGGTAAATTATAGAAAACTTTCAAATACCAAAAAATAGCTATCATGACTTACTTGCTGAGAGATAGGTAAGAAGGTATTATTTATAAAAGTAAATACCTTCCATGATGCTGGAAAATGCAATATTAATGCTTTTAGGAGTCATTCTGGTGGTGCACAGGCAATTTTAAAAATTGAGCAAGTGGCCACAAGATGGTAGCATTGCGTAACAAAACTATGCGAATTAAAAATCCCACAAACTTCGTTGTGTAAGTAATGCGGATGTATTGTGTGTTTTTGTTTTATCTGACAGAAGAAAAAAATAGCAGAACAGATGAATTCTTTAGTAAATTATTGATGGGAACAGGTCAGCAAGGCACAGGCCTTTGCATATTGTGCATTTTGAAGTGTAAATACCGTATTATTTAAAAATTCAGGAACACAGCCCAGACAAAGGAAACTCTGCAGAGGCCTGAAGAGTTTCCCTTCCTTAAATAAACGAGACATGTCAGAGTGAAAGCAAAGTAGACAGATTGTGCACACTGGGCCACAGCTTCGTGCACACCCACGTACAGACCCAGTGGACGGGCGAGAGGTCTGTCCGCACCTCCACACCCTAAGGACGCCCCAACCATCTATGCAAACACTCAGCCACTTCGAAATTCACATATGGATTTATTGAATTGGGGTAAAATATTACATAACAAAGGGTTAGAGTAAGGTCAGCACTGCTGAGAGTTCTGGGTGGTTTTATGAATATCAAGTATATTGCATTGAGTATTTTTAACCCCAAATTTCAGTGGAAAAAATCACTTGTACCGGGGAGAGATTCTAAGACGGGTGAGGTTGGAGGCAGTTCACCGCCCGGACACACACTTGAAAATTTTAGCTGCCAGAGTCTCATTGGATTAAATGTGGAGCCACGCAGGTCCGAACATCAGCCCCGCTGAGCCCTAGGGGTCCTCTATTCTCACAGCCCAGGGTTAACCAGTTCAAAGTCTCCTTAGACGCATTAGCCTATGTTCCTAGTTTTGCAGTTAGGATCCTGTGGGAAAGAACAAATAATTTGGGTTTAGGTGATTCGCATTTTGCGTGCATGGAAATTATTGGGTGGTCACGAAACAGACCTGTCCACCGAGTCTGAACTTGATTGTCACCATGCACTGACCCTAAGCCACAAATTTAAGACCTTAAAGGAAATATGCATGATGTTGTATTAGCTTAGGTCGCCCGTTTAGATTTCTTTCCTTTTTAAGCAACACTTTAAAATAGATGCACACGACACCCCCTTATAATAAGTTCCCCAAGTTGAGTTATAATACGTCACCAACTCTGGTTCCTCTTAGCCCCACGTTTTATAAACAAAGAGAACTTTTATGATGGTCCAGCAAATGCATCCCGTGTTGTCGTGCTGCGCTGTGGTGTGTTGTGTCGCCACATTCCAGTATATTCTATTTTATACCTAATATGTACCTTCACTTATCATATTACCTAGCACAGCACACCTTTCTGCCCTTTGTCGTCCTCCTGCTTTGTTGGCCATCTCACTCACTCAAGGACCACCCTGGAAACTTTAACACCAGTTTTGCCACCTTTTTTTTAAAATTATGATAATGGGAGGGGGAATCTTTGTAAATAAGATTTACTGCAATAACCTGTTCACGAGGCTGACGTGTGCAAGGACCTAGGCTCCGGCTGTCGTGCTGCCGGAGGTAGAAGGACCGGCAGGACATGGCCCTTCCCAACTACTGGCCCAGAGGCCTTGGCCCCCAGGTGCGTGCATCTCTGAGTGCCCCGGGTGACAGGACAGGTGCTCCCGGCCTCCCGGGCCACCACACCAAAAATAATAAGGGTGGGGCTTGGGAAACACTTGGCTTTGGGCGGGAATTTTATATATATATATATATATATATATATATATATATATATAGTTTTATTTAATTTATTTATACATATTAATATATTATATTAAATATAAATATTTAATTTATTTATATATATTATTTATATATAAATTTATATATAAATATATTATATATAATATATAAATTACATATATATTATATTTATATATAAATTATATGAAACCAACTGCAAGAGCATGGTGGATGTTAGCCAGGGGACATGGGGAGGGAGGTGGAAAAAGAAGGGGAGAGAATATTCTGTGAGCACTCTGAGAAGAGGGAACAGCACCAACAGCTGCCCAGCTGGGGGAACCCCAAGGTAGGACAGACAGGGGAGGCGGGGAGGGTGGATGAACAGGGGAGGAGGAGGGAGGACGGGCAGGTGAGACAAGAAAGAAAATAAATCATGGAAACTCCAGAGTCCAGGGCTGCGGAGCCCAGACTACACCGTGACTTGACTTGAAATTCATAAGAAAGTAAAGAAAGCTGCCAAACCCTCATAGTTACCTCATGATTTTTCAGGTTTAGTACCCAGATCTTTTAATCCAGTCGATGAAGCAAAATTAGCACCTGAAAGAACATTTTGCGTGTGTAAGTGAATGTGGACTTGCAAAAAGTGACAGTAACAGACTATGCACATAAGGGTCCTGGGGCCTCGGGAAATGTATCCTCCCCACGGGGAGTGTCCTGGGGTCCCAGCCTCAGTGCATTTGTTTTCCTCCCCCAGGGACTATACTTGTCCCTTTACCTCCCGAGTCATTTCTGATTTAAGAAGAAGCTATGAATTCTCATGTCTTTCACTTTAAACATCAATAATCATTTTTAAAAAGTTTGATTTTATGTTTCCCCCCTATATTTTTGTCATCACACACCAATTGCAATTCCCTCTAAAACCTGGATAGAAAGCCAATTCAAAGGATGAAAAAGACACTGTCTCCCTTGCAGAACAGAGCACCTCCTTCCCTCCTGTGTCTTGTACCTTCAAACCCTAAAAGTGAAATTTAATTTCAGATTTCACTTTGCTGACTGCAGTGCCACGGCCCTTATATCACTTAATTTTTAAAAAGCAGAAGCATATGTTTATCTATTTTTCAATTTTTTTTTTCTTTTCTTCTCTTTGCCATTAGCTCCTTGAGTGCCCGGCCTTTTCTAAAGATTCTGTGTGGGATTCAGAAATGCAACAGAATCAGCTGCTGAAGCAGATGACAGTAAAGGGACAGGTCACTGAGAGGAAGGAGCCAGCTGGGTAAATTCAAATGATGTCGTCTCACAGTATGCATTTTTTTATTTAAAAAAAATATATATATACGCACACATATATTGAGATTTTACTGTATGCCTATAAGTCTGTGCATTGCTGGAGGGGCAGAAAGCACAGTGCAATCCTAAATTCCCTAAAAGGAAATGGATGATGGGAAAGCTGTGTTGTCTCAGACCAGGGCCTTATAGGGACCTTCAGGTGCTCACCCTATAAGCAGAATGGGCAGCACCAGGGGCTGAGTTGTGTCTGCCGAGCCCTGGGGTCTGGAAATACGCCCCCCCCTTGGGACCTGGAATGTTCTCTTAGTGGGAGATAAGGTCCCAGAGAGGGTGATGCAGCACAAGGGCAGTGCCAAGGGTGTGCTGTCCTCCAGTGTGATCGGTGTCCTTGTAAGAAGGGGAAGAGACACTCAGGATGTGCACCCCGACTGAGGCCCTGGGTCATGGGGGGAACCCGGAGAAGATACATCTGGGTCGGCCAAGCCCCCCGCGGATGGTACTTTGTTATGGTGACTGTGGGAGACCCAGGGGAAGGCCCACAGGGAAGATGCTTTTAGGACCCGCTTCATACAGTTTGGGTGACTGCCAACCGAATAACAGATGTGCTCTCGGTGTCCTTTTTCCAGATTCTTTAGCTGCCACAGTGTTCCTCAATCCGTGTTTTCTGTGTTAAAACCCCGTCATGGCAAAACCCACAAAACCCATTGCAACGACAATACTTAAAATAAAAACAATATATGTTATCATTATTCCTACACAGAATCTAACCATGACTAATGACATGAAAAATCATCGTTGTGTTTCAACTATAAGAACATTAATGACCATCATTCGAAAAACCCACCCACTAGCCAAAATGGTCAACAGCTCACTCATTGGTCTCCCCGCACCGTCCAACATCTCAGCATGATGAAACTTTGGATCCTTATTAGGTGAGTGTCTCATCCTACAAATCCTAACAGGCCTATTCTTAGCCACACACCGCACATCAGACGCAGCAGCAGCCTTTCCATCAGTCACCCATATCTGCCGAGCCGCTGAATTATCCGATACGTACATGCAAATGGAGCCTCCATATCCTTTATTTGCCTATTCATGCATGTAAGACGAGGACTGTCCTACAGCTCCTACGTATTCAGAGGAACATGAAATATTGGAATTATTCTCCTATTTGCAACCATAGGCACAGCATTCATAGCAGGTGGCAACCAGCCTCGTAAAGGACGGATATCGCCTCTGGTTTCCGCTCTTGTCCTTATCGACAAATTGAACTGTCCTGATAGCTACATCAGCATTGCTCAGTAATCAAGTTTTCAACAGCAATTGTGTCCTTTAGAAACAAGTCTGTTGGCCCAGGTTTCAAGGTGTGTGCATGTTTTTTCATGGTACAAATTCTCAGGGTTTCATACAAATGTCCACAGAGCCTTTGATGGCCAGCTCGTGGATGAGGATGTGTGTGTGTGCACATAAGCTTAGAGGTGTTGGTGCATGCTGGGTGAGCAGTGGAGTGTTTGTGAAAATAACAGAAAATATAATGCTAGAAAAGAAAACCAAATAAATGCTAATGAATATTAGCCTCTGCTAACAAAGAAAGAGAGCTTCCTCGGGTTCATTACAGGAATCCAAGAAGTCCGGCTACAGTTTGAAATCATTAATCTGTTGCTTGTGCACCATGAAGACTTAAGGCAATCACCTTGGAAGGGATGGTTTCCTTAGGACCTGCTATCGTCACCCACCCAAGGGGGAGGCGGTGCATGTACGTCTCAGGTCGCTTTGCTCATGAGTGTGTTCAAGACTGGAGCTCCGTTGACCAAGAGAGTGGATGAGCTCTATTCAAGGGCCTGGAGGAAAAATGGTCAGATGCTGAGGGAGGCTGAAGGCTGTTGCTGCCTCTGAATACAACCCCAAGTCCAGAAGTCATCAGTTTGGCAGGAGGTACTGAGTCTTTTCCACCAGGGAGGGGAGGCTGAGCTCAGATACTCCCTGATCTCAGGAAAAGTGGCCACTGCAACACCATGCTGGAGGCTGACCCGGAATGACATTCACTCTCTGGCCCATTCCTGACTATTTCTGTAATTCAGGTAAGCAATGGCCAACACTACAGTTAAATAACACAGAATGCTTTCAAGGGGCTCACCGTATGATTCACCCTCACATGTGTGGGAATCATTCGTTGCATGGAACTATGTTAGACCAAGAGCTCTGTGGGAATCTTGCTACTCATTCTTTAGAGCATCGTGGTGGATTTTCTTCTTCTTTTTTTATTTCTTTTTAAAGAATCATTTATTTGAGAGACAGAGAGAGAGAGCACCAGCAGGGAGGAGGGAAGAGAGAGGAGGGGCAGAGGCAGAAGGAGAAGCAGGCTCCCCACTGAGCAGGGATCCCGACGTGGGACTCAACCCCAGGACCCGGGATCACGTCCTGAGCCAAAGGCAGGTGCTCAGTGGAGGGAGCCACCCAGGTGCCCCTGTAGTGAATTTTCAAAAGTGACACTCTACAAAGTGAACTTTACAAAATTTCGTATCCATTTAGAATTAGTAAGGAAAAGTAAAAAAAGATAATCTCCACTCCTTTATGTACTTGATGCCTAGTAAGGATTGTTGGTTGTAAAGAACTCAGCTAATATTCCCCCAAAAATTACTGGGTTGGGGGGGTTCTCATTCTCTCTCATTCTCTCTCCCCCTCATTCCTCCCTCCTTTATTTATTTGCTGGGTCATTTGATACTTTAGTGTTGTTCTGTTTTATTCATGGGAATTGTTATACTGAAGGGAGAAATTATGGATACATCATAAACCAACCATTTAAAAGAAGAGCACGCATACACATCTGTTCAGATTTTTCCTTCTCTACCTTTACTGCCAAAAGAATACAATGACACAGTCTCAGTAAGAAAAGCTACAGACAAAGAAAATGAAAAAAAAAATTGTTAGCATCCAGGATTATCCCATGCTATAACGATGTATTGGACAACAGAATTGAGATTATATCCCTACTTTGATTTTCAGGGTGCCCTGAGAATTTCTTTCTTTTTATTTTTATTTATTTATTTTTTTTGTTGGTTGGTTGGTTGGTTGGTTCATTGGTTTTTTTGACCCTGAGAATTTCTAGGCACTATCAGATTCCTTACCACAAGTTTATGAGGTAGGTGTCATCGTCCCTATTTTACAAGTAAGACGAAAGGTTAAATAAATCCAAGGTCATGGGATTAGATAGTTAGAGAGCCTGGATTCAATAAACCCAGGCTCTTTCTCTGGTTAAACCAAGTGTCTTTTCAAGGCCGAGACAATGTTTGCAAACCACATGTAGCATTTTGTCCCACAGATTGCTGTGCCTACTTATTATTTCAAATACTATGGGAGTGTCAGAGACTATAAATTTATATCACCATAACAATTGTAGGACTTCGTATGTATATGGTGATGTGCTTATTGACAGCACTGGCTCCCAAACACAATCCCTTCTTAAAAATACTAGTGAGAAAGGGGTTAGACTCAATTATGTTAACTGATAACAATTTTATTAATCATGAGATCAAATACTTCCCTTTTGAGATTTTAATTAAGTATTAATCTGCAATGCTTAAGGAGGGCCAGGAAATTAAAATAGCTTTATAATTCAATAACAAAGCCCTCCCAAATAATATGCACAAACCATTTTACCGATAAAATAAAATTATCATTTTATTCAAATGGTAATACCACTTGCGGATTTTCAAATAAATGTTTCTTGGTGACATTACCATTTGAATCAAGATGTTTATTCAAATAATTCTGTTTCACTCCATGCCCACATTTTGTTTTTTTGGATATAAAAAGGCTCCAGATTTTTTCCTAGGCAGTGATAATTCAGTTCACCGGTAGTATCCTTCATTGGAGGTGTTGTTTCATTATTTTGCCTAATGGAATACTTAAGATGAATATCTCATGTGAACACAAACTAGTATATGCTTCTACCTTAAACTATGCCATATGTTCATAACAAGACACAAAAATAAAAATCCAATCCAAATGTCCAACTTGTAAGACCTCAGAAAATGGGAGAACAAATGGATAAGCATAATTCAAAAATTTCAGGAAAATTGTTTCGTATCTACAATTCCCCTTTAGGTATTTAGATGTTGCATTTTGTTTTTTAAATCTCAATGTAAGGACATTAAATTGTATTTGTTGGCATTATGTCGGAGTTCTAAATTTAATAAAAAGAAAAATGATCTCTGCTATGACCCTTGAGGGAAAAAAAAGAATAACATTAAAAAATTTATACTCATAACAATGATGAATATTTTAATGGCAGGAATAGAATTTCTTTTAGGGAATATATCTTGTAAATTCCCCCTTGGCAAACGCTTAAGTATTTTAAACCATTAAGAGACTGCCCTCATTTTTATTTTGATAAGAATACATTGATTTACCTTTATTTGGGTCAACCTGCTATACAGTGTGCCACCACTGTTAAGAAGTAATATATAGCAATAACTCCCAGCTGCAGAGCAGTAATTTCAAATTTGCAGCAGATTGAAAAAAAAAAATTGGCATCTCTGAGAATCAAGATTAAAGTTTCATCCTTGACATCACCTAAGGTCAACAGATCTTCTTTCCCTTCCATACAAGCAATAAGATGCATTTCATGAGATAGAAAAAATAACATGCTTCCCAATAAACCAACCAACCTAATCAAGTAGACTGGATTTAACCAGTCTACACCTGGGCAGACACAAGAGCTTCCAGCTGGTGCTTACAGTACTGATTTAAGGATGCATATTCATAGGGACACAAAGATTTTTATGAGAATCCAGAGTTAGTAGTTATTAATAGTCCATATTAAAATTAGTAAATGCTCGCTCAGGTGTAAAGTCTTTTGAAAATGAAACTAAATAAGGAACAAAGACCAAAAAGGCTAGAGTGTCTTTCATGGAGGTCATGACAGCTTCTTTGCCAGCCACGCTTAGTTTTAAGAGGAACTTTCTGAGAGATGAGGATTTAAGGACCCAATGACAAACACGCAGGTAATACTAATGATGCACCTCTCTTACAGGTTGAAGGTGGGGTATGTGAAATGGCGGCTTCAAATAATATGCTTGCCCATTTATTACCCCCAGAGCTTCTGAAAAGAAAACTGGAATGAATCTTCGATTCCATCATGCCTTTCTCTTCTGCTGGGGACACGGACACGGATGCGGTGACGGCTAATGGCAATGTGTTTGTCAAGAGAGAGAGAATGATCACACAGAAGTTCGATATGGAAAGTATGCAGCAGGGATAGGTCATATTCTCCAGAGATAACTGTCTCAATTGAGAGGTGAGCTACGTCATATACCTAATCTCCTGGTTCTCAGTCATGAGTGCGTATGAAAATCACCAGGAATGATTTATTTTAAAAATGTCTACATATGCACCCCTGGACTGGACATTCTGATTCATTTAGTCTTGGGTGGAGCCTGAGATTCAGCATGTAAACTTTCATGCCAGGGATTTCTAACGTGCTGCCAGAAATGAGAATTGCGGCTCTAACTTCTTGATCAACTGTTGAAGCCATGATATCATTACAATTTGCAGGGGAAATCTGCATGCTTTCTTTCTTTTTTTAATCTTCCTGATTGTTTTAATACATTTTCCCCTTTTCTGGATCAATTATATACCACTCTGGCTTTGCCTAAAAGTGTTGGAACTGTTATGAAGCCCAACATGAAGGAAGGAGTAGGAATGTAAGTAATGACTTGCAGATGGGGTGGTTGGTGGTTGATTGGCTCGCTTACCTTTGTGCCATGTTGAAGTGATGGAAGCATTCATTACTTTAGCTTCATAGAGACACGTTGTGTCTACCTATGAGTTTAGGGTCTTTTGGGAGGAGTAAACGGAGTTGTAATTGGAAGGTTAAAGAGTTTTTGCCAAAATTGAAATCAATCGAAGAGGTAGTTATGAAGTGACCTGGCCAAAGAATTCAGGAAAATTGGAAAGTTCTTTGGAAAAATGTCAAAATGTCCTCAACGATTATGAATGTCCTTAGATATGGTAAGAGAATGTGGGGACCACCATGAAGTTGCCATTATGATATTAAGGGTTCAGTAACAAAAACCCTTGACAACATACCTGTGTTGTTTTGGTGACCGTTGAGAGATTACAGGAATTTTTGTTCCTTAATAGCACCTATATCTTGCAAAGGGATAGATAGTACCTTTCATTCTCTAAGAATTCAGTTTCCTTTTTTTTTTTTTTTTTTTTTGGTCATTTTTGCAATGTTTTGAAATGCCTAAAGAAGACAGAGACAAGGAATACTAGAAATGTGGAACTTCAGTGAAACTATCCTTGGAGAAGAGGGAGCATTGTACAAATAGATGTAATGTGTGTGACTTTTTTTTTAGAAAATAAATCTCTTCACCACTGACAGAGGGAATTTCCCAAGGTGCAGTGAATAGCGTTTGAATTTAACATGAGATTGCTATTTTCCCTGATGAGAATCTAGATCTAGTCAACCTAAGTCCCAGAAATAAAAGTTTGTGTGTGTGTGTGTGCTTATCATACACCTTGCAAATAACTTCTGCACAATCCTTTCAGTTTGAAGTTTTTATTTGTGAAGTACACACAGGGGTGAGAATAGTTGCTCTAATTTACGGATAAATATTGAAATGACATCTTTGCTCTAATAAACTTTCAGTTTGCTTAAGTATTTCTTGCTATATGCAAGTGTTTAGGCTGTCAAAATCAGCAGTGTGTGTGTGTGCGTGTGTGCGTGTGGTTTCTTCACTTACGGTTCTGCTAACAAAGCTGCCTGCACTCCTTGTCAACCATTTTTTTCTTCAACTATTTTAATTCATTTTTAAATATCTCTTTTGTATTAAGAAGCAAGTAGAAATGTGACCTACATTTTCCCACTGATGTGAGATGACGCTGTTGCACAGAATAAGTGTATGTCAGTTTATTGCTAGCTTCCATGTGACCCGTTGAGGTGTAGGTTTCTTTCGTTATCCGTAGCAAAAGATTTTAATCATGATGACTTTACACTTAACATTTTTTATGAATCTCACACATTACTCCTCTTTCTCATGATTGTGTGATTACTTTAGTCTTCATATTTTAAAATTAGATTTAGATTCACATAGAAGATAAAGATTCAGGGAGGAAAACTGTCGATGCAGTCATTAATTTCCTTATCCTAACACAAGCTATTTTCTATTTATTTCCTTAACTATCCAAATATATGTTAGATTTCATAAAAGTTTTGCCCACATCTTGTTCAGCTTTTTAATTTGTTATATTTCTGTCCTTATTACATATGGTAATACTGCTTCTCTCATATTTTTTGTCTGCTACTTCTACAAATAGCAGTGAACTAGGTATTTATATTTATTTGCACCCATTGAATTGTTGGCTTTTCTTCGTGGTTCTTTTTTTTTAATTTTTTATTTATTTATGATAGTCACACACAGAGAGAGAGAGAGAGAGAGAGAGGCAGAGACATAGGCAGAGGGAGAAGCAGGCTCCATGCACCGGGAGCCCGACGTGGGATTCCATCCCGGGTCTCCAGGACCGCGCCCTGGGCCAAAGGCAGGCGCCAAACTGCTGCACCACCCAGGGATCCCTTCTTCTTGCTTCTAATTACATTTTGTTGTTTTGATGGTTTCCTGTTCCTTTGCAGTGCTTTTTAAGGAGTTTAGGGGTATAGAGTAAAATCAGATGCAGTCAATAATGTGGTTTGATTTCTTTCTAATAGTTAGATTCTGATTTTAATTTTACCACCTTGCATTGACTTGCATGCCCAGTGGATGTTAAATAGTGGCACTAGTGAGCACTGTCTTACTGATCCTGATTTTATATGTAATTGTGTGTGTGTGTTTGTGTGTGTAAGAGAGAGAGAGAGAGAGAAAAGAAAGAGGACCTATGTCGAATGTTATCAAATGCAGCTTCCAATTTCCTTTTCGACAACGTAAACACCTGTTAAAGAAGCATATCCTGCTTTGTGCCATTATCTTCTTCCATTGGTCAGAAGATCCTCGGGGCCAAGAATGATAATCTAATTTTCCACGGTACAGGAAAAGAGCCTTGACAAAATGGGTATTCATTACTTGAGGATATTACTTAATCCCCATTATGTCATAAGTAGAAAATACTCCTTTGGAGGTAGCCTTGAATAGGCAGCTTTTGCAAGAAAATAAATAAAATAAAATAAATGAAGATCCTGTTAGAAGAGATTTGCAGATTCCAGAGGCTTAAGGGATCCGCGGGGATCACTATGCAATCCAGAAGAATAAAGCACTATTATCATACCAGCAAGACTTTAAGCTTCAGCTTTGAAATCAGATATATATGTTTTTCGCATTCCTTTCGAGCATTTCAAGTTGCCACAGGCTATCAGGAATCACCTCACAGCAAGCTCTTCGTACACCACGATCCTATTCAAAAGTTCAGAACAGGGCGCCCAAAGTAGGCACCGTTAAACTACATCTGTATGAGGACTACAGGGAAATAGAATTTAATCATATAAGCTGAAAACTGACCCATAGTTGGAGTAAACTGGTCATGTATAATAGCAACATGGTCATCAGTACAGTGAATTTTCTTTGCTCACGTTCACACTCACAACCACAAATGCCGCACCAGTGAATTAATTCCAAGAGACAGCGTGGTGGTGCCCGAGTGTTTTCCCGAGGCCCTCAGGTGTTCTCTCGAGCCTTCTGTGATCTATTAATGCCACGGCCTCCACGTGGAGTTTTCCAAGTCTACCCGTAGCTCTGCCAATAGTAACAAAGGCCTGCATACCTTGCTAGGGGCCTGCCAGTGCAACCTCAGAATTCCAGAATAGGAAGTGTGTAAATCGCTGCCTACAAAAATAACTCACATTACATTCCTTTGGCTGAATTTTTATAGTCTATGCGATTAACTCTTGCTGAAACAACTCTTTCTAGGGGTGACATAGAGGAGGGTGAAAATGGAAAGGCACCATCACTGGAATAAGAAAGTAGTGAAGTTTTACTGTGATTTTTAAATCTAAGTGACTTTGCTTTGACTCCAGTGCGTGGTCATGAAGGGGCCCAGGAGATGCCCGAGAGGGAGATGTCTGGGAGGCTGGTGGGAGGGTACACTTAGCTGGCGTTCAGTAGGTTGTACGTATATTGTTCATGGTCACTTGAAGCAGAGAGGATGACCGGTGGCCCTCCCGGTGTGTAAGGGCTTCCATGACCATGTCTATGGTCCCTGCGCCAACTCACTGTGCACCGGGACCCGCAGGCGCTGGTCCAGAGGATGCACCGTGAAATGAAGATGCCCTGCAGCCCCTGGCCCAGAGGTAGGAGGGCAGTGAGGGAGCAACCAGCCTTGGAATGGATGACGTCAGAGGCAGCCTGTAAAAAATTTTCAGGTATGGACAGTCTAAGCATGTAATGGTGGATTCGGTTGGTTTTCAACAAAGCCTAGTCAAAATGGAAGGCCTCTCCTCTTAGAAATGTATTTAAAAATAAGGTGCATAAAAGAATGTGCTAGGCATTTTTAAGTCTTTTTTTTATGGGAATATAGCAAAGCAGAATTAATTGGAATTCCTGTCAGGAATTGCAAAACCCTCTGATCCATGAGAAAATAGCTCGCAAGTGGAAAAGCCCCAACAGGGGGTCTCTCCAATAGCAATCCTAAAATTCTACATGGCATGTCAAAAAGAGAGGAGAAAAAAAAAAGAGATGTGAAAATTTTCTAAACTAGCAATAATAAAAATCATGATCGGGTATGAAAACACATGCTACTTACTGCATATTCATAAAAGAGCATCAAGCCCCAGAATTGGGGGTCATGCAATTGTTGAAAAAAAAAATCTTAATATATTCTTCAAAATAATACATTTAAGCCGTGTTTACTAACCACAGTGCCATAAATTAGAAATCAAATACGAAAATTAGAAGATAATCACAAAGGCCACTTACTTGGGAATTTTAACGATGACCCCTAAATTATATCTGACTTTAAAATGAATTAAAAATGAAATTACCAATCATCTGGCACAGAACAATAGGACGTTACTTTTATCAAAAACTCTAGACTTAGGGGCCCCTGGCTGACTCAGCGGTGGAGCATCTGCCTTCGGCCCAGGGCGTGACCCCGGGGTCCCAGGATCAAGTCCCGCATCAGGCTCCCTGCATGGAGCCTACTTCTCCCTCTGCCTGTGTCTCTGCGTCTCTCTCTCTCTCTCTCTCTCTGTGTGTGTGTCTCTCGTGAATAAATAAATAAAATCTTGAAAATAAAACCTCTAGACTTAAAAGAAAATGATTTGCAGGAATATTTACAGTTTTAACTTTTGAAAAGATTCTAATTTCAATGGAACCAGAGGCCATGAAATGAAGGATCCCACACATGTGCCCTGAGAGGAACTGAACTTAAAATCTGAAAGACCGATTTCCCCATAAATGCCTGGTTTACAGAACACAGAGCTGTGTCTTCTGACCAATGAACATCCACCAAGAATCTCTCCCCATCCTCAAGCCAATGACCTTACTGCTTGACCTCTAGCTGGGGTTACTCCTCTTGGCATCCCCTGCCCATAAATACAGGCCACGCCAAAGCCTCGGTGGACCTGCCTGTACTTCATACAGCCTGCATTTCCCAAATTGCAATTCCTCTTCTATTGGCCCCCTAAAAACTCAATTTCTGGTCATTTGGACTTGCCTTGATTTACCTCCTGATGTAGGTTGACAAATTTGAGAAGATAAAAAGAAAAAACAAAAGACAGTGGCATATAGTGCAACAATTAATATCTAAAGATACATCAACTGTTTGAGGAACCTCCACACAGTTTTCCAGAGTGGCTGCACCAGTTCACAGTCCCACCAACAGTGTAAGAGGGTTCCCTTTTCTCCGCATCCTCTCCAACATTTGTTGTTTCCTGCCTTGTTAATTTTCCCCATTCTCACTGGTGTGAGGTGGTATCTCATTGTAGTTTTGATTTGTATTTCCCTGATGGCAAGTGATGCAGAGCATTTTCTCATGTGCATGTTGGCCATGTCTATGTCTTCCTCTGTGAGATTTCTGTTCATGTCTTTTGCCCATTTCATGATTGGATTGTTTGTTTCTTTGGTGTTGAGTTTAATAAGTTCTTTATAGATCTTGGAAACTAGCCCTTTATCTGATAGGTCATTTGCAAATATCTTCTCCCATTCTGTAGGTTGTCTTTGAGTTTTGTTGACTGTATCCTTTGCTGTGCAAAAGCTTCTTATCTGGATGAAGTCCCAATAGTTCATTCTTGCTTTTGTTTCTTTTGCCTTCGTGGATGTATCTTGTAAGAAGTTACTATGGCCGAGTTCAAAAAGGGTGTTGCCTGTGTTCTTCTCTAGGATTTTGATGGAATCTTGTCTCACATTTAGATCTTTCATCCATTTTGAGTTTATCTTCGTGTATGGTGAAAGAGAGTGGTCTAGTTTCATTCTTCTGCATGTGGATGTCCAATTTTCCCAGCACCATTTATTGAAGAGACTGTCTTTCTTCCAATGGATAGTCTTTCCTCCTTTATCGAATATTAGTTGCCCATAAAGTTCAGGGTCCACTTCTGGATTCTCTGGAAAACTGTGTGGAGGTTCCTCAAACAGTTAAAAATATACCTGCCCTACGACCCAGCAATTGCACTGTTGGGGATTTACCCCAAAGATACAAATGCAATGAAACGCCGGGACACCTGCACCCCGATGTTTATAGCAGCAATGGCCACGATAGCCAAACTGTGGAAGGAGCCTCGGTGTCCAACGAAAGATGAATGGATAAAGAAGATGTGGTTTATGTATACAATGGAATATTACTCAGCTATTAGAAATGACAAATACCCACCATTTGCTTCAACGTGGATGGAACTGGAGGGTATTATGCTGAGTGAAGTAAGTCAGTCGGAGAAGGACAAACATTATATGTTCTCATTCATTTGGGGAATATAAATAATAGTGAAAGGGAATATAAGGGAAAGGAGAAGAAATGTGTGGGAAATATCAGAAAGGGAGACAGAACGTAAAGACTGCTAACTCTGGGAAACGAACTAGGGGTGATAGAAGGGGAGGAGGGCGGGGGGTGGGAGTGAATGGGTGACGGGCACTGGGTGTTATTCTGTATGTTAGTAAATTGAACACCAATAAAAAATAAATTAAAAAAAAAATAAAAAAATAAAAAAAAAATAAAGATACATCAAGGAGATGGAAATTGAAGCTAATTCATCAATACAAGAGAAAGTTGATTCCAAAAAGCTGATATACCAGATTGACATTTGCAAAAGATCAAGACAAATAAAGAGCAGTTAAAAGTTAATGTCTTAAATCAAAAATAAAATATGAAAAAAATTTTTTTTAAATATGAAAAATTTAGATAAAAAACTGAATGTAGCAGTATAGAAGAATGAAAATTGAGATAAAATGGTCCAAAACATACACTTTTAAATTTGAAATGAACATAGACACACACACACATGCACACAAATACTAGTAGTTAAATATTAATAAGACAACTCCTTTAAAAAAAAAAGTAGGGGTTGACACTATTTTTATTTTATCTTTTATTATTTATTTTAATTTTCTTGAGTGTACACTATTTTTAAGTTTTATTTTGAAATAACCAGAAATTTCCCCAAAATTGTAAAATCAGTACAGAAAATGCCCATCTGCCTTTCATCCAGCCTTCTCAATACCAGTATCTCATATAACGTAACTTTATTAAAACCAAGTAATTAACATGAATATAATATCATGAAGTAAACTGAAGACTTACTGGAATTTTCATTAGTTTTCCCATTGTTTTCCTTTTTTTTTTCCCCCCACTGTTTTCCCCTTTGGTTCCAGGATCCAGTACATTGTATTCATTTGTCATGTTTCCTTAGTCTCCTCTGATTCCTCAAAGTGCTCTCTGTCTTTCCTTGTTTCTCATGGTCTTGACGCTTTTGATGAGACCTAGTACATTACTCTGCAGAATGTCCCTCAATTTGGGTTAATCTTATTTTTCTCATGTTTAGGTGATGATTACACATTTTTGGCAAGAATACCATGGAAATACGTGTCCTTCTGAGAGCATCGATTTGGAAGTACATGATGTTCGTATCAATGGTATTAATCTTGATCACTTAAGGCCGTGCCTGTTGGGTTTCTACACTGGTAATTACTATTTTCCCCTCTAATTAATAAATATCCTGATTTTTCTCACAGTCTTGCCCATCAATTTTAGCGTCCCTCGGTAGAGCATGCCTGCAACGATTCCATGCCATGTCAGTGGTGATTTTCTATTTTCTCTTTTTGCCTACATTTATCAATTTGAGTTTTTCTGTGAGGAAGAACTATTCCTTCTTCCTCATTTGATTATTGAGATACATACTTTTGTCAATGTCAACTTAAAAATGCTTATTTTATTCTGTGAATTTCATCCAATATTATCATGATTTCTTGCTTACATTGTTCCAGCTTTTGCTAGAGATCTCTTACAGGTTGGCTCCTGTGCTCTTTCCACATTATTTGCGCCTCTCTGCTTTTCTTAATCTACTGATGATAATTGACCAATAAAACTGTATATATTTTAATTATACAATGTGGTAGTTTGATATACATATATATTGTGAAATGGTTACCAAGATCAGGATAATTAACATACCCATCACTTCATGTAGTTCACTTTATTTATTTATTTATTTATTTATTTATTTATTTATTTGAGTAATTCCTAACTTTCCATAACTGCATCTTATTCCAGACATTTACTCTGCACCAGCCCTGGAATCAACCACTTCTTCAAGCAAATCTTGGTTCTTTTAATTGGAGAATATTTAGAAGCAAATATCTGGGCTCTAAGTATGCTCGTTGCTGGTATCACGTCATTGAATATAGACCTCAGCAGAGAAAGCAAGAAAATAGATGTGTCTATACCACCCAGGGCATACACAGGCATTATGTCTACCAATCTATCCATCTATCTATCATCTATCTTTAAAAAGTATAGGCTTATAATGATACCTCTGATTCCATTTCTGCACAGGATTAATTATAGCTTTTCCATTTCTTTATCAGCATCTGCTCTAATGGTGAGAAATCTGACCGTCGATACTACAGTGTATTCACTTATTTGCTCAATGCTAGTATATGCAAAAAGTATTTTCAGGATTCCTATACCCATTCTCCTGAGAAAAACAGATTTATGAAACAAATACAGATTTTACGTACAATGCACTTTTTCTTTAGTCCTAGAGTATTCAATCAAAAGTCTGATTTCCAAAGTATTTGTTATTTTCTTTGTTACCCTCAATGAGCTCATGTTTCTGTTTTTGTTTTTCTTCAATGTTGTATATTTGTATTCCATCTTGCATTCCTCCCACATCGTGGTTGATGTTTTTAAAACTTTGCATAGAGTCAAATTCACTCCTTGTGATGTTCTGTTGGTTTTAATATTCTCTTCCACTGCTCGTGTTTAATCAAGCCCCACTTCCATCCCTGGCAACCACTGCTCTCTTTTCTATTCCAATAGCTTTCCTTTTCCAGAAGGTTGTATAAATTGAATCAAACAATATGTAGCTCTTGGGCCTGCTTCTCTCACATGGAAAAATGAATTTAAGATGAATTCTTTGGTGAATCAATAATTCATTTATTTTTATTGCTGACTCAGATTTCATTGTATGGATATACTTTATAAAGTTTGTTTATCCATGCACCAGACAGCATCTTGACTTTTATCCAGTTTTTATTGATTGAGAATAACGTTGCTATAAACATGTGCATGTAATTTTTTGTGTAAACATAAATTTTCATTTCTCTTGGGTAGATTCCCATGTATGGAATTGCTAGGTCATATGAAAATGTATGTTTAACTCTCTGATAAATTACCATATTGTTTTCCACAGAAAGGCTATGCCATTTTGTGTCCCCAGCATCAAAAGGAGAGAGATCCAGGTGGTCTGTTCCTTCACCATCACTTCATTGTTGTCAGTATTTTTTTAATTAAACCTTCTATTAAATGTGTATTGGAGTATCACTGTAGTTTGCATTTTCATTCACCCAATAACGATGATTTTGAGCATCCTTCATATGCCCTTTTTACCGTCAGTACGCCCTGTTTGATGAAGTGTCTGTTGAGATTGTTTATTTAGGGGGCAGATTGTTCATTTTCTTACCGTTGAGTTCTGGTGTTCTTTATTCTGGATATGAGTCCTTTGTGAGAAACGTGATTTGAAAATCTCAGTATGGATTGTCTTTTCCTTCTGTTGGCAATGTCTTCCATGCAGCAAAGATTTTAATATGTATAATAAACATCAGATTATAATCCATAATCTATATATAAGATCCATAGTGCCTGTATCTAAAACAAAAGTACATGAAGTCTAGAATATCTAGTCTAATTTTTTTTTAAAGACTCAGAAAAAAGGATCCCCCCCCCCTTACTTGATGGTAAGGAATTTGTGTTTGTTTTTGTTGTTGTTGTTGTTTGGTTTGGTTTTGTTTTCTTACAAAGACTGATGAAAAGATACATATTAGACTAGAAATCTGCAAACTAGGAGGGCATCACTGATGCTTATACAGCCGTAAAGATCAGGTATATTCAGGAGCCAGACTTAAAGCGGAGGAAGTAACATTTTATTTAATCATAATACACATGCTGACCTCTTTGTCTCAAAAGTTACAAGGTACATGGCTTCATGGGGAACCATTTTAACATCGACAAAAGGCAAGTAACACCTGAGATAATTTAGGTATATCCTTGTTTTTGAAAACGATATAATGATGGCCCTCCGCCATCTCATGACATCTGGTGGTACTGCCACGAAGAACACAGAGCTGTACGTCGACAGGGTGAGAGCAATGTGATATTTCTCCAATTTTCAGAGAATTTGAACAGTACTCTGCAGAAAAATCAAAATAGCCTACATTTCCGAATTTGCAAAAGAAGAGAACATCTGGTATTTGAAAAAGCATTTTTAGAAAAACTCCAGTAGATGGCATAAATACCCCTATTTTCAGGTGTTGACTTGCATTCTTAATCACAAGAAGGACGCTGTAGGCTCCAGACAGAAGGAGGAGGCAGGGAATGTTCTCAGATGCTGCTGAAAAAGCTGCCATTGGTCTTGATTTAGAATTAGGCCTCAGCTTTTGTAAACAGGAGTGACTGATGTGAAGTACTAGTTGTCTGTGACTTCAGAGATTTCATAGGGTGGAAATTAGAGTTACTGGTGTTCTTTATATGCGTGTGTATCCTAAACAAAACTAATTATTTTAAACACACGTATTTTTAAAGAAATAAAATCATGAATATGCCTTAGTTCCACTCAAGTCATGGAAATTAATTGCAGAAGGCTTGCAAATAACCGGTAATTAAGTAATCTAGCTAATATGAAGAGTCCCTGCTTGACCCAGAGATTGTCCAGATTCATGATGCTTTCTTACAACAAGATATTATAGGCCAGATCGTATGATTTTACCTAGCGTCATCTACTAATATTTTCCTTAGTCACGTAGCTCCAATCACTTTGCATCACCTGAACATTCTGATTCTTTTTCAGTATGTCACTCCTGCTAGCTCTCCCATTTACCACGTTGTCCCGCTCCCCTAAGAAATGTTCATAGTCGGTTGACAATAATGACCGGCCACCATGAAGGACATCACTTTCTGTGTGTTCACAAAAATGCACTTACACACTTGTACCAAAGCACCCCTTCTGTGCCAGTGAGGGTGTTATAAGTCACAGATTTGAGTACGGAGAGGTTTACTTTTACAGCAAGAAATCCAGACAGAGACTCCTCCTGGGTTGGTTCGGTGCTTAATGATGTCATCAGGGCTGATGTTTTTTTCTACCTGTGTATTGTTCCATCGAATCTCATGCTCACAGGTGGTTGGAGCTTCTCGTGATGTGACCTGCTGCTGACAGAGCTGAGTGTCAGAGCACACCTCCCCTTCCAGCAGTGGAGGAAATGTTCTGGAAGAGTCTTCAGGAGATGCTACTTTCCATGTCGAAGGCTCTGTGTGCTGTGCGGGAATGCATTTGCTTAAACTAAGTTGTATTTATCCTCTGGTGATGGGTTGGTCCCTGTGGCACATGATCTCCACATTAATGAGGCCTCCCCCGACCACCCAAACTCATTCCATTTCCATTCCCCTTGCTCTCATCATCATGTTCTTTTCCCGCATCCTGGTTTCTTTATTCCAAGAACATAACCTCTTTGAAAAATCTTTTTATGGTTTCTCTACTATCTCGCCTCCCCTGCTATAAAGTGAGCCTCCATAGAGCAGAAGCACTGTGTGTTCATCACCATTTCCCCAGTGCCTGGAACAGTTCTTCATGAGCGCTAGATGTAATTATTTAAGAGATAATGAATGGACGTAAATATTAATAGAGGCATCTTGATCTTTACTGGCTCCTTTTTTTCTTTTAACAGCATAGAGGAGGTTAATTAGGAAGGATGTTTTTCTCTTGGGACATGGTTCTGGCATAGAATAAAGATTATTCAGAAACTTCACAAAACAACAGAACATTAGAAATGGAAGGGGTAACCTTAGAGGTCATGGTTGGCTGTAGAAATCGTAGAAAATAATGTTCCTTAGGAAGATAGGGCTGGCTGGACCACAGCTGAAGAAATAGGAAGATTGGACCCTCAGTGAACCTGGATATGATAGCAGTTTGGTTTTAGTAGGTAAAGCACTTTTTCTTATGTAGTTTCTTCTGGCTTTTTTCCTAATTAGCTGTGCTACCTTGGGCAATTTACAAGCTTTCTGTGAACTTCAGTAGCACCATCTCTGCACCATGGCTGCGGGATCTGTGGGCCTGTTGGAATGAACATGAGGGTTGGGGCCAAACGTCAGAGTTGCAATGTTGACTCCAGCAACAAGTGGCTTTTTTTTCTTTAACTTTCTTAACCTATAACCTTGACGTCTTTGAACTTTGGTTTCTTTAAGGGCGAAGCAGATGTTTAGAACACCAAATGCCACAATGGGCTAGGTTGCAGCCAACTGTAAATGTCTGAGGATGTGGATCCGATTTTCCCAAATTTTAAAAGTTGATGACTTATTCATGAAACACACACACACACACATACACATACACATGACCCAGTAGTGTGCTACAAAACTATGTTTTCTAGGGAAATTTGTCCAAAACTAGGTAAATTGCCAACAGTCTATTCCCTATCAGGACTTTTTATTTGTCCTGTTATATTAACTAGACACTCTTAAACATTTATATCTGTAAGATATTGAGAGCTACAGAAAGTCAGGAGCATTGTCATTCTTGTATGTTCTCTGTATCTATCTATCTATCTGTCTATCTATCTATCTATCTGTCTATCATCTATCTATCTATCTATCAATCTAATTTTCCCCCAGTATCTGCCACAAGCAATGGCAATAGGTACTCAACAACTATGTGCTGAAAGAATGAATTAAAAAAATGTTTCCCATAAGAATAAGAAGAAAATTTCTGAAAACCACTGCCTTATGAGTCTATCCTACAATAAAATCATATAAATTTCACAAAAAATGGGTAAATCCAAAAAAAAAAAAAAAGGGTAAATTAATGACAAATACGTGAGTCCCAAGGCAAAAGATACAAGACCCATTGGGAGTCCATGGATTTCTCCAAAATGAATACTGAATGCCAGCAGCAAGTGCCAAGTGTGAAAGGGGAGAGTGGATTACTTGGAACTTTTACTCTCAAAAGTTGTCATACTTGCTGAAAGAGGCTGGCTGCTACCAGGTAGGTACTAACTATTGGTAATTACTGACATTCTTAGAAAATAAGTAGAGGATAAGGTGCAGTACTGACTAGGAGCTAGTTTACTAAGGACAGCTCTCTCTAGAATCCCCTCTGCCAATCAATCAATCAATAAATAAATAGAATGCCCTCTGCTCAGTTTTTGAAACAATCTGTTGAGCAGATACAGATCTATGTAATATTGCACCTGGTAAGGAAGTCCACAGTTACTGCAGCTTTTCTGTGAATTGAAGAACTATGAGCAAACTTTTTGTCTGTAATAATATTTGTTGTTGTGTTGGTTTGTTGTTTGTTTTTGACCTAAACTAGCCAGGAATTTTGAGTGGCTCTAAGATGAGAAGTCTTTATGGTCACCCCTCCATTCTCTGTAAATTGGAAATAAAGTGTTTCTAGACTCTTTTTTTTTTTCTATTTATTTATTTGAAAGAGAGAGAGAGCACAAGTAGGGGGAAGGAGTGGAGAGAGGACAAGCAGCTCTCCACTGAGCACAGAGCCTGATGAGGGGCTTGATCCCACCACCCTGAGATCATGACTTGTGCCAAAATCAAGAGTCAGACACTTAACTGGCTGAACTACCCAGGAGCCCATCTAGACTGTTTCAACAAAATAATCTGTAAAGCACTACTTAATAGAGAACAGTGAGCCCTGCATCAACACCAGGCCTGGGCTTTCCTCCAATTACCACCAACTAACTGGGTGACTTTGAGCAAGTCATATTTTAGCTTCCTTCAAAATAAAGAAATTTAGGTGGTTTCTAGATTTATTTTCAGTTTTAAAGTTTTAAAGTTTTTAATTAAGAGAAGGAAGGAAGAAAAAAGAACCTTTTGGAGATGTAGGTAGTCAAAATCAGTCTAAGAATAGTGTTGTTTATAAGAAGGAAGTGGAATAGAAATAAAGTCAGAAGAGTAGAATGTGTACATTTGAAACCACACAAATGACACAACAAACCCTTCCCAACACAGTAGGCTTTGTGTAGGGATACAACTCCTCGTTCAGCAAACAGTCTAGAGGGGGAAGCCTAATCAGAGGAGGACATTCTAATTTAAAAAAAAAAAAAAATTCTCCACTCCTAGGTGGCTCAGTCAGTTCAGGGTGGAACTCTTGATTTCAGCTCAGGTCATGATCTCAGGGTCCTGAGATTGAACCGGTGAGACTGAGCCCCATGAGCTGCATGCTCAGTGCAGAGTCTGCTTGAGCTTCTCTCTGCCTCTCCCTCTCCCCCTCCCCCTGCTCATGGTAAATAAATAAATAAATAAACAAATGAACAAACAGACAAATAAATCAAATCTTCAAATCTTCAAATCTCCACCTCAAAGCTAGACAAGCAGCAGGAGGAGGGAAAGGCAGGCTCCCCAGGGGGTGGGCCGCACATGGTAGGAGTATGGATGGACCCAGGAGGTTTGCAGGTGTAAAAGCACCCTCTCTGTTTGCCTTTTCTATGCTTCCCAGCGCTGGCCAGTAATGTTTGGTTCACATTCATGAAGAGGCACTTATGACAAAATCCTCCTTGAACGCGTCATCACCCGGAACAATAATCTTGTCCAGATTGTGCCAATGTTCTATGGAAAGCTGCAACTTTTGGAAAATGGTACAACCGCCTTTCTTTTTGCCACTTCCCTGGCCCCAGGCTCATGAGAGCAGGGCTTACTGACACCATCTAAGGAGCATGGGTACGAGACTGCTGACTGGGCATGAGTAACAGGAAAACATCCTGCACCGCACATGACACGTCATGAGGATTTTGAGATGAGTCAGGAAAGTTACCAATTATTGCATGTTTGATTCCCCTGGATGATTGGGGGAGGGGAGGGCAGGAGGAGGGAGTGTGTATGTATTTTTAGGGTTAGTCTCATAAACCAGAAGACTAGACGTACAGGCAGAATTTTCTTTCTTTTCTTTTTCCCAGTGAAAGCTGGAAGGGGATATGGGGGACACATGGATAATATTTGTAGGTTTCATGGAAAAAGATTTGATATTCTAGACCGTGATATATGACATCAGAGAGATAATCTCCAGACAAGGTACAGACTGCTTCCCATGGAGACCAGGGCAGAAATGTTTAAAAAGAGATGTGTTGATCTGATCTAAAGAGCTTACACCCACCCAAGGCTTGGAGGCCGCAGAGAAGCGTACAATGTCGTGTTGGGAAACCAGATGCTCTGACTGTGGCACAGCAGGCTTGGGCCTGTAACTGGCCCAGCATCCCTTCTACCCATTCTGTGGGTTAAAGCAAGGCACAGGCCCGGCTCAGACCCAATTCCTATTTGTAGGTGGGGGAAGGAAGGTCTTTAGGAGTGTTTGCATCGTATCACAAGTCGTACTGACAGAAATACTGTAGCACAAATGTGTCTGATGTCATCTCAGCATGCTGCCTTTGTTAAGTTCATCGAAATATTTAATAAGACATTTTGTGATATGGGAAAAATGATGAAAATACAAATTGGGTAATTATAGTTAGATGTAGGCAATGTGTAGGTATCATAGCTCAGAGTTTAAAAACAAACTTTAGTTCTATTGCATTTGACCCCTTTATCAAATGCTTTGGTGTTTTATTGATTTTTTAAAAGATTTTATTTATTTATTCATGAGGGACACAGAGAGAGAGGGGGGGGCAGAGGCACAAGCAGAGGGAGAAGCAGGCTCCATGCAGGGAGCCCGACGTGGGACTCGATCCCAGGTCTCCAGGATCACACCCTGGGCTGAAGGCCGTGCTAAACCTCTGAGCCACCCGGGTGCCCCAATGTTATATTAATTAACTTAAGTCTTAGTGAAATGAACAAAATTCTCACATGCATTTTATATTTCAGCACATAATCTATCTATGATATTGTTATGCTTTTGGAAAAAGAGGAAAAATGAAGGATTTGAGTGAAATAGTAACAAAATTCTCAAGTTTTAATATATGTCTTGTGAATACAGTATATTGTGAAAAGGACGCTGCAGAAGCTCATTTATTTCTAGATAGTTTCTATCCTTTTCATTTCTGTAAACCTGACCAGAAACATAATCATCGGGGTTATATAATTTGTAATTGTTTATTTGAGGGATTTTATTTCCTGATAGAATTGGATTTTCCCCCAAGTTTGTACTTTCCCAAAGCATATGTCTTTTAACCGCTGAGTTTTTGAGAAGCAGAAACAGTGGCCTCCGATTCATTGCCTTCGGTTTCCAGCAGTACATTCTGTCCTATCGTGACTGGGTGTGAACAAGGTTTACAAGTAGGACACATCACAGTTTGGTCTCTCGGTCTGTTTTTCCAGAAAGCCCATTGAATAAACCTCGCAGGAGTAGAGAGAGGAGCATACTCAGAATGACGTGACACGCTGTGGTGGAGGCAGTACGGTGGGCACAGGTGCAGTGAGGGATGGACAGGGGGAGGCTGATCCTCGTGGACTAACAGGCATCGTGAACCTCCAGCCTGAGAGGGAGCAGGGGGTGGAGAGCCAATGGGTTGTCTGCACAGCATCTGCTCCAGCTCTATCCCAATGCAGGCAGCAAAGGGGTTCTCTCTGGGAAATCTGGAGAAGCCACCCCAAGTGCTCCAGACACCGAAAACACGATGTTGGAAGACATCATGTGAGCAATTTCAGGCTGAAGCATGAGTTACTTTTACATTAGATGATTTAAAGGTACTTCTTTGATTATTGCTCCCTCATTCTTTGTTCTCTATTTCTGGAATCAATATTAAGTCAACTTTGTAGTTTCTGGATACATGATTGTGCTCTCTCTCTCTCTCACCACCCCCCTTCTCTTATATATGCTTTATTTGGGGGCGGGGGCAGTTGTACTCATTTTTAAAAATTTAGTTCTAGGCAAAATAACTTTATCATCATGAAAATTAATCCTTCTACTATATCTGTTCAGGTATTGAGCAGTTCAAGTTCGTAGCTCTAGTAGTTGTTATATTTAATGTTACAATTGTGTATTCTTAGCGATTTTTCTCATTTTAGAACTATACTAGATTGAACTTGAGTTCCTTCTAGCTTCAGATTTTTAAACTTCTTTTTTCCATTTCTTGCAGTAGCTTTTTCTATATTTCTACTTTATTACCTATTCTCCTCAAATCGTCTTTGACTCATGGTGACCCGCAAATGTGTATATGCGAGAGACCAAATCAGTCTTGGCAAGGGGGATGGGCTTGCTCACGTGCTACAGTACTTGGTGTTAGCTGGTGATCCAACCCACTATTGGTTTCAGAGTCCTGGCTGGAGAAAGCAGATAGGCCTCTGGGGCTGGTCAGGATCTCTCTGAGTTAGGGCTTTGGCTTTTGGGGAGGTGGTGCTCCTGCTTTATGGCCATGGGAAATTACCTGAGGACCTTGCTCTGTTTCTCCTTCTGGCCTCAGTCTCTCATGTTGGAAGTAGCAGTCAACCTATTTCATTTATAGACCTGCTTACTGATGGCTGACACTAATGCTTGGCCTCTGAGATTGGACTCTGAAACAGCCATTCTGAAATCTTTGGTCATAATCCTTCTCTCCTGCACATGGGATATTTATCCCAGTTTATGCTGTCTCTGCCTAATGGTTTTCCTGTATATACATACATATCTCATATTTTCTGCAGATTATGAGTTTGGTAATTCAATTCTTTTTTCGCCTCCATCTTTTGGACATCTTCCCTTTTCAGGTTCTCTAATGGTAGCCATAGAGGTTGTCTAGTGGCTATGGATTATCTCTTATTTTTACAGTTGTTTCCTTTTAGTTGGATTTTGGTAGAGAAGAAAGATGTACCCATCAGCTTTTCTGAACCTAGGTCTCAAGTCCATCTCTAGGTTTTACATTCAACTGTGTCTACTCTACTGGAAAACCAAAGTAGTAATGGTAGGAGAGCAAACAAACTCATTTATGAATATGAGAATTAAGATAAATGTGCTCTTGGCTTTTGACTGGAAATTTGGACTTCATGTTGAGAGGAGATCTTTGGGATGAGGCAGTAGTAAACAGGAGCTGGATCAATAGGATATTTGGAAATAATCATTTACCAGGATTAAAAAAAAAAACCTGTTAGGCCATGTCATTGTAGCTCAACACTATAGGGCTTTGCGGAAGTAGAAAAAAAAAGTAATATATTGCATCAGAACATCTTCTATCATTCATATGATGAGCCCTTTCCATTTTGTCCACTTATAAATCAACTCCCATGAGAGCAAAATAACAAAAGAAAACAAAACAAAAAATTTCCTTCATTTTACAATTAATCGTAGATTATAAAATTTCAAAATAGAGGGATGGGCTAATGTCCTACTTCTATCTTTTAAAATATTTATTTATTTATTTATTTATTTATTTATTTATTTATTTAGAAGTTTATTTCTTTATGAATCATGATAACTGCAACACTACCCTTAGATACTCCTCTTTTCTATGCAGAGATCTGGGATTCTACTTCATTGCTTTTCATTGTTGACCTGCTAATTAATATTTTACTTCAGATAGCTGATATAAGCTGAATATAGATTTTTAATCTATTTTTTTGGTAAAATCCAAATATCTTTTATCAATCAGGATCTATCCATCCAATATTTTTCAAGTGTTTGTGCCTTGTTTGAGAATGTCTCTGCTAGATTATTTTTCTCTCGCACACAAGCTCATTTTAACGGGAATGCTCATAATGGATACCTCCTGAATATAAAACCCATGACTTCCTCTATTTTCCAGCATTTAATCAATTTTATCTCTTCATTTTCCACCATGTTGAAGACTATGATTAATTCTTCAAATGTATAATTTTACCTATATTTTTGCTCATATTAATATTTTTCATGCTGCTATTCTATCTCCTCCATTGCTCTTTTTTCATGATTGAAAGGAACTTCCACAGGAAGCACAAGCGTCTCACCCAGTCCAAAACAATGCCCTTCTAAACCACAGGATTATCACCCGTTCAACACTTACTACTCTGCCCACTGAGCCAGTTTTCTCAGGTTATAATTTCCTGGTGACTTTATAGAAAAAAGAAAACAAAAAACAAAATACAAAAACCTTTACATTTTTATTACCCAATTCAAGGAGGAGTCTTATACTATCGCCTCTTTGTTCCAAATTTAAACTAAAGCACGTCTTTTCTTTACTGGCTCACAATAGACAGAGTGATATTGCATAAAGCATCCTGCTCTCAGACTGCACTCACAGTAATTATCTTCGCCAACAATTTCATTTTCTGCATTTTCCCCTGTGTAATGTCCTAGCAATTGTGTGTGGTTGGTTGCTCTATCCAAATGGCTTTCAAGCTGAACACATGCCTCAAATTCACTTAAGCATTTGGGCAGCATGGGAATTATCTATTACTTAGGGTACTCTCTCCAACCATATTTCTATTAGTGAGATACTCAGGCCCGCCCCAATCAGAGGGGGGAAAGATGGCGTAAGGTCACTATGTGTGTGAGTTTGAGACAAAGAGCATTTGAATTCTACAAATATCTCAATGCATCCTGAACATTTAAATCACTCAGCTTCTGCCAGTGTAATCACAGCTGTGAAAATTGAATTAAGGTCTCTCTAATTTAGGTATCCTTATTTGACTTTGATCTTCATGCATCTCTTCCTTTTCTCTTTCTCATTTTATTCATTTATTTAGTTTTGGCAAGCATATAAGATATGTATACTTTAGTGAGAGTTTTCAAAAGTGTCCTATAATTGTTATAATGTCCAAAATTATAGATGTCAAGTGATGAGACAGGGAAGCTGTTCCATATATAAAAATTGCCCAAAAAAATTGCCATGAAATATTCATATCTTACTACCTCTGAGCCAACAAATGAAGGAACAGGATGATAAAGATGTGTTAAAATAAAATCCCATTTCCATGTTAAAAATGTTGTCTTTTAAACAAATATCTTGGGGAAAGGCAGAAGTAGAAGTTTTAAAGAAACATTCATTGATTATCTTCAGTATAAATGAAACACATTTTTATTCTCACACAAAGAGAAAAAATAAAAATTATATACACACACGCACACACACACACACACACACACACACACTGGTTTCCCTCCACTATCCTATGAAGCCTTGAGTTTAGTTGAAATGGCGCAAACCAAAGAACCAATTACCATTCATGTATTTGAAAAAAATTCTTGGGCATTCCCAGATGCCCCAAAATCACCTTTCTCAGGCTGTTCTGATACCTTAATGTCCATCTTGCTAATGGATGCACAAAACACATCAAGATAAAGCCCAGATGTTCACAGACACAGCTCGAAGCTGTGGGGATGAAGGCTGGATGCTGCATGGGTTGGAGGATAAGGAGCTGGATGGTGCCACTCTCTGGGCTGGAGCTCTATGTGCGCTGCCTCTGCAAGCCTCCCTGCAAACCCCACACTGGACTCTATCTTTGCTTTTGCCTGTTTCAGTAAAAGCAACCCCCTGCCCCTTGGATTTCATTCTGGGTAGTGAAAATGGGTCCTAATGTAGATCTTTGGCCAAAGTGAAGTGTCCCAGTTTGAACTTTCGGAAAGCAGGGGCTATGTATATCTAGAAGCCCACCATCCAACTTTAACCTTTAATTACATTTACACCTATTTCTCTCCCTCTCTCTGTCTCTTTCTCCCTCCCTCCCCCACTCTCCTTTCTCTCTCTTTGCTTTCTGTTTGCAGCCCTCCAGTTGACTTCTTACTTTGCAGAATGCTTTATATCTTTTATTTATTTCACTAAGAAGAAACTATGAAATTTCTTTGTGGTATTCTTTTTTTAGGGATGGATATAGACTATTTTATTCTACTGAATGGATAGTGACTTCTCTCTCAGTGTTCTGCTGCCGGATATTTGCATTTAAGGAAGAGATTTCCCTAATGATGACATTTTTGGTTGCATAGGCTGACCGGTGGCCCCTTCTTGATTCCTGTGATGTGGATGTGGAAGTGACGGTGTGAGTGAGCACAGCCTCCTAAAGGTGGTGGAGTGACAGTTTGGATAGAACTTGAAACCGTGGAAAATTTATGGGAGAGTCATTACATGAGAACTCAATTTCTCAGCTCAAATATTTATCAGAAAACCCCCGTCTACCACGTCCTGATGAATCAATCTAGTCCAAGGTATCCGATGGTCAGGAGGGCCCAGCTTTGTCTCTTGCTCTCATTCCTCCAGGCAGCTCTGCACCACCAGGCTCTTAATGCTGTCAGCAATCCTCATATGGAAGCAATGACTCCTCTTTCCTTTCTGGTGGCCCAAGTCCCTTGCCTTGACTGATTGGAGGCTCTCACATCATCCACCTCTTCGCATTTTGTACTCATCTTTCTGTCTAGAAAGGACAGACCTTCTCTGGCCCTTTTTTCCCCAGATCTTCCTCTTTAAGTGCCCAGCCCTTCACAGAGGCTTTTCACTGGGACTCCATTTTCTCCTCTTTGATTCCATCTAATCCCCTGCCCGCTCCAGTGGTAATGCCATCATATTTTTGGACCCCATTTGTGGACACATCCAAATTCTTGCCAGCGGGTTTCCATAACTAGAATAAATGAGAACTTTAGCTGGATACCTGCTTAGGTGACCTCAGATGTTCTACGAAGGTTAGAGAAATCTATCTTTTTTTCCCACCAAAAGGAGAAACTTCACAGATGCCCTTGCATATACAAGGCACACACCTGGATTAGAATATCTATCCTGTTAAAGGTGTATCAGGGCCTGTACCTCATATATGTCACCTGATGTGCAAAACATTAGTTTACTTCTTCCTAAGCTCAGCATTACTTCTGATTCTGAATTCACGACTTGATGTGAGTGAAGCAATATAACAAATAAGTGCATTCAGATGTACTAGGTTCTCTCTGCCTAATCCTAGTTGGGTGAGAGTGGCTAAAATCCCCATGATTATCCGTTGTCTTCTTATCACTTAAGAAAGAGGACCCAGGAGTTAAGCTGTTATGGCAACCGCCCATCTAGAAATCACATCTTACAACCTCTCTTGGAGCTGACAGCAAGTGAATGTGGCCAGGCTTTGAAGAAGGTTGAGGGGGCCTTCAGAGGGGCCAAGGTCAGATGTGTGGGTTCATCTAGCTCAGATAAATTACACCGTCCTGCAGGATAAGCCACAGTCCCATCACTGGCGAAATCCACCCTTCTGCTTCACGAGGCTCCGGTTGGAACGTTGGCTCCTTCCCTTTCTGCAGCTCATAGAGCAGGTCCCACCACACCCTTCCTAGGGAAAGGTTACATTTTTCTCATGTCTCATTGTCATGAAACACTTCATTGTGGTCCCTGCTTTCCAGCATTTTCACCAGAGAAGGGTAGGATGCTCTATGTGGAGACCCTTGCCTTCAGAAGGAATCTTCTCCGTTTTCCTAATTTCTTGGTCCTTCCTAGGGTTTGGCCTGACAGAGTCTGAAGGACAAAGGTGTGATCCTGCTTCCTCTTGTTCTCCTCCTAAAACTGTCTGCTTCCCTTGGAGCTTGCTCATAACACGCGTAATTCATGGCTGGTGGGAGAAGCATGAAGGGCCTACAGAGGCATCAGGACTTTAGAGCTACATATAGTCCCTCATCTTTTTCGACCCGCATTTCCTATGTGTGCTGGACATAGCACTCCAGAATATCACAATTTTCCCCCATTAGTCCATATAGGACATGGTTTTGAGGAAGCAAGAATGCCTTGTGATGTCTCAAGTTGTTAGACTGTCACAAATGATGTCCTGGTGGTGCATAGAAAGACTGGCAAGATAAATTAGAAAGGGCAGAAAGAAAGGAGATGATTAATGTGCAATATTCTCACTATACCTCCAGCGACTGCACAAAGCAAAGCGGGTTATCTCACTGGGCTTTCTCGTTTTTCCTCCGTGCATGTGTCCCCTTGCCCCCACCTCCCACTGGTGCGACCTCTGAAAGCCTGCACTCCCTGGCGCTGCAGAAATGCATAATCAGCAGATAGAGAGGAAGCCAGAGGTAAAAAGGCCAGCGTGAGAGGGAAAGCAGAGTGGAAGGGGCTGTTTCTTTTTGCTTAGGGAAGATCTGACAGGGAGAGCAAAAGGAAGGGCTGTAAAGCCTCCGAGCTTTGGAAAATTGGAGGCTTCTGGGCACGGTACGTATGACAGCATCCGAGAGGTCAGCAAACACGATGTGAGAAGAGTCACTGTGTAGTGATTTATTTATCTTTTAAACCTATTCTGAAAGATTATGATGATTATTGTGTTTTTTGGAGCTGTTTTCAGTGATTTGAATGAACATCAAAACAAGGACTGGAATGCGTGTCCGACACTGACACAGACTTACATGTGGCTTTTGGGTGTGAAGGTCCAACACTCGGCTCTCCTGTCTCAGATCAAGGTCACTACCTCGAAACTGCTACCCTCAAAATGTATCTAGATTCTCTCCACTCCTTCTCATCTCTCCATGTTCCCCTCCACCCTCGTCCAAGCTTTATCACCTCCTACTTCATTCATGGCCTTGGACTGATAATGGGTCTCCCTGCCCTACATTACTTCTGCTTTGGCTTTCCTAACTGTACTCTTCCCAAGAACTGATCATCTTTTTTGTTGTTGTTGTTGTTAATGCATCAGCCAAATGGTGTTATTAAACTATACAAAACTCTGCGGGAGCTTCCCATCTCACTCAGCGAAGAATCCAGACTTGCTGTAATAATCTGCAAGACCCTGCATGATTTACACACTGACATCCATGGCTTTGCCTCCCACTCTCTGACTCTCACAGCCTCCTCTTCATCCATACCGGAGATTTTGTTCTTTTACTGTTCCTCAAGAATGCACTAGCCTCAGGGTCTCTTGGCTTACTGTTTCTTCTGTCCGGAATTTTCACTCATTGTGCAGCCAGGGAGCCACAGATCTCATTCTCTCTCTCTTTTTTTATTTTTTTCAATTCTCTTTTTAAATATGAAACTATCAGGGAGGTCTACCCTGCCTCCCCTATTTAGAATAACAAGCCTACCTACTTTCTGTGTTCTTGATTCTGCACATACCTAATTTAATTTTTTTTCTTCATAGCATATACCACCATATTATGCAGGTACTTATTTATTTTCCTCATTTTAAAAATCACCCATGATTAGGATTTAAGCATTATGAACTTTGTTTTCTCCTAAATCTCCTGTGCTTGAAAAGTGCCTGGCACTCAATAAATAAATGTTTGTTGGATGTTTGTTGAATGGAAATAAACAATGGTGTATTCTGAGAAAGGAGTGTGTAGGAGGGAGTCACCCAGTTGAAGCCATGTAGCATTCAGAAAATATTACAAAGGCTATGAATCAAGTCTGGGAAGATGGTGGCAAGACTGGCATAGTTTCTGAAGCTTCTTACTCTCTAATAAAAAAAATAAGCAGAACCAGTAGGATAGCAAGAACAAACACAAACATGACATCTCCAATAAAACTTGGTGGTTATATAGGCAGCTGGGGCGAAGCAAGGCAGCTACAAGGCCCATGTGCTGTGAGTATGGGGAAGCAAGGAAAAGCAAAGAGGTATCTGATGGATAAGAAAACAAGTCTTCTACCATTAAATGCACAGACTTCTCTGAAAATAGCAGCTGTAAATAAAAAAGGGTTTCAGGAGATTCTGATTAGTAAATGGAATGCAAGAGGATCATAGTAAATTCTGAAAGCAGCCTGAGATCCAAGCACTTTTGAAACGAACAATCTGAAGCTTTCTTCTTTTTTTTTTTATTTTTTTTTAATTTTTATTTATTTATGATAGTTACAGAGAGAGAGAGGGGCAGAGACACAGGCAGAGGGAGAAGCAGGCTCCATGCACCGGGAGCCCGATGTGGGCTTCGATCCCGGGTCTCCAGAATCGCGCCCTGGGCCAAAGGCAGGCGCCAAACCGCTGCGCCACCCAGGGATCCCTGAAGCTTTCTTCTGAAACAAAGCCTATTATTGAAGGAAAAATGATATCTAAAATATCTTAAGAAACAAAAAATATAGATAAAGGAGAGAAAGCAGATCTCGGAAGGAGTACACATTTTTATTTTTTGCTCACTCAGTGAAAACGATACAAGAGAGTTCTAAAACAACAGAAGTGGAAGTTATCTTTCCCTTTCTCTCAATTCTAAAGATACAGAAAAACTTATTGCACTTAAATCCTTAAAACAAGTAATAGCAATCAAATTCTACACACAAATATCAGACATAATAAAGTCCTGATAGACTTTAAAAAGATGAAATCCCCCCAAAATTGTAATGTAAATTTCAAAATGGACTAAAGACACTAAAAAATAATAGGAATCATGAAAGAGTAACTTAATTCATATTTTTAAGAAATCTAAAACTCAGGAGATTGGTCTAAAGAATGAGTTCAGAAGAAGGGAAACAAAATTCAGGGAACAAAAAGAAAAAGAAAAGAAAAAAGACTTCAGAAAGCAAGACAAAACTAGAAAAACACAAGAGTAAATAAATGTAATGGATATTGTCTTAGTTATAGAAGATGAAAAGAATCAATTTCTAAAATCTAAAAATAAATGGAGAGGAATAAAAATGGATTCAAGACAAAATAATAGACATAGAAGATAGATAAAAGGGGATCCCTGGGTGGCTCAGAGGTCTAGCACCTGCCTTCGGTCCCGGATGCGATCTTGGAGACCCGGGATTGAGTCCCACATCAGGGGGCCTGCATGGAGCCTGCTTCACCCTCTGCCTGTGTCTGCCTCTCTCTCTCTCTTTGTCTCTCAAGAATAAATAAATAAAATCTTTAAAAAAAAGAAGATACATAAAAGATCAACATACATTTAAGTAAAGTCCAAAAAGATAAAACCAAAGCAATGGAACAGACTCACACAAAAAAAATTTATTTGATAGAATATTCATAAAATAAAAAAATTTAAACATTAAACTAAATATTTAAAAGACAAATATATACCTGGGAAAATTATGAAACTTAACTTTGTAAAATTACATGTTACAAAACCAATTGTAAAAATTAATTGTAGGGCCACCTGGGTGACTCAGTGGTTAAATGCATCTGCCTTCAGCCCAGGGCATGATCCTGGAGTCCTAGGATTGAGTCCTGCATCTGGCTCCCTGCATGGAGCCTGCTTCTCCCTCTGCCTGTGTCTGCCTCCCCCCCTCCTCTCTCTGGGTCTCTCATGAATAAATAAAATCTTTAAAAAAATTAATTGTACATCTAGATAAATAAGACATGTTCTGTGCTCATGGATAGGAAGACTTGGTATTGTCAAGATGTGAATTCTTCCCAAATTGACTTTTATAATCACACAACACTGAACAAAATCCCAGAAAGTTATTTTGTAAATACCAACAAGTTGATACAAAGTTTGCACGAAAAGGCAAAAGACCCACAATAGTCGACTCAATATCAAAGGGGAAGAACAAAGTAGGACTGACATACTCATCTTCAACACTTACTATGAAACCACAATGGTCAAGACAATGTGTTATTGGGGGAGGAATAGACATAGATCAAGGGAACAGAGTAGAGAGTGGTGTCCAAAAATAGACCCACACAAATATAGTCAACTAATCTTTGACCAAAGAGAAAGACAAGGAGAAAGATTTCAAGGAGAAAAGAGTATCTATTCAAAAACTGGTGCTGGAACAATGAACTTCGAAAGAAAGAAAGAGAGAGAAAGAAAGAAAGAAAGAAAGAAAGAAAGAAAGAAAGAAAGAAAGAAAGAAAGAAAGAAAGAAAGAAAGAATTGGACACAAAACTTGAATGCTTCACAAAATTGAACTCAAAATAGATCACAGACCTAAATATAAAATGCAAAGCTATAAAACTCCTAGAAGATACGTAGAAGAAAATCTGGATAACATTGGATTTGAGGTTGGCTTTTCAGATACGATGCAGAAAACATAAACCACAAAGGTGAAAAATGATCAGTTGGATATTTTTTTAATTAAAAACTTCTACTCTGTGAAAGATGCTGTTAAGAAAATGAAAAGGCAAGCCAGAGATTCAGAGAAAAATCTTTGCAGAACACGCAACTGTTAAAAAGCTAATATCCAAATATACAAAGAGCAGTTAAAAAATTAACAATGAGAAAATGAACAACTCAATTTAAAAGTAGGTAGAGAATCTGAACAGACACCTTGTTAAAGAGATAACAGAGGCAAGTAAATATGTTAAAATTAAAAGATGCTCAACATCATATGTCACTAGGGAATTTGCAAACTAAAGCAACAATGAGACTCCACTATACATCTATTCCAATGGCTAGAATCTCACACAGCGACAACACCAAATACTGAAGAGGATGCGGTGCAACAGAGATTCTCATTCATTGTAGGTAGGAATGCAAAATGGTTCAGCCACATTGGAAGACGGTGGATGGTTTCTTACAAATTCATATCTACTCTTATGCTGTGATCCAGCAAATGTGCTCCTTGGTTTTACCCAAAGGAGTTGAAAACTCCTGTCCACACACAAATCTGCACATTGTATGTTTGTAGCAGCTCTCCTCATAACTGCCAAAAGTTGGAAAAACCAAGATGCCCTTCAGGAGGTGAACTGATAAGCTGTGGTGAATCCCAACAATGGAATATTATTCAGTGCTCAAAAGTATGAACTATCAAGTCATGAAAATGCACAAAGAAATCTTAAACGCATATTACTGTTAACGAAGCCAGTCCAAAAAGGCTACATGTATGATTCCTACTATATAACATTCAGAAAAGGGGTAAATAAATTTATGGAGACAATAAAAAGATCAGTAGTGACCATGTGTTGGAGGGTGGAATGGATGAATGAACAGAGCACAGAGGATGTTTTACTGCAGTAAAATACTCAGTATGAAACTATAAACGAGGTTTCTGTGTCATTAAAGTTTTGTCTGAATGTATAGAAGGTACAACACCAAGAGTGAACTTTAACATAAACTATGGACTGTGGATAATTATGATGTGTCCATGTAGGTTGATCAGTTGTAACAAACTATGTAGTTCTCTGGCAAAGGGATGTTGATGGTGAGGGGCCATGAGTGTGTGGGAACAAGGGGTAAGTGACAAATTTCTGTACCTTCTGCTCAATTTTGCTATGAACCTAATGCTGCTCTAAAGAAATAGAATCTATTAAGAAGAAGAAAGAAAGAAAGAAATAGAAAGAAAGAAAGAAAGAAAGAAAGAAAGAAAGAAAGAAAGAAACAAAGAAACAAAGAAAGAAACAAAGAAAGAAAGAAAAAGAAGAAAGAAAGAAAGAAAGAAAGAAAGAAAGAAAGAAAGAAAGAAAGAAAGAAAGAAAGAAAGAAAGAAAGAAAGAAAGAAAGAAAGAAAGAAAGAAAGAAAGAAAGAAAAGAAAAGAAGGAAAATATCAAGGCATGGAAGCCCCTTAAATGCACATTGCTACATGAAGGAAGCCAGTTTGAAAGGGCGCCTGCTATATGATTCACACTATTTGATATTCTATAAAAGAAAAGCCACGGAGACAGTAAATCGATCAGGGGAAGAGAGAGGGAAGAAGGGATGAATAAGCAGAGCCAAGAGGACTTTCAGGGCAGTGACACGACTCTATGATACTGTAATGGTGGGTACAAGTCATTACGCATTTGTCAATACAGTGTACGACACAGGGCGAAGCCTAATATAAGCTGTGGACTTTGGTAGAATAATATATCAATATTTGCTCATCAGTTGTAGCAAATGTAATACCCTTATGCAAGATATTTATAACATCGGAAATAGGGGCCAAGAGGAAGGAGTAAATGGAAACTCTCTACTTGCCTTTGAGTTTTCCTGCAAGCCTGAAACTTCTACAAAGATAATCTACTGATTGGAAAACTATAAATATAAAAATTAACCTTTCCAGAAAATAAATATCACTTGTGTATCCAGGCAAAAATGTCTAATTTGGACTGTCATCAGGCTCTAACAGCAACTTCCTATTCCAAAAAACAATGACCTGGCACATTTAAGATAATATAGGGAAGAAAATGTGACTAAAGTATTCCGCACCTAGCCAAACGTCTTTATTTGTGAAGGTCATGTTTGAAAGTGGAAGAACTCAGAAAATACGATTCCTAGGATTTTTCCTCATCAATCTAATTCAATCTTGAAATAGCCAAAATTGGGACTCCTGGGTGGCTCAGTGGTTTAGCACCTGCCTTCGGCCCAGGGCATGGTCCCAGAGTCCTGGGATCGAGTCCCACATCAGGCTCCCTGCATGGAGCCTGCTTCTCACTCTGGCTGTGTCTCTCATGATTAAATAAATCTTAAAAAGAAAGAAATAGCCAAAATTATTGAAATGATACCCACATAAAGACTGGTGAGTTATTTCTCTGGCAGTGGCGTATTGACGGGTGTGGAAACGATGGGAGCTTTCCATTCTGGCACAGAGGCGTATATTTTACCATTCCTAATTGTTCAAAATTGCCAGTTCATGGTGTTAATAAAAATCAGACTGATTAGAGTCAGTTTCATTATTGTTTACATTCTCTATAAATACTACATTGACTTCTTACCTACACTCAGGGCCAACTACTACCACCAACCCAATTTGATAAACCTCATAAATCAGACAGCCCTTTAGAGAGTTTAAAAAGAGACAGAAATATAGAATATGCTTCTATCCTGAGCGTAGAACTCTCCTTACTTTAAGGTTTCTGCTCCCAAAACCCAGTTCCACGTTTTGAGTAGTTTACAGGAAATCCTTAAATAATGGAGACAGAAGAGTGTCCACTTTATGTTCCAGAGATGATACCTTCAGGAACAGTTGTCTTTTTAGTAGAAGGAAGCCTGAAAAAAAAAAAAAAAAAAAAAAAAAAACAAGCCTAAGAAATTTAACTACTTTCATTGGGGGAAAAGTAAGCTCCTTATTCAAAACGCAGAGAAATTGCATGAGAAAAGCAAAGTTGAAGGAGAGGCTTTTTTTTTAAATTTTTTATTATTTTTTTTTTGGCCTTTAGATGTTTTTCTTTCTTCTAAAGGGCACTCCCACAATGAAGCAGGTACTATTTTATTCCCTGTCTTCCCAGCCCTGTTTCTCCACTACCCAGGATGTGTACACACACACACACACACACACACTGTAGACACTACTGAACAAGACATCAGGCCACTCTTGGTTTCTCTTCAAATCGATGACTCTGTACCCTTGGGCCAATAAGTATCATATTGGAGTTCAGTTTTATCTCTTGTAACATAAATGAGGTTTGGGATACATGATTTCCGGCCCCTCTAGGTAAGCTAAGCAGAAATAATTGCAGCGGGAGCCTGGTTAACAGAAGATAAGGTCGAAAGATGGAAGGGTAAGAACTTGCATACTCGTCACAGTATCAGAATTTAAGGCATAAAATACGGGACCACCCACTTAATAGCTTTGAGCTTAGTTATAAAACGGGAACAAGGTACTCTACAGGATTGTGCCACAGGTTTGACATTTTCCTGTAAAATGCTAGATATATATTAATGTCATTAGCCAGATTTATTAAAAACATTGGAGAATGTCTGAGCTACATTGGAGAACGTGCTGAACTTGGAGCTGTAAAATGCAAAAGTATGCAGAATTCCAACTTGGGAGTCCAGTTAGAGAGAAAAAAGAAACCAAAAAACCCTCATCAATTCTGTTAAAAAATACTGATTACCTTTTCACTTTCTCCCCTTATTCACTATCCAAAACTGGAAAATTATTATTTTTTTCTCCAAACCAAAACTGACTTCTTGAGGAATTGGTTTCTCCTGGGGGTCAAGGTCTCATCTACTCTAGTTATTCAGAGCCATTTCTGCAACCTCAGCAATTAAAACCAGAAGTTATTTCATTGTGGTGAACTTGAATGGACAATGCACAAATATTAAGCCACCTTGTACCTAATTTTCCCCCATGTACAAAACTATAGGGATGTAATCATTTCCTATGAATCAAACATAACTTGCAAACAGAAAACACAACTACTTCAATGTTTTGCCTCTGAGAAAACACAGAAACACTGGTAGACAAGGAATATAAGATAGATGAGCATAGACCTGAAAGTCATGATCAACTCATTTAGCCTAGCTGTCAACCTTCGATCTTTGCTGCGTACCAAGTTTCATATCCTCTGAAGAGGTTGATGTCCACAGTGAGAAGATGGTGTGATAAATATGAAAAAAGTAAGAAAAAAAGTAAGAAAATGGAAGAAAAAGTACAATTGTTAAGAGTTTCAGCAAACCAAGTCTTACTAGGGACCACCACGTTGAAGTTCTTTCTGGCAGAACTACAGTTAACGAAAACCTGGCTCCAGTTCTAGTAGCTGAATGTAAGTTATATTTAATAGGCTGGCAACTGGGCTCTGTGTTAATTACCATGGAAACAAGATACAATCAATCACCAGACAAAATTAATGCCTAGTCATTGCTATATCTTTTAAATCTCTTGCACAAGACAGATTTAAGTTTGAAATGTGCCTTCAATGGGCTATGTTTTCAGAGGGTATATATATGAATATACATACATGGAGAGCAGCAAAGTGAAAAGTTATTATAAGACAAAGTATATTAGTGTAGATATTTTTAAATATCTTCAAAACATGTTGATTTTTTGACAATTTGAATTTACATTAGTTAATTAATTCCATAGAAGGGCTCTGAAGCAGGAACTCTCAGATTATTTCTCTTAGCCTGCTTTATGATAATAAAGGTTCTCTACGTTATTATGTATCCCACAACCCCATCTTCATATATTTTTTTAAACGAAAACAAGACTTCTGAAATATTTGGTATTTGGTGGTCATTCTGTGATATGATAACTCAAATGGTAGTAAATGTGCTGTGGGTATTTAAAAAACTAAGGAAAACACTCATGTAAATTTAGAGTAACACTTGATATTCCATCCTTAAATATGCCTGAGAAAAACAATGCAATAGAAGAAGACAGTGTGCAATGCTTTTGATTGAAACAGGAGGACTTTGGTCTTTGGGTATAATAATTAACTCAATTCTATAAATTGCAAGGATTTTATTGTCACTTAATTCAATGGTTGGAGACTTTTTCCAAAGAGCATATGATGAAAAGTCAAGGGTGAAAAATCAATGAAAATACAGTAGGGAGTTTAAGTGATTTTGAGATTATTGATTTTTATCAAATTGTTTACTTTGCAATAGAATAATTAAGTAAATTAACATAGTAACAAGAATTTTTAAAGTGATAATTCCAATATGAAAATGAATGCTTAAAGTCAGCAACCCTTCCCTGCCCCAGGCTTCTGGAAATAAAGACTAAAAGGAAAAAAGTAACGAGAAGAATGTATTTCCTGACAGTGAAACAACACAATGCAAATGCTATGTGTTGTATCTAGGACACAGCTATGAAAGTGGGTAAGTAAAGAAAGACTGTTACGGTATCATATTTCACAAATGCAAAAGAAATGGTGCAGAAGCCATACTTACTTACATGTAAGTTATATTTAATATGCATTTATTTAGATATGTTGTCATTTTAAATATGTTTATATTTAAGTAAATTACTTGTAACATATATTTAATATATTATTTAGTAAAATACTTTTGGAAATAGTCTGCCTTTGAAACATTGGAAGGGGGAGATCCTTAATACTTTTCTGCTTCCTACTGTATCACAAGAGCCTCAAAAAACAGCTGGTCTAGGAAGCACAATCCATTCAATAATAAACAATTAAAAGGAGTTGATAAAATATCTACATAAAAATTTTTAGGAACAAAGGATACAGAAGTGTAGCTTAGTAACAGATAAAGAACTATATACATATCAGATAAATATTGCCATGCAGAAAAGGAAAACTGAAATCACATTTATCCCTATGAAATACATAGCAATCGATTCTAAAAAGTAAGAATACAAAGCAGAAATGCAAGGATGCATGGAAGAGTTGGAAACAGCAGAAGTATTTGAACTGGTTCTGGCAATACTCAAAAAAGAAGTAGAAAAAAAAAGTAAAATTGTCACAAAAAGAAAGTAAAATTGAAGAAACCATAGACAAAAGAGGCATTAAGAAAGTATAAAAGACATAGAAGCTAGAAACAAGAAAAGTAAATAAAATGTGTTGGAAATAAACATTTAAAAAAAACTGAGGGGAAATTATAGATATAAAATATTAGGTTGATTCAATATATGTATAATTGGAATCCCAAAAATAAAATCAAGTGATTATAATAAAAATATTTATAATTCAGGACAATTTTCTAAAATGAGAGATGTCTTCAAATTCTGCAGAAGGATATCCAGTATGTCAGAAAATAAATTGACCCATACTTGTTAACACTGGGATATATATTACATAAATTACTAATTAAAGAAAGAATCTTATGGGCAGTCAGGCAAAAATATCAAGGGAATAAAAAAATCTGGCTCTGCCAACTTCATAGCAAAATCAAAAAACAGATGACAATGGTGCAATAGTTATAAGATCTTTAAGAAAAGAAAGTGTGAGCCAAGGACAAACTAAATAGTCCTCAAAAACAAATGCTATAGTTGAATAATTTTTAACATGCAAGCTTTTCTTTGGAGAAAGCTACTACAGAACAACCTTGGCCAATCCAAACATTTTTGGTGAAACTATAAGAAAATTTAGTGCCAACAGATCTGCACTATGGAAAATGTTAAAGGAAGTTCTTCATGCAGAAGAAAAATAACACCAGATGGAATCTTGGAAAAAAAAAATAGCTCCAGAAATAGCAAGTTTGTGGGGAAGGATAAAAAAGATTTTTCTTATTTTTAAATTTCTTTAAAAGACAAAGGATGGTTTAAAGCAAAATTTTAACAATGTATTCTTATATTTATATCATGTGTAAAAATAAAATGTAAGATGAAAATACAAGGATAGAAGGGGATAAATGGAAGTATAATGTATGGTTTTTACATTATACGTCAAGAGCCTACATTATTATTTGAAGGCAGATTATGTAATAAAATGTATATTATTAACTTATGAGCAACAGCTAAATTTAAGCAAAAGGGGCTTTTAACAGGCAATATTGGGGATAAAATAGAATATTAAAATGTACTGAAATAGAAATATAAAGAAGGAAAGGAGAGAATATGGATTAATCAAGCAGATAGAAAGCAAATAACCAAATGTTATGTTGATATCCAATCATATGATAACCTACATTAAGTATAAATGAACTAAACACTCCAACTAAACGACTGACTTTTGCAAACTGGATTACAAAGAAAAATCCAATCACATGCTGTCTAAAAGAACCCCAATTTAGTATGAAGACTAATATAAGCTAAATAAAAAGAAAATTATACAAAACATCTAACAGTAGAAAGTAGCCACAATAAATCTGGATACTTATATGAAAAATAGCAGAAAAAAAACAGACTCAGAACATATCATAGATATTTGAGGACAATTTTATAACAATAAGAGGTTAATTACTAATGAAGAAGATAAAAATCCTAAATGTTTACTTACGAACTTAATAACACAGCTCCAAAACACATACAATAAAAAATGATACAACTGAAAACAACACAAACAAATCCACAATTTTAGGTGGAGATTTCAATACTTCTCAGCAACTGATAAAATACATAGACAACAAGGATATAGGAGACTGAACACCATCAACCATCTTGGCTTTAGTGAATACTTACATAGCATTCTTCTCAACGACTGCAGATAAAATAACCTTTTCAAGTGCACATGGCATGTACACCAAGATAGACAATAATCAGTATCATGAATAAGTCTTAATTAATTTAAAAGTTTGGTATTACACAGAACATGTTCTTTAACAACAACAAAATGAAATTAATTAAATAGAGACATTTGGAAAATCCCCAAATATTTGGATCCTAAATAACACTTCTGTATCATTGCTCTGTACTCCTCAAACATATACCATGCCTATATGTCAATTGTATCTCAATAAAACTGTAAAAAAAATAATGCTCACAAATAAAAGAGAAGAAGAAATAGCATAATAAATTTTGAAATATTGCAAACTGGGTGAAAATTAAAATGTAACTCATTAAAAATTATAATTTGTTGCAGTACTTTGCTAATTTTTAGCTTTACATGCTTATATTAGGAGAAAAAAAAAGATGAAAAATCAATTGTTTAAGATGCCATCCTTAAAAACTACAGATAGAAGACCAAATTATACCTAATGTAAGGAGATAAGAGGAAATAAATAAAAATATGATTAAAATCAATAAAAGACAAAAATTTAAAAAGTAGAAAAGTCAATACAACCCAAATCTAATTCTTTGAAATAAATAGGAAATTGATATATCTCTATACACTGATCAAGATAAAAAGTGAGAAGACATACATTACTGATATCGGGCATGATAGAGGGACCATGACTACAAGATATTGGATAGATTATAAAGATCTACCCTGAAACATTTTATAACAATAGATTAAATGTATATGTCTGTTGCTGCTCAGCTTTAGGTGTGGGGCACCTGGATAGCTCAGCTGGTCCCGCATTTGACCCTGGGTTTTGGCTCAGGTCATGATCTGCAGGTCATGAGATGGAGACCCATGTCAATGCGGTGTCTGCCTGAGATTCTTTCTCCCTCGACCTCCCCTTCCCGCCCTCCCCCTGCTCTCTCTCTCTCTCTCAAATTGTTAAATAAAATCTTTAAAAAAATAAAAATGAAAAAAGAGGTTAAGATGTGATGTAACATTAGATATTTAATTTCCTGGCTCCTGCTCTTAATTATTATGCTAATTACTATCAAGTTCATTGCCTTTTTCTAAACATTTTTGAAATTATTTATAATTTATAGAATCACCAATATAGTAGAAAACTTAGATGTTACCTTTTATAATCCTTTATTTTACTTATATAGAAACTTCCTAATTCGGAAAGAACACTACAGATAGTCTGTGTGTCCTATGACAGTGTCTAAAATGTGGTAACAAATTCATCTTAGTACAGACGATCGGACTCATTTCATTGGCCTGTTAGAATCATTGATTTTTAAGAGACATAAATGAATGGATAGCCTGTGCCCATTTAATCATGACCTAAATTGATTAATTTATTGATTATCTTCCTCTTCTGGGCAGAAAAATCGTTTTCTCTCTCCTATCTATCCCTCAATAAACTAACTAGAACTAATAAGCACTGCTCACATCAGAAGATTTAATTAGAGCAAGAGTAAGTAACTGAGAGAAGTGCTAATACCCAGAGAGAAGTCAAGGCAGTTGTATTACCCACCTTCTTCTCACCATAGAATGCGTTAGTTCAAAAATCCAATGAGCCATCACCAAGTGCTGTTATTGGAACTGTGGTGTAAATATCACTTAAAATGAGCTAGGAGGGGAGATGTTTTGCCAACGAATAGTCATACCAGAAGATCAGATACCATTAGTGTTATAAAATGTCACAAGGTGGAAGTCAGTTTGCTTTTCAAGAGAGGAAACTGGATGTCTTCGTGTGGGGATTGTGGTTTACATAGAGTCTCTAGTGAAGTTCAAGTCCACCCAAGAAGGAGCCATGGAGAAATGGAGCACCAGGTAAACCAGGACAACATAAATAAAGGCCTCAAAGCAAAAAGGGGCAGGTGTTTTCATGATTAGTGTGCTAATGTACAACTTGGTGATAGAAAAGAAGAGGCATTTTGAGGCCAAAATCAGACCACCTTTACCATTATGCTAAGGAGTTTTCGCTTCAGACTAAACTTTCCTAAAATGTTTCATATCAGCTCTCTATGGCTGTAATAAGAAAAAAAATTACAGTTTTATAAAAAACTTATACAAATGGAAAAATGCTTGGGGTGGCTGGGTGGCTCAGTCTGTTAAGCATCCGACTCTTGGTTTCAGCTCAGGTTATGATCACAGGGGCACAAGATCCAGCCCCACACTGGGTTCCATGATCAGCATGGAGTCTGCTTGTCCCTCTCTTTCCCCTTCTGTTCCTCCTCCTGGTTGATTTTTCTCTCTCTCTCTTTCAAATAACTAACTAAATAAATAAATTAATTAATTAATTAATTAATTAAAAAATAAATATCTTTTTAAAAAATGGAGAAATGCTTGATAAACTCCTTTTCTACTTCAAGACTTCTCAGACCTTTTAATGCTACTTGTGATTCCCCCATGGAATAACAGATATACAATACTTCCTCAATGTGTTTGACTACTGAACACATTTATTTTCTTCACCTAGTTTTTTTTTCTTTTTTTTTTTTTTTTTGAGACACCTGACTAGCATTTTTGGAAAAACAAATAAAAGCACATGGAACAATGTTACTAAAGAAAATACTACGATACTCCATGAATGTGACTGAGTACATCAATTATATGAAAATGTGAAAAACCCATCAAAATAATAATAGATAAAACACTTAGCCCCAAAAAGATTAGTTTAAAAAGATGGCTGAGTCTACAGCATTAGGTCAGTTCAGTGAAGTCCTTAAAGGTCATTATCATGGTTGGTAGAAATAGACGACAGATAAAGGGTGACCCTTTTATTTTAAAATGTAAGAAAATCTGTATCTTATGTCATAACTTTTAATTATCCAGGTTAAGCTAAAAAAATGAAATATTTATTTATGTGTAAATTCAGAACACCTATCTGTACAAAACACCATAAAAACTTAAATGATAAATAAGATACTGATAAAATATTTTAATACAAGTAGTAACCTGAAGTGTTAATATTATATATAGGCATATGTGTATATACAAGTGTGTGCCCATATGTCTAAGTTTAGGGAAATAAACAACTGCACATAAAAATACACAGTGACTTTGCATAGGCAATTTATAGAAAAAATACAAATAATTGGTATATTTGTAAAAATATTCAACCTCATTTGTAATTGCAAAAGGAAAAGAACATAATCTATTATTTTTGTTTTTTAACTCTTAAAACTTAAAATGTCTGAAATAGTCTAATGCTGTTGAGAGCGTGGGAAGCCAAACAAGTTCCACTGTGGAAACAAATCTAGAGTAGTACTTGTTAGGGACCAATTTAGAATCTGGTATTGATCAACATCTGCTATCACGTATTTGATACGATATGTGATAATCTGTTAAAATGAACACTTTTTTTGAGTGAGAGTAGTGGAGAGCACCCAAGAGGAAAAAAAAAAAAATCTTTCACTTCTTACAACCTGTGTATTTTATATTGAAAATATAATAGTATGGTGACTGTGATATTAAGATTTATAAGAAAATTGCGTTTTGATCATCTTCATGAATATGATTTGTACATATTTGATCTTATTTGCTCTTCCTACACGGTTTCCACCATGTTCTCACCACTCCCCAAAACCCTTGAAATTTCCTGAGTGATAAAAGTATATTTTATGTCAATGAGATGACTTTTGGAAAGCACATAAGGATGGGAGCTGGTTGCCAGCGGAGCCAACCAGAAAGGGGAGAGGGACTGGAGGTTGAATTCAATCACCAAGAGCCAGTGATTTAATCAAGCATGCCTATGTAATGAAGCCTCCATAAAACCCCCAAAGGGCAGAATTTGGAGAGTTTCCATGTAGTAAAGACGAGGAGAATCAGGGCGAGTGGTACACTAGGAGAGAGCATGGAAGCTCTGAGCCCCTTCCCACAAACTTTGCCCTAATGCATCTCTTCCATCTGGCTGTTCCTGAGTCATATCCTTTCACAATAAACAAGTGTCCTATTAAGAAAACTTTTTCTTAAAAAAAAAAAAAAGAAAAAGAAAACTTTTTCTTTATATTCACGAGCTGCTTTAGCTAATTATACCAGCTCAAGACGTGGGAAGTTGGAAACTCTGATCTAACAACCTGGACTTGTGATTGGCGACTGAAGTTGGGAGAGGGGAGTAGGGGAGGCAGGCTTGTAAGACTGAATCTTAGCCTGTGAGATCTGATGCCGTCTCCAGGTAGATAGTGTCAGAATTGGGCTAAATTATAGCATACACAATCGGTCCAGAGCATTGCTCATTGGAGGTGTGGGAACCTCCCACAGCATCCCACAACACACATGTGAGGTAACATTGGGCCCAGAAACCCAAATTAGTCATCAAAAAAAAAAAAAGATAAATGCACTAAAGGTGTAAATGTTTTCTGAATATTATGATTTTTTTAAAGACTTTATTTGAGAAAAAGAGAGAGAGAGAGAGTAGGACCAGGAGCAAGGGCAAAGTGAGAGGGAGGAGCAGACTCCTTGCTGAGTAGGGAGCCTGACCCGGGTTCAATCCTAGGACCCCGGGATCATCACCTGAGCCGAAGGCAGATGCTTACCTGACTGAGCCACCCCAGCGTTCCTGAAAATTATAATTTAAGCAATCTTTCAAGTTGAAAAAATTGCGATTGCAACTTTTAATAATCACATACCGGGATTTCTTAGAGTACAGTGTAGCTGTAGTGTACAAATGCATAGAAACACAAAATTATCATTTAATCCTTTTCCAAACAGAATGCTCATCACTAGAAGCACGGACTTAAAACACAATAATCAGAATATAGTGAAATACACATTCTATTACACAATATTATAGCAAATCACACATTACAATATGCCTTCATAGTATATAGTGCCTTATTCATGGCTCCAAGAAGGTGCTAACTTTCCAGAAAGCACCATTCTGTAGCTGGTAAAACACAGGCTTTAAAGTCCTCAAGGGGAAGATTCAAATGTTGGTCCCATCGTTCACCAGCACAGTCACCTGGGTAATCTGCCTGCAGGGGCTTTGCCCTCGGCATTTCTTCTCTCTGAAATGTTCTTACTTGATTGTCACCCCAGTTCTCTACGTCCCTCGACTCAGATCCCTATTTGGGTGCTGGTGTGGTAGAGCTGTCAACCTCAGTCACCCGTTTAAAATAGCAACTCAAGCTTTCATGTCATTACCCACCATTCCTTGCTCGCCTACATTTTCCTCTTAATCCTTACTGAGATCTAGAAACTATATCTATTTTTATTAACTATCTCCCTTGCTAGATTGTAAACTCCATGACCCCAGGAGTTAAGCATATCCATGCTCATGGAACAAGGTAGTAGAACAGATACTCAATAACTATTTGTTAGATAAATGAATGAATGAACAATCAATGGCTCAGAGCCTCATTTTTCCCACTTTTAAAATCAAGATAATGGTAAATCCTTCCAGTGGTGATTGTGAAGATGTTTAATTATGATTATAAGGTTGGCCCACTTTCTGGCACATTGTCATCATTCAACGTGTCGTTGAAATTTTTATTTCTTGTCTTGGTTTCCTACGATTTCAGAGGTTTTCCTTTTTGAAGAATCTAATATGTGAAAATGATTTTTTTAAATTTTTTTTATTTATTCATTCATGACAGACACACAGAGAGAAAGGCAGAGACACAGGCAGAGGGATAGGCAGGCTCCATGCGGGGAGCCCAATATGGGACTCGATCCTGGGACCCTGGGGTCACGCCCTGGGCCGAAGGCAGGTGCTAAACCTCTGAGCCACCCAGGGATCCCCTGAAAATGATTTTAATCCTTCCTTAAGATTTGTCTCCTCTCCCTCTCTAAATATTTATGTCATTCGATTTTTTTGTATCATTCTTTTCAAATTTTTTTGTTTATTTTCAAATTTTTAATTGCAGTAAGGTTCTCAGTAGGAAATTATAATAAAAATTATTTTGGGAAGTATAGTTTAAAAAACTATAAGATAAAGCTCTTTACTCACTGTTGTCCTAAGAATTAAAGATTTCAGTCTGTTTATACGAACAGTAATACTTTTCTTTGATAGAACCAGTTTCTATCAAATTACAGGAAATTATTCCAAAGTACATAGAATAGCAGGTTGACTTATTCCAAAGTACATAGAAGAGTAGGTTTTACAAAATGTAAAGTTTGGCAAAAGTTGTTATATCTGATCTTGGTAGACTGTTGGATATCTTTAATGTTCCTGGCAATATTTTATTCTCTAAAAACTGCCCTTATGGTTAAAATAATCAAAATGTAAATATTTGTAGTTGCATTCAAGATGTTCAGAAGTGTCCAAGGATAGCTGCGTATTTCCACTCATGTAATTCATTTCGTTAAAAATCAGATAACAGTAAAGGGAACTTAAGAAGTATAATCTCAGACCTAGAGGATATTTGACTTTGTGTTGTTCTGTATTCCAGTAATTAACCCTGAGAATTGAGCCAACCTAGAGAGGTCTTATCAACTCCACATGACCCTGACTTTGGAGAGCAGCCTTTTCCCTTCCATCCCAGTCTCCTCATCTCTGAAATGTGTTCCAGTTAGCTAATCATCACTTCTTATCTACATCTATGACCCATTGGTTTATAACTTGCTTTTACGGCTCCACGAAGAGAACACTTAGTTCTGCAAACCATCAGCAAACCCTCACTAAAACTTGGGGAACTTTTCTTGAGTGACTGATGAATGTATATAATCAAAAGGAAAAAAAATATCTTGCAAAAGCAACTGTTCTATTCTCAAAAATCTTAAGTGGTATTTCAGGAAAAAAAAATATATTTTCAAAGAAATACTGGAAAATGTACTTCCTCTCTAATGCATGTTAATTATATCACATTAGTCAGAATGATCTCCCTTTCTGTTAATTCTCATAGTATTTATTTATTTTAAAGATTGCTTTATTTATTGTTAGAGAGAAGGGGGCGGGGGAGAGGCAGAGGGAATCCTCAAGCAGACCCCGCCATTGAGCACAGAGCCAGACTCTTGCTGGGTCCTAGGACACTGAGACGGATGATCAGAGCCAAAATCCGAGTTGGATGCTTAACCAGCTGAGCCTCCAGGTGCCCCAATTCCCTTAGTATTTAAGTGAATGCATCAGTCATATGGAGCAGGAGCGACACCGCATTTTTATCTGTTAAACCCTGATTGTATTAGCTCAACAGATCTTTGTTTATAAGCAGATTTTATGAGAATGTGAAAAATCCATTCACAGTCAAACATTGAAATCATGGGGTTCCGTTGAAGCTAATATTGACATAATTTATAAATCTTATCTCAACCTTAGAGATAATCAGATCTCTTAAAACTGGGAATGAACTGTCGGCCTCTTTCAAAATCGAGTCCTCGTTTTTGAAAAAACTTTCTTACAAATCCAACAGGAAACGTTTGCCTGAATGTATTAATTATCCTATTAACTCGTAGTAAAATTTTATGGCAAAAAAGCAGTGTAGGAAAATATTATGAGTGAAATTCCTCCAGTTCCAATGGTTTGCAAAATATTTTTAGCCCAGGGATTTTGGCACTCTAGAGTATATTTTCCCCGTTACCACGAGGAGGAGTGACTAGCAGCAAACTCTAGCGCATTAGCGGGGACTAGTGTCTACCAGACAAGAGCTTCTCAGAAACACCAGGGAGGGCCGCCTGAGTGGGTGTCTGCCCTCGACTGCAGTCATGATCCAGGGTGCTGGGATCCAGCCCCACCTTGGGCTCCCTGCTCAGTGGGCAGCCTGCTTCTTCCTCTCCCTCTGCCCCCCCTCCTCCAGCTCATGCTCTCTCTCTCCCTCTGCTGTCTCTGTCTCTCTCAAATAAAGTCTTTAAAAAAAATACTATAGATCTGATGGGCAGAGTTTGAATAAATGAAGAGAAAAAAATTTAGTTTGGAGGAGAAATAGGTCTCTCACATTGAGCATGCAAATGGACTAAGGTGCAGGTGGCGGAGCTCTGTACTGGTGGATTCCAGGTTGTGGACAGCAGAGTTCCCTCAGAGGACCTGGGGGGTCGGGGAGGGGCATGACGAGAGCCTTCTGCTCTTCATCCCACAGGCAGACTCTTGAAGATGCACTTTTATAGCAAAGAATGTGGATGGGTTTTTCTGATTAGCGCAGAAGCTGAAGTTTTGCATTTCAGGAGATCCTTCCACACTTATTAGATCTCTGATGTTGTGCCATGAGCTGCTAGTTTCCCTGCACATCTCAACGAATACTCTGCTTGTCCCTTCCACTCAAGAGGATCACCCATACTGTCACCAGTCTTGATTCTGACTAAAGGTAGGTACAAGGAAGAGAAAGTAATTCGGGGGGAAAGCTTAGGTTGTAGGGGGGACAGTGATGTGAGTGTCGTCAAGCCCCATCCCGGCCTCCTTCTCCCATGTTCTCAATTACTGGTTGTCTGGCTACAATGACGGCATTTTCCATGATAAGCTGGAGCCAGTCACACTTCTTCCCTTGCCAGAAGTCACAAGTGAAGATCATAAAATACCAGAAACCAGCATTTTCATTGCTTTGTCTATCTTGTAGCCCTTCCTGTTTCCCACAAACACCAAACAGGCAAACTTCTACTGCACATCTCCTTCTTTCCCTTGTTGTTTTGCATGAATGTGATATTTGCATCTGGTTTGCATTTTCGGAGTATTTCATGGGGTACTGAGGGCGAGGATTAATTATCACCACATAGCAATCAGCATCAGGAAAGGCCTCATGTGAGTGTATATTTTTTTTTTTCTTTTCCGTCTTAAATATTCAGTTACTTATATGATGGGAAGAAGCATCTTCCAGAACCTAAGACTTCCTAACAGCCACCAGAATCAAATCTTTCCAAAGCCTTAATGGACACAGGCAAGATTTTTAACTTTAAAGATTCTAACAGATGTAACAGATGTACGTACATGCACATAATATGAGACGCATTACCATTTTATTTTGTAAGTCTTAAATTATTTTTGCAGCTGAGTGAGAGCATGATCAACATGCTCGAGGGATGGATTAAAGGGATCATTTTCAAGTCCAACCCATTTGTCTTCCTATAATAATATTCAAGTTTCTCCCAACAAAGCTTTTCCTTTTTGTATTTATGAACTGCCCTATGTTTTACAGTCTCTAAGAGTCTCAGTTGTTCTTTGGGTATTTAAGATCACATTTTCATGAATTACTGTAGATATATTATCTCTTGATTAGAGTCACCTTAACAAAGGAAAATTTGCTGAACACGTACGTTGAAAAGGAAACAAGGATTCATTTTTATCTCTTGGAGTTGTGCAAGCTTTTGTTTTTCCATATTGGAATTCACATGCTACAATACTTTTCCCTTGTTCTTTCAGTCATAATACCTTACATCCGTGGCCACAGGGTTTCGATTACTTTACTACCCTAAACCAGGAATATCAGGGAGCCTCAGCATTATTATGGCTTTAACTACTGTAGAATATAATTTTAAAAACTATATGGAATCAAGGTAATTAGATATTTTTCACCTTTAGGAAGATACACACAGTGTTTTTTTTTTTTACTTATTTTTTTTCTAAATAAACAAAATAGTTATTGATGTACAGGTGCATTCTATAAAACAGTTACTAGTACTCCTGAAAATTGCCAAGTTCACCAAAAAAAACAGGAAAGTCTGAGAAACTGTCACAGTCAGGTAGAGCCTAAGGAAATATGATGACTACATGTAATGTGATTTCCTGGATGGGATCCTAGAACAGAGAATGTTTTTTAAATGAAAAAGAAAAAAAAATACTAAGGAAATTTGAATAATCTGTAGAGCTTAGTCACTGATTATGTATTAATATTGGTTCATTAATTTTGGCAAATACAGCATCTTCATGGACAATTTTAATAGTAGGAGCAACTGGGTATGGGGTATTTGGGGATTCTCTGTACTGTTTTCTCAACTTTTCTGTAAACCTAAAACTACTCTATTTTTTTTTTAAGTTTAGTTTTTAACAAGAGTCACTACTAACTTGTGAACTGTATTATGACAAGACGTCACCATCAAAGAGCCAGGAGAGGACCCCAGGCAGAGGAAATAAGTCAGAGTGATGTCCCTGAACTATTGATTTTGGCAAGGAGGTTTCCTGTCTCCCATATTGATAATTCCCATTACCAATACCCGGCTTTGATCGCTGCTTCCTTGTTGCTGCTGTGTGTGTCAGAACCCACCCAGGACCTAAATCCTACACGGCCTGCAGATGTGTAAACCCCAGCATCGACCTTAGCCAGCCCCAAGTAGAACAGCTTTGCCCTCTCCTAGAGGATGTGCTTTCTTTTCCACAAAAGCTTTTTACCATAATATTAGAGCAGTTCTTTACGTGGGGCTTCTGGATGGCTCAGCCAATGAAGCCTCCGACTCTTGATTTTAGCTCAGGTCATGATCGCAGGGTCATGAGATGGAGCCCCGTGTTCGGCTCTGAGCTTAGCAGGGTGTCTGCTGGAGATTGTCTCCCTCTCCCTCTGCGCCACCCCCCTCCGGCCCCTGCACACATGTCTCCCCTCCCCCAAATAAATAATCTATAAAGTAGTTCTCTCTATGTGATACACATACATGGGGATTTTGAGTCTCCGTTACTAAAAAATAACTCAAGAAGTACAATGTTTTGAAATCCTAAGGTACTGGAAAATAAAAAAATATAGCTCCACAATTATTTTACAAATATATCCAAGCATTTAAATTATCTTAATAGTCTCTGTTAATTTTTTTATTTTTTATTTTATTTCATTTATTTTTTTATTCTCTGTTATATAATAAGAATTAACTCTCATTAACTGGACTGTAGCCAAAACATCCAAGTGGTTCTCTGTGTGATACGTATTGTTTTCTTTATGATTACGATTATGATTATTTTGGAGGGCCTACGATAGCCTCTACTCTAGAGCTACAGGAGTCCTACTATGACAATGTACCTGTCCTGCTGTCTTTCTTGAGCACCCCCACGTGTTTGTGGGGTCTTTCTAGTCTCTCTGGTCAGAATTGAAGCATTTCCAGCACTTTGGGAGTTCTGGGAATTTGCTCAGTTTAACATTCTTTCGGGACTTGCTCTCTGCTTACCTGGCCTTAGAAAGTTTTGTGCTTGCTTCCACTTGTGCTCAGGTAATCTAACACAAGCAGGACCATTTTATTTGTTTGTCTGCTTTTGTGAATGCCTCGGTCTGGCATTCTTTGGCGTGGATAAGGTTTCATGCTAGACACGTACATGGTGGCATGCACAGGTGTTTCTTTGTTTCTCATTTGTATTTTCTGGTGTACGTTTTCCTAGTTCACTATGTTCTTTTAAAGAGCATGTGTTTATACAAGTTTAAGAACTCTCCTCCTAATCCTAGATTCTAAAGATATTTTTCCGTGTTTGTTTTTAATTCTGAGTGTCCATGTTTTAGGTTTTACATTTTAGTTCAGGATCAATTTTTTAATTTTTTTTATTTAAATTCATTTTAGTTACCATATAGTACATTATTAGCTTCGGGGGAAGTGTTTAGTGATTCGTCAGCGGCATATAACACCCAGTGCGCATCCCATCACGTGCCCTCCTTAGTGCCCATCACCCAGTTACCGCCTCCCCTCCAGCGACCCTCCATTTGTTTCCTAGAATTAAGAACAACAAGAGTGTGGTTTGTCTCCCTCTCTGTTTTTCTTATTTTCCTTGTCCCTCCCTTCCCCTGTGTTCAACTGTTTTGCTTCTTAATTCCACATATGAGGAAAATCATATGGTATTTATCTTTCTCTGATTGACTTATTTTGCTTAGCTTGATACCCTCTAGTTCCATCCACGTCATTGCAAATGGCAAGATGTCATTCTAGTTAGGGAACGATTTGGAGTTCACTTTTGTATAACATGTGAGACTTAGGTCAATGTTCATTTTGCTGCCTATGGATGCTGCATTCCCCCAGTATCATTGGCTGAAAAGTTATCTTGCCTTCATTAATAGCTCTGACCTTTTTGAAAAATCAGTTGTGCATATTTGTGTGGCTCTTCTGGATTCGTGCATTGCTGCCATTGGTCCAAGTGTCTAACTCCACCCCAATAAGAGTCTCAGCTTCCTACTCATCCATCTCTGGTACCACCTCAGTGGGGGAAGGAAGGGCACTGAACTGAAGAGGAGATCCTCATTACGGCTGGCGGGATTCCCCATGCAACCCTTGCTGGCTGGGGTGGGAACAGGGCACAATTTATTTCTGTTTTCATCTACTAAGGCTGCTATTTAAGGTCCTTTGGTCAGAGAGAAAGGGATTTTGCTATGACTATGTTTTGGTCTGTGCCTATTGGTGTTTCTGGTTGTTGGCTTCTTTGGGATTTATGAGGCAAAAGAAACCCCAGGAAACACCACCGCGTCGTTCCTCAGGCCTGAGTTCCTTAGCTTGTCTGCTCCATTTCTCTCCACCTTTCAGAGTCTTGCTATGCTTGTCATATAACATCCAGTGGTTTATTTACACATAGTGAGGGAAATAGGGAAAAGGATGTCTACTCCATCTCCTCATGAACAGAAGTCTTTAGCTCTCGCTGTGCTATCCCGAGTGCTATCACACACCTTCACAGAGTTGAATTGCCTATGTCTTTTAACTATTTTTTTTGTCCAGCTATTTGTGTGTTTTAGCGTCCAAATATTGCACATAATAATTCTGTTTGGCATATTACTGAAAACATGACAGCTCATTTTCAGGAAACATCCAGATCAATTTGCTTCTACTTACACAATTTAATTGTATCAGTCATCATTTCATCTATCACCCTCGACTAATAGTAGACTTTTAGTAAATATCTCTTAAATAAGTAGTAAAGGAATAAATGCTCACGTAAAACAGTAACACCTAGCCACAGGGTTACCTTCTAATATCGATGATTTATCCAAGAGCAATTATTCATTATATTAAGTAAAGGGTTTTTTTTCTTCTCATCTTTCCAGATTACCTGGAATTCAGTTAATTCATGGTTAATATTTAAAATTAAGCAAAAGTCTAATGGATATTTAGCATATGTGTTATAGCTTGAACAATGTCATCATCCTGAAAGTGTCTGCGTTTGGCCTATCTTCCAACTTCTGCACTTCTTTATTTTTTTAAGATTTTATTTATTTATTTGACACACACACACAGAAAGCACAAGCAGGGGGAGGGGGAAGCAGATTCCCCACTGATCAGGAAACCTGATCAGTGGGACTCGATCCCAGGACCCCGAGATCATGACCTGAGCCAAAGGCAGATGCGTAACCGACTGAGCCACCAGGCGCCTCCCCCATCTTTCTACTTCTTGTTCCCACCCATTTCTCCTCAGTCTCCACATAGACATCTAATTAGATCAATCTCTGAACTATACTGCTCAGTTTTAAAAACTTTCTGTTTTCTATGTTATCTCCATGACGACTGTCAATTTCCCTGCCCAACCTTTACGGCTCTCCAGATTCTATCCCTTCTATACTTATATACGTTCTCTAATTGCTTATGCTAAGGAAACTGTCCCCCAAATCAAATCATGTCAATTACCAGTCCCAGGTCTCACCACTTATGCTGGAAAGTATAGTTCTGATTCCTTTTCTGTGGTCGAAATTATTGTGAGGTCTAACATTCCAATGTTTAGAAGTTGGCAGTCTTCTTCTTCCAATCATTTCCTAGAAATTTAAGCATTTCCTTGGAAGCTGTTTCACAAATACTTTGAGACAGTGATCTCAGTTTCTTCTGCTCCAGTCTACTTACCTTGCCAAAATATCCACAGTCAGGCTGCCGTCGCAACTTCCAAGACCTCCATTTTGCTAGACATCGCTGTTCTCAGCATTTGACTTCCAGGGTCACCTCTTGTCCGAGTAGAGGTGCATGAGAGAGAGGAAGAAATGTGGTTCTCCATCAGTTATGCCCACAGAAGCCATCCTTTTCTCTCCTTTTATTTTTTTTTAAGATTTTATTTATTTGAGAGAGATAGAGAGAGTAGGAGCAGAGCAGGAAGGAGCAGAGGGCAACAGAGAGGCAGATTCCCCACTGATCAAGGAGCCCAATGTGATAGACACGATGTGGAGCTTGATCGTAGGAACCCTGAGATCATGACCTGAGCCGAAGGCTGATGCTTAACCCACTGAGCCACCCAGGGGCCCCAGCCATCCTCTCTTTTAAAAACTATCCACACCACAACTGAAACCTCAAGTAGTATTTCTGACCATGTTCTACTAAAATGTCATGGATTAGGGCAGCGTATATACCACAAAAAGGTGGCTTACATGTTGTTTCTCTAGCCAACCCCAGACAAAGTTTTCTAGGAGGTTACTCCTGAACCTTGTGTCTGCCTGCAGGCTCATTTCCATGGTCATCTTCTTCCTCATCCCCATACCTCAGATTAGGTCTGGTCTAACTCCTTGTAGAGTCTGATATAGTTGACAGGGGGAGGTTTTTAACTGTAAAAAAAAAAAAAAATAAGCGCTTTTTTATAACTTGTAAGCGAAATATGCCTTGCATGTTTTATATATTTACAGGATTAAGAAGTATGAAATCAGTAAACTCAGAGGAACATGGCTACATGCCATGCAGTCAGACATTGAAACAAACAGGCAAGAAAAGAGAAAATAGCTGTAGAATTTTTAGGTTTTTGTTTGTTTGTTTTGGTTGATTTTTGCTTTTATCCCCCTGAGAAAGCACAATTTCAGTGACTGCACAGTTGGAAGTAAGCAAGTAGAGCAGAGGGCCTGGCAGTGACTAAAACAGCCACCACCCACTCCAGCTGTCTCAATTAAAACAAACCCCACCAAGGTCTCATGCATGGGTGGGTAGGAGGGTGAGTGGAGGCAATAAGAAAATAAAACAAATAATTACTGGAAGCAGAATGAATTTGAATAGCTCCATCTTGATGGAAGATCCAGGTGAGTGTTTGAGAGTTGTATGAATAGGACACAGGAGGAGATCTTACGCAAAGGTGCGGATGGCCAATTCGTAGTGTGTGCAGATCCCCGGTGAGCCACACTTTTGCTCTCTCCCTATCATGTCTCCTGCCTGGTTGTCTCCTATCATGTTTTATGTCCAGAGCAGGCAACCCAAAGGTTTGTAATTTGTGTATCTCATTCCCTTTCTTCCTGGCCAACAAGACAAGCACAGTGTCCAGAAGAAAAGGACTAGAAGGGATAGGGCAAGGGACAAATGGATAATTATTTTACTGTCCTCATGTAGGCCTCCCCATACCTATTTCTCATTTCTCACTCTTGAATTAAACTTTCCAAAGAAGACCGGAAATAAAACTGACCAACTCCTTGAAGGATCACAACCCACTTATACCTGTAAATGGTGGTGAAACAATTTTTTTTTACCCCAAGACAGTTACCTAAAAATGAAAATATTCTGATCTTTTTGAAAGGACAGCTCTCTGTTTCATCTATAGTTAACTTCCTACGGTCGCAGACTCAGTATCTGCTTTTAATCACTGGTCTGGAATCCTAGAAGGAACGATAAAGTTGAAGTTAGAGACTACAGTTGAAATCCGACATGTTGTTTAACAATGCTAAATTAATATAGACTTGCCTCAACTTAGTCAATTATTTGATTTGCCAAAATTGAATTTGAAATGAGTTGGAAATGGATATACATGAAACCGTGGATACGCTGAATGATAAAGATTCAATTATTTCTTTTGGCAATCTTCCGGCACATTAGTTTCAAACGAAAATATCAGTCTTTCTTTTCCAGGCTTTATAGATTAGCATTTGAAGGTTTTTTCCCAAAAAATATGCATTCCATCTGGTATAGAGTTGTCAAATAATGTATTTCCTTCCACATTAAAGAGATAGCAAGCTACATAATTATGACTGCTATAATTTTTCTACCCACTTCAGAATGCAGCGAAGCCTTTCACATATCAGGAGGAGATATGTCTTCAGAAATCTTGATATTGTAAAATTTGGGAAGTTTACATCTTTTGGAACATCAGTTATCAGCCATAACTTTTATTATGAGATCCGTATCTTGACTTGTCACATTTTCAAACAGCCTTTTCACTTTTGATTGAAATTTAAGTCCAAACAACTCACTTCAAAATTAGATTCTGAATCCATGCTTTGTGCCCACTTCCATTTACACAGAAAGACACTATAATTCATTGTTTCTGTGATTTTATAGGCAGAATACTCTTTCCATCACCCTCTTTTACATATTCCTATAATTCACAATAGGCTTAATGGTTGAACTTGCAAACCAAATTTATCCGTAATGAGATATAGACTTTGATTGCCTTCACATTTTTTAAATAATTTTACTCTTTTGTTCTAAACTAACTATCAGACTTATGAATTGTCCCTGTGGATTAGATCATCTTCTAATGATGAATGATCCTAAAATGACTGTGGAGGTGTGACTGTAATCCTGGACAGAAGCCACAAAATGACTGAATAAGAGCACACATATGATTACAGGCTAATTAGTTTCCTAATGTGTGAAGGGTACAGAATGTAACAAAAATTAGGTGGATGAGGGACACCAGGGTGGCTCAGTGGTTGAGCATCTGGCTTTGGCTGAGGGCCTGATCCCAGGGTTCTGGGATTGAGTCCTTCATCAGGCTCCCCACAGGGAACCTGCTTCTCCCTCTGCCTGTGTCTCTGCCTCTCTGTGTCTCTCATGGATAAATACATAAAATCCTTAAAAAAAAAACTTAGATGGATGAGAATCACTGACTTGACATCACCCATTGACTTATTGACTGTTGGAAGGAATTCATTACCTACCTTCACTTATCTGTATTATGATAGAGAACTTCCACTGTGGGAGGAATAAAAACAACAACAAAATGTTTGGGAAGAACCTACCCAACTATGCTCAACACTAGTATTCTCTCTTCCATATGGGAGGGGTGATATCTTGGGGGATGTGGGGAGAAAGCTTTGAGCATGGTTGTTTTAGATTATATTTTTTTCAAGTTGACTTGCTTGTAGCAAGCAAGTGTCTTCTTAGATGTGGTGAGACTCTGTCTCCCTAGGGAAACTTTGAGATTGTCCAATCCTGACAATGGGGTGTCTAATTCAGAGTCAAAGTACTAGCAACTGCAATTGCTTATGGATACAGGGCCATAGTCTTTTTCTACAATCAGCTTTATCAAAGTAAATTGGAAATTGTATTTCTTCTATATGCCTCTGCTGTTTTGTTTCCAAATCTGCCCCACAGGAGAGTAGGAATGGCTAGCTCCTCTGCTGTTTTCTCAACCTGCCCCACAGGAGTAGGAATGGTTAGCTCTTTAATACATTGCCCGTATTTATTTCATTGTTGACATGTTTGGCAAAAATGCTATCTTTCTCAGGGAATTTCCATCCCTACCCAGGCTGCTTATGATTGTTTTGAAACCAATGTAAAATAAATAAAACAAAGGAATATATACATATATTTTGTGTAAAAAAAATTTTACAACATATAAAATATCAATATTATCCCTGTATTTGTCACTCACATTTATATCATAGTCTTTGGACACACACTTGTTGCCATATGAAGTCCTTGGCTGGAATTGTATAGAGTCAATAAATCATACCCCCTTCTCAAAACCTTTAAGAAATTCACATAGAAAGAAGCCACATAGGGATCCCTGGGTGGCGCAGTGGTTTGGTGCCTGCCTTTGGCCCAGGGAGCGATCCTGGAGACCCGGGATCAAATCCCACGTCGGGCTCCCGGTGCATGGAGCCTGCTTCTCCCTCTGCCTGTGTCTCTGCCTCTCTCTCTCTCTCTCTGCCTCTCTCTCTCTCTCTGTGACTATCATAAATAAATAAAAAAAAAAAAAGAAAGAAGCCACATAGAGGTCAAAATGCCAGCTCCATTAATCTTACACACATCCGACAATGTAGCTTTACATCTACAGAGAAATGGGCTCACTAATACTTTACCTTTAGAATACATGAGATTATAGCTCATTAGAAGCACAGAAGAAAGTTTTTTTTTTAATTTTTTTAAAGATTTTACTTATTTATTCATGAGAGACACAGGAGAGAGAGAGATAGGCAGAGACACAGGCAGAGGGAGAAGGAGGCTCCCTGCAGAAAGCCCGATGCGGGACTCGATCCTGTGACTCCAGGATCACACCCTGAGCCATCCCACAGAAGAAAAAATTGTAATGGAATTTCCATTAAATTCTCAAATAGGAAGATGTGGGCAGAATGTGGGCAGAATGTGGGCTTGCCTTCCAGTTATCCAATACCTCTGTCTAATAGCCTGATGTACAAATTCCAAGCCTCCTTATGGTGACTCTGATCACCTTAGTCTGCTCTATTTTTACTTAATTTTATTATTAATTTGTTGACTATATAGATCCACCTAATCTTATTTTTTGCATTGGATTGTGGTGTTTATGGGTGGTCACTAGGCTTCTTGATCTGTAGAATTAGAGTTTATGATTTTTAGTAAGTAATATTCCCCAGTCACTCCTTGAAGTTTGGCTTACCTCTTCGTACTTGAGTCTTGTGTATGTACATATGTGTGTGTATGTGTGTGCATGTGCACGCATATGAATGCGTGTGTGTATGTACACGTTTTCTGAATAGATACTTTGCTCAAGACCTTATTTTTGCTTTTCTCAGAATACTCTATTTTCTTTATTCTACCTTGTAAAATCTTGCTATTTCTTCACATCCCAGCTGAGGAGGTATCAGGTAGTAAAAGCTGATCATAGATTTTAAAATTGTAAGAACCTGTATTTGTGTGTGTTATCTTACCTCCACAATCTTCAAAAATGTGTGATCTTGAACAAGTCTTATATTGGAAACTTCAGTAACTATCTGAAGGAAGTTCTCACAACAAAGTAAAAAATTCATTACATAAATTAGTATAAAAAGATCGAAGCGAGTCCTCGGGTTAAAAAAAAAAATGCCAAGGATGCCCTCAAATGTGTTAGAGTTTTATAATTTCCCATGAATTTGTGTTATTTACATTCCTTGCTCTCCCATAAATATAGATTTAGAAAGCCCAGTTTTATGAATTATTAGTATATTTTACCTATACTAGTCTATTTTTGTCATATGCCATTTTGTTTTATTTCATTCATTCGTTCATTAACTAATTTTTGATTTGGTTACTTTTCATATTGCTTAATGTTTTATATATTCATCCCTTATTTTCCTACATTCCATTGCCTCCATGCTCTTGTGTGAAATCCTTGTCGTTAGCTAATGATTGCGCATTTTTTATTCATGAATGCGTTAAGTTCAGTAGATTTCATATCGTGAGAATTCATTTATATTATTTAGTAAATAAATGATGCTTAACAATACATAAAATTGTGGAAAACTGAATTACGTGAAAATACTCTGCCAAAGTTCTTAGGATAATTTAGGCAAACTCCTTTAGTACATATTTATTGAGCCCTGGTGTTAATGCTAAAAGCATGGAGTTGGCAGAAAATCATGTAATTACATGCTTTTTTTTCTCTTTTGAATACAGATTACATTGCATGTAGAAAAATAATTATGATAAAGTAAATTAGGCAATTTAAAAATGAGAAGTGATAGTGCAGTTCCTAAGCACTCTGAAGATAATATCAGAAACTGAGAAGCTCAAGGGTAGGAAGAGACATAAGAGTCTTACAAGGAAGGTTCCCAATCATGGAAATCCTGTTAGAGCATCTGAAACATGAATAACCTTTTATATTAGTCATAAGATTATATAGGTAAGCATTTGTGCAATTTCCAATTTCTATTTAAATATCATTTTCTCACAAAGCATAAAATAGAAAGCCACTATTAATGTGATACAGACAATAAATATTTGCCCTATTCTCTTCTTTTCACAAAAACACAGTTTTATAAGTGAACCTCTTTGCTCTCAACATAATTTTGGAACCATATTTTGGTAATCTTTCATCTATTTTAAAAGTAGAAGCTGTATGATGAGGAATGAATAATTTGCATGATGGTGATGGCGGTGGACATTTATTGAGTCCATGTTACAAACTCATTAATCCTCACAATGATCCCCTGGCTTTGCTGTCCCCATTGACAAACAAGAAAAAAAATATTGGACCAAGGCCTTGGGATAAAGAAATTAGAAGATGGAGTTCTTGAATTTAAGCAGCTTACAGCACAGTGGAAAGAAAATAAATAAAGCTATGATTGCAACTCAGAGTAATAAATATCATGATCCAGAACTATCCGGGATGTTCTTTTGGCCCAGAGGACAAGGCAAAAAGTTCTGCCTGGATCAGCATCCTGCTAACAAGGGTCAAACCCAGCACGCTGGAACCTGGTCAACTCCGCCTCCACGGCCCTACATTCCAGCAATATCATCCAAACATCCTCTACATCCACTTCCTTTTCCGCAACACTCACATCCACTTCTGATACTGTTGCTGTGCCCCTTGTTTCCCCCCCACAAACACACAATAAATAAAAATAGTTTCCCTTTTCCTTCTCCACTTCCATGAATCAACCCTGGCAAGAAATTTTTAATGGCCTAAACTCAAGACTTAAGAAATCTGGTCTGGCTAAAAATGACATGGATTAATCATGTATTTGTCTTGAAAAATTCCAGTTACCTTGGAGTTTCGATCCCTGCCTCCACAAAACCAAAAGCTGCAATATTTTATCGTTGGCAGTTCTTGTCTCCCCTGCTTCACCTTTCTCCTGCGAGGCAGAGAGAAGATGGCTGGAAGGGATCAGCTCCTGAAATACGACTGAGACCACAGGTTTAAAGGACTTCCACTGTCTCCAGGTGGGCTCCCAGGATTTTATCCGGAGATGCAGGCAGAAATAGGTTAAAAATTCAGGTTGACAGATAAACATATTTAACATTAATATTTTTAAATGACCTAAATACTTTAACACTTCTTTTTTTTTTTTTCTTCACATATTTTCCCCAAGCCCTTATCAGCTTAGTTAGGTATTGAGCAACTGTGAACCTCAAATCTACAAGCAATGCCAAGCTGCGAGGAGTGCTTCAAAAGCCAGATCAAGTTGTTTTGATGAATTTCTTTCTCTGCTATGTTTGCCCCAGACAAGAGGTTTTGCCTCCTGTTTGGGAAGAAAATTAAGTTGCTACGGGCTCCAGAGCTCACATCTATCTAAATGACATTATCTAAAGAACGGTAGTATCTAAATAACATTAGTATTCCAAAACTGTCAAATGCCTTTGAAAAACACTTTTCCTTGGGATTTTATTTCTGTTTTGGTAGTTTATGTCTGTTTTCCCTAATTTGATGCCTGATGATCAAAGAGTTTTAAAGACCTAAGTGTAAGGGTTTTTGCGTGTGTGTGTGTGAAATTTCTCCAGGATCTCTCCTAAATAAAATGACCATCATCCCCAATATCTAAGGGAGGTTTGCTTTCCATATAAACAGTGTAATCAAAGCTTTAGAGGTGATTGTTTCTCTTTCATGTAAATATTCGTGCAGAAATGCAAAAGTAATTAAGAGATCAAACTTATGCTTAAATTATTTCCATAGACAAATTAAAAACTCTTGTACTCACAACGCACGGTGAGAGAATTACAAGGGAATTTATTTCATCGTTTTAGCGGATTAAAGCAGTAAGGGCAAGCAAAGTCCCCTCGTTAATAAACAACAGCTTCACGAACGGTGTGTTTTAATTGGATTAGCTGAGGAAAGACTGAAATTAAACAGTTCATGATGAGACGTGTCTCTGGAAAATCTACATGACTTTGAAGAACCCTAAATGGAAGTTTTGTGCATATATATATATATGCACAAATCTCTCTCTCTCTCTATATATATATATATATGTATAGAGAGAGAGAGAGAGAGAGATCTTTTATGGATAAGTGAAATTTCTGTCCATAGTTATTAATTTCTTATACTTTCCTATGTGTTTAGAGCTCTCACTGTTTATGTCCAGCCTACCTCTCGTAGCTAGTCTCGTTTCTGCCTAGATGTTTTCCCTTCTAAGGAGAAACCTGTTCTTTACTTTCAGGGAGTGATTCCTTCCCCATTACCTATCTTACCTGTGGTCTGAAAAGGAATTGTTATCTTCATGCATGGCCCTGACTTCCTTGGAACAGTGAGTGGTCCTGAAAGGAAGCTTATAAACCAAGTCAGCTCATCAGTACCGTCTCCTGGCATTTTTGACATAAAGAAAAATATTTTCAAAAAAAAAAAAAGAAAGAAAAAAATATTTTCTACATGATGAAGCTGGAAAGAGGCCAGCCTCCAGTGTCTGACAGCTAGTGGGATGGCACTTTGGAGAAAGCAGATTTGACACTGCAGTGGTCCGTGTAGCAGGGTTCCCCAAGTAAGAGGGAACTTGGCCGTAAACCTTCCCTGGAAAGTTCTGAGGCATAAACACACTGCATGTATTTGTGGATGTATGTTTTGCCATGTGGAATGAACTCTGTAAAACTGAACGTGTAAAGATGGGACCCATTAGTCTGATGTGCCCTTTCTGTGCTTCTGTAACCAGGGTCTGCTAGAGAGGAGGAAGCTGGTGAGGGACTTTGCAGATGTTCTGGGCTGCCCCGGTCTGCCCAGGTTCCAGCACCTTCCTGGCAAGTCAAGGGCCTTTAGATCTCACGCACACCCTCTGGCCAGTATTTCCTCAAGGGAAAGAGGGGCCCGAGAGGCCTTGAGAAGTTTCATTTCTGCATCTTGTCCCTTAAGTTAGGTAAACGTTTGTTTACCTTTTGTAACATTTCTTTGAAGCTGACCACACTGTGTGCAGAATAACAACTTTCTATTGCAGAAAATAAAGCTAATATCAAAGAGGCCCAGGATGAGACGGAGTCCTGGTCGAGCTCGTGTCACTGCCTGCAGCGTCCACAGTCGCTGAGTTATTTTGTCATCTTCGCTACTGAGTGCCCCAGCTGTTCCTTTCAGGAGGAACGCCAACATCTCCCCAGCTAATTCCCTTCATGCTTAGTTTGAAGCATCTTAGTTTGTGGATCTTTAAAACTCAAGAGTCCTGATTGAGAGAGAAACTGCCAGTGGAACTGGGATCGTGCGAGTGACAGACCCTAGAATGTGAGAATGAGGATTCTGAAGAAGGTTCTGAGGTGTCAGACCCTCAGGGCTGGTGAAAGAGCTGGCTGGGCCATGCAGAAGCAACCTGACTGTCCTCAGACCCCGGCGTGCATTCCCCAGAACCAAACCCAACCCAAACTCCCAGCCCTTCAGGTGATTCCTCAAAAATGTATCAGCTCTATGCTGGCCGCTTCTTAAGTAAAGTGCTACAGAAATGAAACGTGCTTTGACTCAATCTTGTCCATCCTGGGGGTGACAGGGATAGCTGGACAAACAGACGATCCCTTACTTGATCCGATTAAGATTACAGTTAACTAAAAAGGGTTAGAGAGATTAATCAAAAAAAGATACCTGTATATATCTTCAATACTTTGTTTTGAACTAAATGTACTTTTTTCAGGGCCACCTGGGGGCTCAGTCGGTTGAGTGTCCGACTCTTGGTTTCGGCTCAGGTCCTGATCTCAGGGTCCTGGGGTGGAGCCCTGCATGGAGCCCCGTGTTGGCTCATGGTCAGCACAGAGTCTGCTTGAGATTCTCTCCCTCTCCCTCTCCCTCTGCTCCTCCCCCTCTGCTCCTTCCCACTTGCTCTCTCTCTCTCCCTAAAATAAAAAAATAAATAAAATATTTAAAAAATAATAAATAAGTAACAAATAAATGTGCTATTTCAGTACAACTCAGTTGGTATCATTTCCACATCAATGCTTTTTTTTACACCAAACAAATAAATGTGTATCATGTACATTTCTAGTTTCTTTAAAGTGGAATATAGGTTTAAGTATACTATTCATCTGAGTTCACGTTGCTTACAGATATTTATAATTTTTGCTCTAATATTCAATTAATTTATAGACACATGATTCAAGGGTGACTGTGCATGTGACTAGTCAATCTTTCCAAAGCATTTATCTTAGTTTTCATGGAAATAACAAACCTCTTTCTTTTTTATACTCTCACATCTAATTTCATATACATTTATAGATTAATTATTTACAGTGGCAAATGAGCTGACAACAATAGATTGGGTAAGCAAAAACATCAGGCACTTAATCACACATGTCAACTGAGGGGAGCAGAGGGGCTCGGGCATTGTGGGATGTGGCCTCTCTGGGCGAACTGCACAAGCTGTGGGCACAGGTCATAATGTTTTACAGGGAAAATAGAGGCCAGGGGATGTGCTTAGGCTGCTATAACAAAAGTACCACAAACTGAGTAGCTTAAACAACAGAAATGTATTTTGTCACAGTTCCGGAGGCTACAAGTCCCAGATCAAGGTGTTGCCAGGGTTGTGCCCTCTGAGGTTGACCTCTTTGACTCCTAGGTGGCCTTCATCTGTCTGAGCCCTCATAGGGTCTTCCCTCTGTACAAATTTTCGTGTCCTAATCTCTTCTTCTAATGTGGACACCAGTCAGATTGGATTAGGTCCCGCCCTACTGGTCTCACTTTAGCTTAATTATCTCTAAAGATGCTGTCTACAAATAGTCCCATACTAAGATACTGGGAGTTAAGGCTTCAACATATGAATTTCGGGGGATGAAATTTGATTCACGACAATCCTTATTTCATAAAGTATCTCTACTAAGACATACGGAGTTTGACAGTGTTTAAAACAAGCCGTGGCTCAGTTGCAGAACTTAATTGTACCTCCAAACATACCAAAGTGAGCGGTGCTGGGTGGCTCTGTAGGTTGAGCCTCCAACTCTTGGTTTTGACTGAAGTCACCGTCTCAGAGTTGGGAGATGGAGCCCCCAATCCAGTTCCACCTTCATCGGGGAGTCCGCTTGAGATTCTCTCTTTCTTCTCCCCCCTCCTCTCTCTCTATCGATAAGTAAATGCATACATACATAAAATTTAAGCAAAGTGAAGGCCTCCACTTCTGGATAACCTAGAGGATACAAAGACAGGTCCACCTTGAGAAAGCACCTTGAGAAAGCTTACTTAAACCAGTGTTCATCCCTGATGAATTGGCCTCTCTCACTGCCAAAAGCGGGTCATATTCTGCTTTCATATTTTGCTTTCAAATAAACCAGGTATCCTACCTGGAGACAGCCTACCTCTGAAGTAGAAGTTACCACACTGAGCCTACCCTTTCTAGTCATGCTACCTAAAAAACGTCATCACTTTAATGTATCTATCACAGCAAAGCTTATCTTTAAACAAACCATAAATGGACCACACCCTCATTTTTGTCCTTATTTTGTGCCATCTTTTCTACAATAAAATGTAGTACTCCTCAATCTTACCCTGACTTAAGTTAAACATAAATTCAAAAAATACATACATTAGTTGCTTTTCATAACAAAGCAGATGATGCACATTTATTTCGTGTATGAAACTTATAGCAGGGGATCCCTGGGTGGCCCAGCGGTTTAGCGCCTACCTTTGGCCCAGGGCATGATCCTGGAGTCCCGGGATCGAGTCCCACATCAGGCTCCCAGCATGGGGCCTGCTTCTCCCTCCTCCTGTGTCTCTGCCTCTCTCTCTCTATGTCTATCATAAATAAATACATCTTAAAAAAAAAAAAAAGGAAACGTATAGCAATAGCAACATGAACAAAACATGTCTTCTAGAGTCTTATTGGGTGATGGATTCCAAAATCCGGGAAAATTTCCCACAAACATTTCAAGGAAGTTATTTTCTCAATAACTTAATGTAGCTGGTAAAGATTCTTTCCCCCAAAATGAATGCCATTAACTACTGTCAATTTAATATTCGGGTGACCATAATAAACTACTCGATAGAAAGTAACCACTCAAATCAGAAATTTTAGTAACTTGAAAGCAGAAACTGTTCTGTCAAGAGGGTTTCTAATCACATACTATTTTCAGCTAAGGATCAGCAGTAATAGAAAACTTCAAACACATTTTCATCAACCTGTACGGAACAGAAAAAAAAATATTCCAGAGATCTCATTAAATAGCATATTATTTTAAAGACAAGCAAGCAGATGAGTTAATTGATCTGTCCAACTTTAACAGTGCAGTACATGGAGATGCTTCAAATTTCCTGATCTAATTAAGAACTAATTTAATTGTTCTTGACATTATCTACCACAGTTAAAAACTGTATTTTTAATGGGTTCGTGTGTGTGTGTGTGTGTGTGTATACACAGTTTCAGAATGTGTTTATATGTGTATGTATGCATATATGTATGAGTAAATGTACATACACATCTGAAAGCACAACTTAAAGCATAGAATGAGTGTCTCCAGAAATTGCAGGTAGGCTCCAGAGTTGAAAATTAGACTGGAGAACTAGAATGAAAAGAACCCAGGACAGCTCATCTGGAACCACAGCCTTGAGACTAGTTTGATCGTGCTGCCCCACTACGTGCTTGAGGAAACTGCGGGAAGGACTGCTGGAAACCTAGTTGGATCCTACTGCTCTACTCTGTGCTTGAGGAAACTACTGGAAGCACTGCTGGAAACACAGGCTTCTCTTGTGATGGTAATGATTTATCAACTGCATTTTGCTTCTTGGTTTCACTCAAATTAGACTAAACATCTCCGATGGGATTATCCAATGGGTGGGTGTCCAGTTGGTGAAGCTCAGGTAAGCGACTGCACTGTAATGTTCTAGCTCCCTTGTCTAGCAATTTTTAGATTCCTTAATGGGAAATGAGGACTGAGTCCATGACAATGCCAACAACGGTGTGGTCCCTAAATACAGAGAGTGGGTATATGTTCGGATTAAATTTACCCTGAAAATCGGACTTGAGGATAACCTTTTGATTATGCCATGTACTTATACCCAGTTCTCATCTTTCTGTTTCTCAAGGAAATGATTGCTTATCACAACCCAACTATCCTTGAGAACCAAAACTACACGGTTTCTTAGAGGAGACAACTCAAATCTTATCTGTTACTCCATTCACCTCCAAACCTAAAAACTTGATTTACTGATATTTTTTTCTTTCATCAGACCCTGTCTCTGTGGTCTCTCATCTCTGAGCTACATTCTAAAGTTACCTATATGGATCTAGAATATACAACTGCAGCCAGTCTGAAGGCTATTGACAGGATCTACGCCTTTAATTTTACATAATCCTCCTCATGAACCCTTTGTCTTGTGTAAGAAACACAGTTCCTTGGCTTTTGCTACATCCTCTGGTTTTATTACTTTCTTTGTGTTCCCTTCTCCTTCCATTTCTGAAGATTCTAACCATTTGTAGGTCCCGCAGCACGTGGTCGCACAAACTCCATTTGCAGTAACAAACTGAATGTGGTCCTTCGATAGACAGTCATTCACCTAAAACTTCATATTACCCACTTTTTTTTCTTTCTTTAGGTAGATAAGAAGCTTAAATTTGCCAGGTTAAAATGTTAATATTCAGTTTAATAAAACCGCTGTTGTTCACCAGGTAAACTTTTTTTTTTTTTTTTAATTTCCTCTGGAGGTAAAAATCTCTAATTAAGAAGATCCCAGGGAATTGAGAAAAGGCATATTTTTCAGGTAGAATAGATGCAACAGTGAGAAGTATTTTTCTCTGATTCCAAACATATGTGGCCCCCTCTACGATGCTATCCCAGTCTCTCAAAGCTTAATTATCCATCCAGCTCTGCCCCTAAATCTGGGTGAACCATCTCACTGTTTTGTGTAAGGAGAATTACTTCTATTTAATCAGATACATTATAGGACCAATGGGTAATGCCAAGAGTATCAAATCTTCCCTTATTATTTGTTTGAAAGTGGGCTTCTGGGCTAGTAGCAAGATTGTGAGGTTAGTTCTAAGGAACTTTTGTTTTTACTGAGGGTGTATATATAACTATGAACATGAATATAAATATAAATGTACTTATTTGTTTCTGACTGATGTAGATGAGAGAAAGATATTGTACAAAATGGAGAAAGATTTCAGCATTCAAATATAGCACGTGGGTGACTCAGTGGGTTAAGTGTGTGACTTCCTTCGGTCCTGGTCACCATCTCAGAGTTCAGTGGGCGTCTGCTTGTCCCTCTGCCTCTAACCCTCCCCTTTGTTCATGTTCTCTATCTCCCTCCCAAATAAATAAATAAAATCTTAAAATATTTATATATGTATATATATATATTTGTTCATATGTAGCATGGAAATATTCAAATAGAGGAAAATGTATGGACTTTGGAAAGGAATATTCAGAGATGGCAATAATGCTGATAGTTTACCAGATGGGTTCACAGATAAGTAAGAAAAATGGAAATTCCAAAGTTATCTCACTCGGGTACTTGGTGCTAGCCATGCTTCCCTCAGTCCATCAATCTATTGCCAACAATTGATTAGGTTCTATTCGGTCTGACCTTAGATGTCAACGAGCAGCGTTTATCAGGTTGGTCATGTAGGTTTGCAAACAATATAACATCTAGCAGTTTAAATGACATTAAAACCAAAACTTAGTAAAAAAAAAAAAAAAGTGAAGAAACTCTGCATTATAACTTAAGACAATCGATGAAGTACATTTATGTAACACACAAAGTTTCTCTTTATCTCAAGACCATAGCAATAGGATCATGAGAAGTGAGGCCAGCTTTTATCCTGTCATGAATCACAATGGTTTCTTTACTCTTCTAATGGTTATATTTAGAAATACACAAGGAAATTGGCAGTGAGGTTTTCAGAAGAATATGGGATAATGTTACTTTCATTCAGCGGAAGGGATTTTAGTGTTTCAAATTATGGCTATTTCCTAAAGACATTTTTTTTTTCTGTCATTTACTTTTAGGAGATAAGAATACTTCATAATTAATTCCCAGCTGTTTCTTGTTATGCTTCTAGTAATATATCTCTGTGCTTTAATGGGTTGGAGGTAGTCTTACAAAATAAATGTAGTCCACATTTTCTATTTGTCAAAGCCTTCTCTTTGGAAACATAAAACATTTTGAAGTTGGAAGTTTTGTAAATTACATTAAAATAAATAATTGCTGTTTGGAAAGTTTCTGTCTTTGTGCTAGTTTCTCTGAAAGATACACATAAATATAACATGATTTCTACCTAAAGCTTAAGGAAAATACAGACTTTTAGGGTGAAGGAAAAACACATAGAGGAGTAAACACAAAGTAGAATTCAAAGTGCATCACAAGGACCCATGTGTATATTATTATAAAAAATAATATTTGAATTACTTTTTAAAGAATGAATGCGATTTTGGTAGGTAGACATGTGAAGACGAAAGCATTTCAGATACAAAAGAAATATTTAAATGGGCAGATGGTCAGAGACTAGAAAATTTGAGTCACTATTAGTGAAATATTTATTCCATTTGCATAGATTACATGAATGCTGTTAAAGTGTAGCCAGCTATACGAGGAGGAAGTGTGAGATGCAAGAACTTGTAGGACTTTGAGAAATCAGGACTGTGGCTTCTGGGACAAATAAACAAATGAATGAGGCAATGGAAATGCTTAAGAGACTCGCTGAAGGAAGACTGACCTTGCAAGACCACAATCCATAGAGGATATTTCACAGAAAAGATGACAAAGATTAAAGGCGGCCCTTGGGCATGATTTCTGTAGGTGTATGATTTTAGCAAATGTAGGGACAGAGCGAAGAAAATCATTGCCAATGAGACAAATCAAAGCAAAACAAACACACACTGGAAGTAGAGAAGTGCAAATGTGATTGCTGAAAAGATTTCCGTGCAAAGAATAAGACCAACATGACTAGAGTCTCATGTTTAGCTATTGGTAGAGTCAGGGTCCCTTATGGAGACATTTCAAAGGTAGGATCTGGAGTCACGTGCCAGGCAGTCTGGTAAATAGGCTGTAATTAGCGATTTCAGGCCAACGGTCCTGAATGGCTACTGTAATATTTAATGACGTTAGTACATTAATAATGTCACTGCCCAAGGACTTTGACGAAAATTCAAATGAGACTTGCCTATTTATCCTAAAATTGATATTGGGTCTATGGGTATTAAAACCACTTCTTGGTATGAGTCAGTTTAAAAAAAAAAAAAATTTAAATTCTACTTTCCGTTATTGACTCTGTTATTTTCTTTGTTTTACTGTTATCACTCTCTGTGCTTATTTTCCAAACATGGGCTACATATTTCCAGCGAACACAACACACACACACACACACACGATTTTTGAGAGTAAGAGATGGCAACACCAATAGGTGTAAATAAAAATGGTGTTTTAAGGTCACCGAATTCCAACCTGGCAACACTCCCTACTAGTTTCGGTTGAAGCAGATTCATACGTTTCATGTTGTTTTTGTTGTTTTTCTACTTGTTTATCTTTAGGGAGGAAGTAAATGACTCTTAGTGCTGAACTCTAGTTGACTAGGTGCTCCACTGGACAATATTAGAAAGCGTGTAGTTTTCTGCCCAGACTTTCTGGAAAGGTTTATTTCATTTCAGACCAGGAGAACATGGGAGGTGATGTTCCTCTATTTTTGTGTGACTTGGAGAAAACTGATGGCTCTGCCGATATTGCCAAGGTGTTATCCATGCCCCTGATGAATAAAGCCACATGAAAGACTAAATGGTGGGCTGCTCGGCCTCTCACAATGCCGTTCCCGCCAGCCCCTGCCATAGCCCAGAGCAGCTCTGGTTCTGTGTGAGAGCATAAGGGTGGGTGGGAGCTGTCATTAGGACATGGTTGTGTCTTGTGAAATCTGTAAGGATCACTACATGTCACCTAAATCCATCTCTCTCTCTCCTTCTCTCTCCTTCAGGTTGACTATTTCCTTCACTCTAAGTCTCATAGACATTATTTGGCAAAACTCTTCCCAGCTTTAAACATAGGGAGGTTTAAATCAGATTTTTCAATAATGTCAGCTTTTTTGACTTTTAAATAAGAATTAGAGAACACAGGGTGTCAAAGAGTACTCATGCTCTCAGTTTGGGTGTCAGGATATGTGAGGCGGAGGGGAACGTACTCTCCCCAGACATGGAGGGAATGGTCCTGATTTCCAAGGCAATGTCTTCCTGAGTCTAAATGGATTAATTATTAGACTAACACTAGCTCCTACAATACACAGAACCACACACGTCAACAGCTCAGCAATGTATTTTTTCTAACATCCATAAGGTCTAAAATATTTACTTCTCTTACATCTTGTGGATCTGCTGTCTTCAGCATGTAGTTTCCAAGATACACTTGTTCACTATGGCCAGCAGAACAAACGACGTGGTAGGCTTAAGAGAACATAGATGTGTATTCTCACCTTTCTGGAGGCTGGAAGTCTGAGCTTGGGTGTCCAACGCTGTGGTCTTTCCCTCTGAAGGCTGCAGGAAGGGGTCCTTCCTCTCTCTGCCTCGCTTCTGGGGACTGCTGGCCATTCTCGGTGTCCCTTGCCTGTGAACGCATCTCTCCAATCTCTCCCTCTGCCACCACAAAGTGTTTTCTCTGTGCGCACGTGAGTGTAAAGTTTCTTCTCCCAACCAGGATCCCCGTCCTTTATAAAGATGCCAGTCGTACTGGATGAACAGACCTTTCTAACCCACGACAACCTCCTCTTAACTTGATCATGTTTAAGGAGACCTTACTACCAAATAAGGTTCTCAGGATGTGAAATTTGAGGTAAATGGTTCAGACAAGTACACGGGTCGTAAGGCTTGGCTCCATGAACCTACAGGTGACAAAACAGCATGGAGTATCGGAGCTCAGAGATGCTAAACACACTAGGCCTACAGCTGTCCCAAGACGGAACTACATGGGATGGCTCCACATCTATAGAGACTGGTACCAAGAGGGCAGGTATGTCACCAGGTAGCAAAGAAAACAGGTTTCCGAGCAGGTCATCAATATGTCATACTTAGTGCCTCCTTTTCTTTCTCTCTCTCTCTCTCTCTCTCTCTCTCTCTCTTTTTTTTTTTTTTTCTTTTCTATTTTAAGATAGGCTAACATGAGACACAGCTGGGAAAGAATGAAATTAAGAACGAGAAAAATATTTTTTTGTTGTCTTTTTTGTTTGCTTCCAACTCATCAGAAAGGAGATAATATTAGTAGAACTCTCTTGGTCACAAGATTGGACTAAATACCACTGCGTTCATTTAAAAAGAAACACCATAAAAAAAAAAAACATAGAAATAAGCACGATTGATAATCTAACACTTCTATCTATTGTCAAAAAATTGCCCAGTGTATTATCTTTGTCTCAGATATTTGTTATTATTGTTGTTGTTGTTTTTAAATAGCCTCTGCCTCCAGTGTGGAGCCCAACACAGGGCTTTTGGACTCACAACCTGAGATCAAGACCTGAGCTGAGATCAAGAGTCAGACGCCAACTGACTAAGCCACCCAGGCACCCCTCAGATGGTTTTTAATAAATAACATGTCATGGACAAATTGAAGTATCCTGTGTTTTCTTCTTCAAGACCCCTTACTTCCTCCTCTAGAAAAAGCTATTTCTGTGTAACTGACATATCTTATTATTTTTACTTTCTTTTAAATAAAATTCAGTCTAATTACATTGTAGGTATAATATAATTTTGCTCAGAATAAAAGCTGTAACTATTTACTCGGTTCTTTTATTAAGTCCAGTGTATTAAGTTGCAACTTAAATCCATGTCAGTTCCTTCCCCCTCTAAGTGTGCAGTTTGACATGTTTTAACAAATATATACAGCTATATAACCGCTACCACCTACCACCACCAGGACGCAGGACATTTCCATCACCAGAAAAGGGCTCTTGGTGCTTCTCGAAGTGATTGCCCGAGGCCCAGCCCCAATGCCTAGAAAACAATGACCATATTTCTACCTGGATAGTTTTGTCTCTCTCACGTAGGTGGCATTGCAGTATACATGCGTCAAGACTTCTTTTACTTAGTATACGTCGTTGAAGACCTTTCTGTACTGTTGCATATACCTGGAAGTCGATCCTCTTTATGGCTGAGTATTCCAGCACTTGGAGGTACCACAATTTGAGAATTCATTGAAATATGACCTGTTATTTTTCCTTCTGCTCTGCCAATGCAAAAACTCCAAATACATCCACGTCAGGGCGGAGAGAGCAAAAGGCATATGTGCTCTCGGAGGAAAGACTGAATGGTGTTTGTGAGCCAATGGTTGTCTTACATCTGGCAGTGTCCTTACCCGGTGCTCTGGAAACAACGAATGTATTACCTGATAGGCTATAGCCTGTCACCCTCTCATCACACTGAGATTTCTTAGAAGAGAGAAACATGAAAGCACGCAGAAGCCCAACCAGTTCAGTAGGCCGCATGTTGACCGCTCAGTTTTAATCCTCAGTATCCCCGTTCTGTAACCGACCAAAGCTCGCAAACTCTGGGGCTCTGTGAGCACCCCCGGGGTGTGGAGAGTCTGGGCGCTCACAGCTCAGGAGCCCTCGTGGCGCCCAAGCCTTGAATCAATGCACAGCCCTGGCAGCGACTCCTTACAGCATCGTGCACAGAATGCACTGCACTTCCTCTCCGTGAAAATAGGGAAGACGTGAACTAATTGGACATCCCACGAAGATACCTTTATTTTGGAAAGTTAGTCAACAATGCAGAAATCAAGCAGATAAAGCGATAGATTATGATTTGCTGCTCCCTGTTTAGATTTATTTCAATCTTGTGGCCAACAGAGTAATTTATATCTATCAACGATCCCTGGACACATTGACGTCCTCGGGTCAAAGAATCAATAGAAATCTCACGGCCTGCCTACAGGTTAGTTGGCCTTCTGTTTGTCAGTATCAGCCTAAGAAAATTAAGTTATTACAATGAGCGAAAGACACATAAAATTAATGATTTGAAGTTAATAGCTACTGGCTGCCTCCAAGTCAATTTTGTTACTGGGAGATAAAATAAGCAACCAGAGAATGTTACAAATTTCACTGTTGGTATAATGCAAGCTAAATACACAAAGCACGAGAAAGTTCTGACACATGCCTTTACACATACGCAGAACACTTAATACTGGGTGCAGGCACCCAGCTTTCTGAGGGATATACTAACGCGTGCTGTGCATTACACAGAAGTAAATTGCACACAGAGCTATTTTACACTTCATACATTTTTCTTTGTAGGTGTTCCCCCACTTTTCTATTTTTAGGGGTTTTCTTCAACGACACTTGTAGGCATTGCTTCTACCATTTCTCTAAAGTCTATAGATGTCAGAACCACGCTTTGGGAAAATAAAGCTGGTACAATGGCAATAATACCCATCTTCTCCATCTTACGCCTTTGACTACAACTGGTCTAGGTTGAAGCACGAGGTTTGATTTTGTTGCCTGGGACTACTAACATTTATTTTCATTCCCTGTGTCACCTAAGCTCCTTTGCACGACCTACACCGTAATGGCAACTGAGCATCTACATTTAATTTTTTCGTAGTCTTAATGTCAAGTTACTCAACATAAACTGTAGAAGTAAATAATTGGCTGGAAATTTCAGTGTAAAATACCAAATATAGAAATCAAACTTCGACGTGTAAAATTTCCAGAGTTGGAGGTTTTGAAAGTGAGAACATGTCCTAGGTTGAAGTTCTCTGATACCATGTAGTCGTCTTCGTCTACCTACAAGAGCGATCTTAGTCTACCCTTCAGGAAGTATATTCTTATTCTCCGTACAACAAAACATCACCGAAGCCCCAGAAACCCTTTCAAGTGTTTGACATCAATGGAAATATGCCTTACTTGCTTATGTTTCTAGTCATATAATTCTGTTTATAATAGAAATATTCCAACGAAACGCACCCGAATGAAGCAAAACTGCTTCTTTCATGTGGCATTTGATCACATAAACTATCTCAGAAAAATGCCAACACACTCTCATCCCATACTTCCTGTCGAACACATTCACAAAGATTCTCCAGGTTTGTGGGAAAGAGTCATTTCTCAAAAATGGAAGTAGGGTTCTTAACGCTATCATTTTCCCAGTAGTAACTGAAAGAGAAATGCTTGACACCTCATCCCCTGATTCTGCTAAAGACCAAGCAACGTCAGATTGGTGCTGTGGAGCACTGGCTGGGAAAGTGAAGCATGGCTCTGTGTACTTTAAGGGTGAACTTTAAATAACAGGAAATGTTGGCAAGCTGCTATATAGTGGCTCTGTTTCGGGGAAATGGATGCACCATCTGCAAAGCTAAACCGAAATGACAAGCCTTTGAGGCAGAGAGTAAATGTTCAATCCATTTGGCAGATAAATCAGGTCATGGATTGGTTTATTTAGCTCCCGTTTCGCATAAACAATATACGAGCAGGAGCGATGAACCATTGCTAAATTCAACAGAATCTTCCATTTGGGGCTTTATCTCTCTATGCCCAAGCGTCAAACGGCCTACGTGCTCCCCCTCCACCTCTTTGTTGTGCTCGTCTCTGCGAGGGCTGCCCCTGGATTTTGGTGGTTTAGACAGCAGGGTTTTATTGGAACAACACATGCCCTGTAGTCAGACAATAACCGAATCATCATCATTCCAAAACTTACCTAGCCATGTTTCTGTAATAGAAGGACAAGAAGGAGAAGAAAAAACTATGCAACGATGCTTTCCACATTTTCCAAGGTAAAAGAGGGGACGTATATCTAATCATGGGAGAACTGTGCTCTCCGAGCATTCCAGGGCCGTGCACACCAAGCAGACTCAGGGCCTGGACACCCCGGGGGGCTCATCACCCACAGGGAGCAGCCAGGCACCTCTTCCCCTTTCATCCCCAAGCACAATTTCACATTGTGTGCGTTAGTGTGAGGAGACGCTAGGTTCCAGTTCTGCTTGACTTCTGCTTCCTATTTTATCGAATTCCGTGTTAGTCTGGAGAGCGGAGGCCTAGTTTCTTGTCCAATTCTGATGAAAGAATATGAACTACATTTTACCTTCATTCTCTGTGAAGGTCAAAGTTCAAATATGATAGACCATCAAGGTCCAAGTCCCCTTTTTTCAGTTTCCTGTGAACCAAAGCAACACATTCAGCTTAACAACCTTATTAAAAGTGTTCTTTTTTGCCTTTCTACTATCAGAGTATTTCATGCTTGTTGGATTATAAGAAAGTAATATCTTAATAGAGGCAGAAAGACGTCGTTGACTCCCATTGTGGAAATCCTGACAACAATAACAACAACAACAAAAAGTGTGTTGTTCAGTTTCTCTTTTATTTTAGCAAGATATTTTAAGAGAATTTACTTTTTTTTTTTTTTTTTTTTTTTTTTTCTGTAATTGCCTACTTAGTTTTTTGGTATTTTTTTTTCCAATATGGGATGATTTCAGGTCATAATAAGACCTGTAAAATTCTCAACTTATTGCTTATGTGTTTTGCCTAATTTGAATATCAAAATATTTACTGTGATAAGTTTAATTCACACACATTGTTTTTTAAACCTTATTTTATTTAAATTAAATTAACATATAGTGCATCATTAGTTTCAGAGATAGAGTTCAGTAATTCATCAGTTGCATATAATACCCAGTGCTCATTCCATCACGTGCCCTCCTTAACGCCCATCACTCAGTTATTGCACCCCCCACCTGTCTCCCCTCCAGCAGCCCTCAGTTCATTTCCTATAGTTAAGAATCTCTCCTGATTTCATCTTACTTTTTTTCCCTCCTTTCCCCTATGATCTTCTGTTTTGTATTATATAACGATTTGCATTAAATGTTTTGAATTATATACATTCTGTTTATTATACTTTGTATTATATCTCTCTATATAATATTTTGAGGACATTATAACCTGATTCACTATGAAATCAATACAATGATTTGTTGAATACTACATAGCACTATGAGCCTATATAGGAGAAAAATGTATGTATCTAGCTACTTTTTAATTTTAATCTAGTGAAAAATGTTGATCTGAATACAATTAATATAATTGATTCTACACTGGTACAAGTTACATTTATTATCTATTTCCATTATCCTTTTATGGTATGTCCTAAGCTGATTGTTGTGGATCCTTAGTTTCTTCTCACAGATTCCCCTTCAGGACCAAAGGCCTTATTATTTAGAACTGGGAATATGGCTGCAGGCTGTCTTCAGGAACAGCCTCCTGGGTGTTCCCTCTACCGAAGAAGGCTGTCATCCCAAGTTAATGCATCCCTCCAGGGAGCAGCCCACATGTAACAGCTGCCCAATGGGAGGCCATAAAGCCTTGCCCCTTCTTCCAATTGCCAGAGAACTCCAAAGAGTAATTCTAGCTTCAGAGCTCACTATGTGATCTAGAACTTTAAGGTGATGTCATTGAAGCTCTGATTCTCCTCCTGCCATACCCTGCTTTCTTCCTTCCCTCAAGAACGGTTGATGCTGAGAATACTATCATCCCGTACTCCAATCGACGCGTTCAAGAACCTGACCTGCAACAGACTGTAGCAGGATGGATTCAATAAAGATGTTACAATGTGATGTTAGAATTGGATTGCTCAGCATTGCCATTACCCAGTTGGCCATGAGAACTTCACCCCCAGCAGTATGTAGCCATGAGTGTCTCTGGCAAAGTATAATTCTTCAACTTTCTTTCATGGTGAACGGGGATTGTATGCCTATAGAATGAAATACACTAGTGGACGTAATAAAAATACAGTTGAAAAAGTAATGATTATAACATAATGGAACTGGGTGGTTCTTGTTCAGAGTAATTAATTATGACAATAAAAACATGTGCAAAGGTCAGAGGGCCACCTTTTCAGAATGTGAAGAAGCTCTCACCTCTGAAGGTGGAAGATAAAGAAAACTAAGGACATAACATAGAGTTTAATCATAAGAGCTACAAATAAGGATATATTCTCAAATAAGGCAAGTGCATTATGTTGAGTTCAGAACTGTCACAGAAAAAAAATGAAACCCCAATACAGAGGATGGTGACATCTGGTTTGATGCCTTTGAACATCGTGTATCTCCCAAATGCATCCTACTGAAGGATGATGAGTGCCCTCTTCCCTGAAGGTGATGCACATACCCTTGCTTTGCAATAAAACAAGAGTCCCCTCAGTATTTGTGCCCACATTTTGGAGTAGTCATAACATACCAGGGCTAGAGAAGCTCTAGACCTTTCTAGGAGAAAAAAGGGGGACTATGTGCAGAACAATTTACAAGACCTCAGCAGTATATGCCAACAGGAGACTGGTGAGTGTGTATAGGACTGACCCCTAAGGGTGCTAGATCAAGAAGGAAAAATGAAGTTGGACAAGGAATTATTTATCAAATTAGAAATACTCTCAGAGAATAGGATCTGAAGTCTTGGCAAGAACAATATAAGAAAAGGTCAGAGATTTATAGAATTGAATATGATGGAGTTTTTATTCTGTAGAAGGCCAGAAAGCTCACTTGGTGACTATAGTGCCTGGAATGGGACATAGGATATCATTGACTGAAGCAATCAGCATGCACTAGAGGTAGGAACTTCAACACTATTGGAAAACTCATAGGTGGTTGTGGTCTACAGGCAGGTCTAATGATGCAGATACTGTGTAGAAACGAGCACCCCAATAGCAAGGCTGTTGAAAAGATGATCAGAAGTCTGAGGACAGTGAAACTAGTAAAAAGTTATGACCCTTTGCCCAACTGCCGGACCTGGACCAATTTTGAAACCTAAAACCCATTTTGTAAGGGAGTGTCATCGTTCCAAGGCAGAGAATGCTGCGACATCAGAGTAGGGATATATATATATATCATATATATATCATATATGTGTCATATATGTATATAGCCCCAGTCTTTCCCCAAAGGGAAAAGAGTGAGGGTATATGGAAGACAAGAAATAAAGTCCTGATACTAGTCCACTCAGCACAGTCTACTGAGACCATGGATACACCAGTGATCATATCTCTGATGGCCAGTGAATTGCTGGGATGGACTTATTAGGGCATTGGCAGCATTCCTGTGCTGGTTTGGGGCCTATAGGGCAAGAGTTTCTCATTAGAAAACACTAAGTTAAAGCTTCTGAAACTCTTCCCTACACTCTGAGAACGATGGTAATAAATGACCCTGGCACATTCCACACTGTAATCAGATATTAGCATCACCCAGCATCAGTTATCTATCTCCCCACTGAAGAAGTTTGCACAAACTATTACAACTGCCTGAAAATCTCTTTTCTTCTATTTCATTTCACAAAGTACTACTAATGTTTCAGGCTTAGTCCAATCCTCACACCCTTCCAAAGCTATCTTACACTGTTTTAATTAGGCCAAGTCCCCCTTTCCACACTGTCATAGTATCACATAGCTTTTCTCTGTGGGACTTGTCTTTCACCCACATGTTTATTTGACTGATGTGCACTCTTATATACTAGAATTGTAACTTTACCTCAGAATCTATGATGGATTCAATAAATGTTATGACAACTGACTGGATTATATCTAGTCTTCCTATAATTCGAACACAGGGAATTCTACATGTTGTGTAACTGGATATGTCTTGTAGAAAAAGATGCTTACTCTACGTCACAAACTTATAGATTTCATGGTACTTTCTTAGGAGAAAAAATATCTATTATAATATCCATCTTTGAAACAGGCAAAAGAAACAGACTTAAAACCATCCCAGGCTGCACATTGTTAAAGCCTGGCATTGAGGCTGCCGACTGACCCAGGAACTCACAAGCGTAGGTGAAGTGCTCATGAGGGACAAGTCTTGCACTAAAACCACAAGGGTCTCTAGCCCAATGAGTGGAGTTTGATAACAATTCTTGCTACAAGTAAAACAAAAAGCAAACAAACAACAAAAAGCATTCTGGGATCTTTGGGTGGCTCAGCAGGTTTGGCACCTGCCTTCAGCTCAAGGCATGATCCTGGAGACCGGGGATCAAGTCCCACATCGGTCTCCCTGCATGGAGCCTGCTTCTCCTCTGCCTGTGTCTCTGCCTCTCTCTCTCTGTGCCTCTCATGAATAAATAGATAAAATCTTTAAAAAAAAAAAAAAAAAAACTCCTAGAAACTAAGAGTAACTTCTGGGAAAACTTAAGTAGAAGTAAAAAAAATAAATATATAAAATCTTATTAAAAATAAACATATAGGAATGAATAAATGGAAAAAATAATATGCTTAATATTCTAGTAGAAATTCATGTGTGTTTCTACACGAGTACAAAAAGAATAATATGTAACTTCTACTTTAGGAAGATGTGTTGGTCTAGGGAGGATTTTGAGGAGGAAGCAACATCCCTACTGATTTATACATATGAAATAGAGAACCAAGGAAATTGTTTATTTAGTGCAAGTCGCAGTTTGAATTGTTTTCTATACATAATCTTATTTATTATACACAACAACTCTGTAAATTGAATCTCGTACTCCTATTTTATAGAGACGGTGGGGAAGGAATTAATATTTATTACTGTGCAACAGGTATCGTGCCAGCTTTACATATGCTCTTGCTTCATAGTCAGAACAATGCAGAAATAACGCAGGTTTTATTATTATCGTTTTACATATGAAAGAGCTTTAAGTTAAAGAGAATATTTAATTCGCTGAAGGTCACAGACCCAAAATAAAAGTCAAGACAGAATTTGAACCTAAGCTGGTTTATTCTTGCTCCATGATGTGGAGAGGGTCCCTCTAGGGTCAGAAAAAAATGTGAATTTAAGGAGCTATAAACAAATTTAGCAGAACACTAGACCTTTATTGAATATATTATTTTACCTGCTGTACACAAGATTCCATGTGTAGAGAAGCTGTTTTCTGAAGGTTGTCTATGGCAGTCAACTGTGCCTTGGTGTCTGGGGAAAATATGCATTATCATGGAAAAGTGACACAAAAAATTACGTGAAGTCTTTCTATTTTTTTTTTTTCCACATCTGAGTTGGGTTTATTCCAAGAATACAAGACTGGCTTATGTTTAAAAATCAACCAGTGTAATTCATCCCAGGAACAGAGTAAAGGAGAAAATTATATGACCATTTATACAAAATGTTATTCAGTATTCAGTTTGAATATTTATTAAACATATTTTTATTTTTTAAAAGAGCAGAGAGTGAACAATACATATTAATTTCTACTCAGCTAATTACCTGGCTTAATTTAAATCTTACAGTTAGGCAAAATGACCCAGGTAGAGAGAGGCTTAGAGTAATTATATGTGAAGTCTTTCTTTTTTAAATTTTTTGTGAAATTTTTCTATATTTCACTTTGTATAAGTGTTTTCAATTATGTACAAGTTATAGATAGGAAGAAAAACAGATGTAGAGAAAGATGATAAATAGATTTAAATAAACTATCCATATATTTTCAAAAAGTGTATAATTATTTCAATGTCTTTACTTTCAAATTACAATGCATAAGATCTCTATTGAAGAGTAACATGCATAATAATCTACTCGTTATATTGTGCTATTTTTAAAGGAGATTTTTAATTTTAAACATTCATTAATATTACATGAGTGTATTTTATCATAGTCACACCCAAGCAGTTAAAATGTAGGGTGAATGAAATAACATAATATTTAAGAACCCAGGATCTTAGAACCTATAATGATTTATTTATGAGCCATCTGGTTATACAAATATGATATTATGGTCAAATGTGCTCTATATGCATGGAAGAAAGAATTATTCAGAAAGAAATAATTAGGTTCTTATGAGTGAAATCCCAAGGCAAGCTGTAGGATTTAGGTAACAGACCTTTCTTGCAAATGAAAAAAATTGTATAAATATATATTATAATGTATATAATATTATTGTGTATACATATGTACACACCAATTACATCGCTTCACCATAGTAAGAGAAACTGTTAGAAATACAATATTTTACCTAGGGAATTATAAATGCAAACAGATACAGTGAGTATGACTCATTCTGAGTTCTTAAGGGATGGCAGGGGAACCCAAGGGAGTATGGCCTTCCATTTGTGTTATTACCATCATTAATCAATTTTTACCTCCCCATCTGTCACATGTCTTTAGTGGACATGCACAAATACATATGTAAGACTATACGTAAGATGGGGTGGGAGTTGGTGTGAAACCACTTCCATTTCTTTTTGATGAATTCCTAACTTGAGTAGTGTTCATATATGGGTGAAATTAATTAACTTCCAAAACAAGTAGAAGGAATATAAATTATAACAAGCCAAAATTCCTTTTTTATAATTAAAAAATACGAATCTCTTAAGTATGGCCAAAAATCAAATGAAAAGTATTCTCCAATCTGTAATCAATGTTGCAAGCCAAGGCAACTAAAATTAAAAGCAAAATTTGGAACAACTTCAGGACATCATGGACATAAATCTGATAATAAGTTGGAAATACACGAGATCATAACATAGACTACATAAGTTATACACTGTACAATTCCATTATGCCATTTACATTTATGATGATTTTTATGGTGCTTCTCACCATTGTCAAGTTGTAGAACATGGCAGCCTTATCCATCTATACATTATGGGCTTCTGTGATACCTATAACAGTGAAAATAAGAACAAAGGTCCATGGAAGTGTCAGATATTTGAGCTCTACACAACAGCAATTACAAATGCTATTTATCCTTGTTTTTATATTAATAACCTACTTCTTTTTTATGATGAAAATGAATCATTCTATCATCAGTTGAATAATGTAAACTTGGATCATCTATACTACTAAATGAATATATGCAGAAAATAGATACTGATACTCATCTAAGGGGAAAAAATATTTTCTTTATCCAAAATTTTTTAGGGGGGGCAGTTGGCCAGAAGCACTCAAATATTTGCAAGTATTTATTATTTTCTCCAGATATCTATCTGATTCAAGTAATTTATATCAGTGTGCATATATAAGGCTTATATCTAACAATAATCCATAAAGGATATAGTGTAGAATTTATCAATAATATTCTATTCTTGTGTATTTATTTCCTGCAGAGTGTAACAAAACCATCAACATCCCTGATTCCACCAAGTCTTTCATTTCTTTTTGTCATGGCATAAAGATGTCATAAGACCACTTCTTCACTCCAGGCCATACCCCTTCAAACTTTAAAACTATCTGTGAAAGATAGGTCTTCGATTCCTATTCAGATCTACCCAACACTAGTGAGATGATAAACCTCCTTATTAAATCGTGGGATAGATTCCGTATATCCTTTCAAGAACCTGAGATAAAGGTCTGTCAGGCATCAAATAGAGTGCAAGCTGTTAAGGTCCCAGATGTAAATTTATTTCAATAGCTACTTCTCTTGTTTGCTTATTATAAATACTTTGATACTAAATGTCAATTAAATACAGGGTATTAAAATTTTCTTACATGGTCTTGATAATTATGTTTTCTTATTTAGAAGACTTTGTATATTATATAAATATGCAACGTTTAAACTTCTAAAAAACACAGATCAGAGAGAGTTTGTAATATATCTAGCTATCTAAATTTAAGGGATAAATGGGCAATTCAGCAATAATATTTGGACATTTCAACACCTTGTTTTCAATAATGGATAGAGCAGCTGAGCAGAGGATTAACAAGGAAATAGAAGAGATGAATAACACGGTAATCTATTTAGACCTAACAGACATCTGTAGAACACTCCATCCAACAGCGTTCTTCCCAAGGGCAAGCAAAACATACTAAAGGATAGACCATTGTTTCAACCATAATATAAGGTTAAATAGATTTTAAAAGATTGAAATCATATAAAGTATGTTCTTGTACCACAATGGTAATTAGAAACTCACAAATTGTTGAAGTCACAAATATGTTGAAATTAACACACTCACTCTTAAATAACTAATGAGCCAAAAATAATTCATAAGGCAAATTAGAAACCACTTGAGATGAATACAACACACCAAAATCAAATTCTGATAAAGCAGTGCTTAAAGGGAAATCTATATCTATGGAGGCTTATATTTATTTGTTTTTTAAAATTTCTTTTTTTAAAGACTTTATTTATTTATTTGAGAGGGAGAGAGAGTACATGAGAAAGCACAAGGGGAAATGCATAGGGAGAGGAAGAAGCAGACACCTAGCTGGGCAGGGAGCCCAATGCAGGGCTTGATATCAAGACTGGGATCATGACCTGAGCCGAAGTGCCCCCAAATGCCTATATATTTTTTTTTAAATAAAGATTTCTAACCCATAACCTAACTTTTCACCTGATGACACTAAAGAAAAAAAAAAAAGAGAGAGAGAGAGAAAGAGAGCTGGGGCTCCTGGATAGCTCAGTCAGTTAAGCCACTGACTCTTGATTTGAGCTCAAATCATGACCTCAGGATCATGAGATCAAGCCCCACATGGGGTTCCACACTCAGTGAGGAGTCAGCTTGAGAGTCTCTTTCTCCTTCTGTCCTTCCTTCTGCTTGTCCTCTCTTTCTTTCTAAGTAAATTAATTAAATATTAAAAAAAGAAGAAGAGCAAACAAAGCTTAAAGTAAGCAGAAATAAAAAAAATTATACAGATTGGAGAGGAAATAAATGAAACAGAGAATTAAAAACAATAGAGAAAATAAACAAAACTAAATATTGGCTCTTTGAAAAGTTCAACAGTTAACTCTGCATTTTATTTTATTTTTTTTTTTGTTGTTGTTTTGTTTTTTTTGTTTTGTTTTGTTTTTTTTAACTCTGCATTTTAAACTTAATTTCTAATTGAGGAATCAATTCTTTAATTTCCTGCTTTGAGAATTATATGTGTGAGCTAACAGGCAGGAAGTATGTTCTTGGCCTTAGAGCCTTAACTGGTATTCTTGAAAGCACATGAGAGAATAAATTTATGGCAGTGCAAATATAGTTAATGGGAAAACATTTTAGATGGACTAGATATATTGATATCTTTAGGATTCAAGGACAAACTCACTCTAAATATGTAAAATGATTCCTAAGGAAAGGAATTAGTTACAGGGACAATTACATGTGTTTCTTTCCATGGATGGAGATGGTAGTTGAGATAAGGTAGGCAAGTAAAGTTAGCTGCCTTACACAGCATCTGAGAGGTAAAAAAAAATAAAATAAAATTCCACAAAATTTGCTGTGATTGTCTAAATTCCAAACCTGAGCAAGAACAATGAGCCAGTTCTTTTTCTGAAATACTAGTCATTTTTCCAATAGACAAGCTTCTCATATTACAACTATCCTCCTATTGCCATTTTCTATAACTTAGGATTTTTATCAATTGAATGATAAGAAAAATATACATTTCCTGGTTCTCATCATCCTACTTAAAGATTAGGGCTATCGCTCTACTTATCATTATCAAATATTTATCAATATTGCCAAAAATATGCTAATCATATTAGATCAAATAGTAGTAAGTAAACAATCTGAAAAACAATCTGAAAAAACCCTGTTCTCATGCTTATTAATAAGTTGCTCAGTTGTTGGGTTAAGGAATTGGTCCTTTAATACAGACCTGTAAACCAATTCCTTTTGTTTTCAGCCTCAACCCTTACATAGTAACTCAGTTTCTAGCCTTTCTGGAATTCTCCATCATGAACAGACCTTTAATTTTAGTTGAATACTCTTCCTGATGGCCTCATCACTCCTGGTCTTTGGCAGTTAGGTTTCAACTTTCTCCAGTTTACTAAATCAGTTTCCAGTTATGCACTGGTTTCTCATCTTTTGGAATTTTGTAGACATCTCTAATATTCTATTGTCTCTAATTTCATTTTTCTTTTATTTATTGTTCTTTCTGGAGGGAATGGAAGTAAGCATATATTCAGTCATCTACTTTTGTCCTATTCTTTTGTCCATCTACTTTCTGGTTTATTTACCAGAATTGATAAATTTACCAGAATTTACTGAACAGACATTTTTTTTAATGTTTTTTTTTTTTTTTTAATGTTATGTCTTCAACACCTGGGGAGAGTGCCTGGCATACAGTAGATATTCAGTGAATATTGGTTGAAAGAATTGATTGTATCCACAATGTCAGCTCAATATATCTGACACAGAAAAGACATAGTATTTAAATAAATTATCAACTGAATAATCAAAAATTTTCATCCAAAGAACATAAAATACTTCAGTGAGGTGCAATACCCCCAAATTTGGAAGGGATTGTAGACTTGTTACCATGATTTAGTCTGAAATTTTGTGTTGTATTTTATTCATTATATCTTGCTATATAACATAACAGTGCTACCACAAACTCGGCTTAAAACAACACACATTTATTTTCTCGCAGTTTCTCTGCATGGCTTTGCTTTGTCCTCTGCTTCTGAGGCTCAATCAGGAAATTGGAGTCTTGGAGTTAACTAGGACCGGATTCTCTATCTGCAGGATTGAGAAAGGTTGACTATTGCTTCTCGGTCACGTGGTTGTTGGAAGCCTCCTACTTTTGGGATGCAGGACTGAGCTTCTTTGCTGGCTATGGTCACATGCTCACATCTTATAGGCCGCCTGCAATTCTTTGCCATGTGGGTTTCACCAGCATAGTTGCTCACAGGGGAAAGAGAGAGACTAAAGTAAGATAGCACTACAAGCGTATGTAACATAGTCACGTTCACATAATCCAAAGCTTCTGTTTCCTTTAACGTTCGACTGGTTAGAAGTAAGTCAGTCTTGCCCACAGCCAAGGAGAAGGGATCACACAAAGGTCTAACATCAGAAGGCAAGGAAATGGAAGCCATCTTTAAACGTTTATTTGTCACATGAATATAGAGGAAAACCTAGAGCTGTTTACAAATAACATTTCTGTTAGATTGAAAGTGAGAAGAAGAATAGTAGGAACTCATACTCATCTTAGAAGTTATAGCTTATCTTAAAGTATGTATGAAAAAGGATCAAAAAAGCTGATACCAGAATTGTTACCAAAGCTTGAAAGGATTTTTGAAAAGCCAAAAAAAAAAAAAAAAAAGTAATTAGATCATAAAATTAACAACTGCAAAGTAAATAACTTGTTTACTTCTCCCAGCCTCAGCTGACCCATTGCCCACAGACGTGGAGGGCTTTCTTCCCTTCAAGATATGCACCGAAAATATAGAAATTAGCAATGAGAAGGAAAGGATGAGAAAAAGTACGTTAGTGACAGAGTAAAGGTGTTAATACTTAGGCAAGTCTTAAATTTTAAATCATTGGAAAAACAATTACTCAAGAGAAAAGAGAGGGTAACTTAGTCTGCATTAATGAAACAGAAAGAAATATGTTTAAAAAAAAAAAAAAACGAATGGAATTAGAACCTTAGGTAATCTCCCCAAATGTGGAAGGCTTTGAATATAGTTACGGCAGCTTAAGACCCTAATTAAAGAAAGAAAGTGCCCCTGTCGAGATGAGTCTTTGCTGCAAAGACAAAGTGTTGGTCCAAAGCTGATAAGTAGCTCTTACATGAGCCGGAAGCTGAGCTCCATGCCGCCTCTTTGAGCTGTAGAGGCAGATGGGAACTGGCTGTGCTTTCAAGCCTGTTTGAGGATTCACGGGGATTGTGTTTATTAAATCAAGGGTTTGAAAATTCTTACAAACAAAGAAAATATCTTGAATTTGAAAGCAATTTAAGCTGTTTGGAGCTGTTTATTTAAAGTGGCACTTTAAATGGGATTAATCATTAATTAATCTAACGCGTCTTAAAAGTAGTTACATATTTATGGATTTAGAATAAGATTTTTCGTCTGAACCTGAAATTTTAAGAGAGAGCTAAGGTTCTGAATTTGTCGATGTACTAAATTTAGTATCAAAGATCAACAATAAAATTCAAGATACTTTTTTTTCTAAAAAAGTAACTGCCAATTTTTGTTCATTTAATTTGTTTATTATTAAGATTCTCTTTGGGATCCCTGGGTGGCGCAGCGGTTTGGCGCCTGCCTTTGGCCCAGGGCGCGATCCTGGAGACCCAGGATCGAATCCCACATCGGGCTCCCGGTGCATGGAGCCTGCTTCTCCCTCTGCCTGTGTCTCTGCCTCTCTCTCTCTCTCTCTATGTGACTATTATGAATAAATAAAAATTAAAAAAAAAAAAAGATTATCTTTGTTTATTTAGGGGAGAGAGAGAGAGAGACAGAGACGGAGGGAAGCATGAGCAGGGGGAAGGGGCAGAGGGAGAGGGACCCAACACACACAGTTGGGTGTAGAGCCCAGTGTAGGGGCTCAATACCAGGGCGCAGAGATCATGACCTGACGGGAAGGCAGCCATTCAACTGAGCTACCCACACACACCAGTAGCCGCTAATTTTTAAGTTAAAAGCAGATGACTTAAGTTACTGCATATTAGCTTAAAAGAAGCAATTCTGTCCCTGGAAGAGGCCTCTATTCCAAGACTTTTTTTTTTTTTTTTTTTTTTTTTTTTTTTTAATAAAGTATCCTAGTGTAGCCGGAGTCATTGGCTAGATAGAGAAGGTGGATGTGTGACTTTATCTGGAGGGAACCATTCACACTGTCTCCCTCCCTTCCTGGATTTTGGGTGCCTGGTGCACCGGGCCTATCAAGCTGTCTCCCACAACTTTGCAGGAGGAACTCCACGCTAGCACCTGCAGTCACCTAAAATATGGATTCAGAATCGCAGAAAATATTCTCTCATATTAACATTGGGGAACCATAACGTTGAACAGACATTTTTTTCCTCAAATGCATTCATCATTTTTCTATTTCTGAACCTGACTCCATACTCAAAGGGAGGCAGTACGGCTAATAAGGATTGACTCGAGGTCAGCTTCTACTGGATCGTATGAGACAGTTTCCATATTGGAGAGTGGGATCCTTCAGATCTAAAGTACGAGGAGGGGTACAGAGTGTATAAGCTTTATTACTGTATAACAAACCACCAAAAGATTAACAGTTCAAAACAACCCACAAATGATTCTATCAGTTTCGTAGGTTGGGGAGCTCAAGCACAGCTTAGTTAAATCCCTTGTACGTCGTCTCATGGGCTTGTCTGGTGCTGTGCTCTCTCTCATCTGAGGCCCTGGGGCTTCTCCCAAACTCCTAGGGTTGTTAGTAGAATTCACTCATTTGCAGTAGACCTCACGGTGGATTGTTTCTTCAACTCCATGAAGAGAAGGGTGTCTGCAATTTTAGAATAATCTCTCTTGTGATTAATTTTAAAATCTACTGATTATGGGCCTTAATTGTCTTTAAAAATGTCTTCAGGTTTGCCATACTGTGATTTCCAGCATCTTCACAGAACCAGTCCACACTCAAATGGAGGGAAGGAGGTGATATAAGACATGTATACCCAGGGATGGGAATCCTAAGAACCTTTGCAGGACCTGTCTGAAAAATTAACCTGTCACTAGAATAATATGAATGAAAAAATGGATCCTGTGTATTTATGAGGTTGAATAAGTGTCACAAAAAAAAAAAATCAAGAAATTGAGGTTATATAATAATCCACTTCACCTTGCTAGAATGACAGAAAAACAAGAACATTTTTTCTGAGTACCATTTTTTTTCCAAAATTGTACTCATCGTAGATTTACTTGCTGCAGGCCTAAATGGATAAGATCGTTGATTCTTACTCGGTATCTTCTGTATGACTGTTACTTCTAATGTTGATTAAACAGATCTTATATAATAATTAGTAACAGTCTATTTGTGCCCAAAGGAAAGTGAAATTGTCACAGTGATAAAATTTCAATGTGAAAAGACAAAGCTACAATGATTAAATATGATATTTTCTCTTATCAGGAATAAATTCAGAGATAATCCAGATGGTGGGAAAATATTAAAATCTAAAGAGGGAGATATTTTGAAATTTAACTCTATCAGTGCAAGTTGAAATGAGCGTAGAAGTCCGAAAAAGGAAATATTCATTGAGCAACTGTTCACAATAACCTACCATATCACAAAGATACTGAAAAATATATATATACTATATAAAGGCAGAACACTTAAGTAAAGTTTTATGTCCTCAGGAATTTGGCTTGGGAAATAAAACTTTTTACATTTACTTAAAAAGCAGATTTTGCATCCTATCAAAGAGTTGAAAATGTCCTTATTAATATATGTAGGGTTTTTTAATAATATAAGTCAAACAGTTAAAAAAATATATCATGGTAGTTTTTTTAATAACCTTAGCTGGAATTCCCCGATACTTGTGAGAAGTCATCTCTGACACTCTGGTAGCAATTTGCATATGATTAGAAGCAGTGTTTTTGCATTTCATTCTGAACATTTATTTTTAACTTGTCAAATACTGCTCTAAGAGCGAGTGGTCCTGCATACTTCTGAGGATCAAGAGCAACGCTGTCACAGCAAAGGCAATCGATTGGCCTGAATACGACCGATTAATTCTAAGCTCAGGTCACAAAGGGTTTTTTTTCAATGTATGTAAAAAATACACAAAATTAAAAAAAAAAAACTTATAGAAAGATTAAAATGTAATTGATGTAAATTCATGTAAAACAAAGTATTTAAAGATAATCTGATCCCGTGAAAACACAAAGGAAAGTAGACTTTCTCCTATAAGTAAGGTTTAGCCGGCTTCATAATGAGCACTTAATCCTTTTTGCTGTGTTAGATCATTTATTCACTTTCATTTCAAGTCATATTCCTTTAACTGATGCAGAATTTACATATGTCTCCTCATTCAAATGTGTCATTAAGATGCAGGCTATGTTACAGGGCTTGGAAATGATCTTCAGACATCTGTCTCTGGAACACTTAAGAAGCCAGCTACTCCAAACAGACTCTGGACACTTCTCATCAGAATATGTCCCTGATGCTGATCATTAGCATGAGAAATAACTTGAAAGCAGAATGTTATCACTGTGTGAGGAAAGTCAACTCTGACGAGTTTATGGAAGCAATGAAACGCACACTTGGCGACTCTAGGGAACAACGTTCCCATTTTGCATTGTCATACCTACCAGGAAGCACATAGCACATTCTGGAAAAGAAAGGGAGAGATGGAATTTGGACTTAAAAGCCTAAAATCTTGATGCAGGAAGATCTCATTTGGGTCTAATTCATAGCATCCATATTGGTCTGATCTAGCTGGGAGCAGGGAGTGGAGCTATAGAGAGTATGGAGTTTAACATTTATGGAAATCTCTTTTAAAATAATGATGTATCATATCAAACAGAAAAAAATCACTTATGAATTATAGACACAAAGGAGTCTGTGTGTTTGGGTGCTTCAATGACTGATTATTAAAAATATGGAGAAAGCTGACATATTTGCCTAAAGTAAATTGATGATTAAATACCCTGAGCCTGTTGTGATCTCTTGTAATTGTTTTCAATCACTGCTGCAGCAAATTCTCATAAACATAAAACAACAACCATCTATCGTAGCTCTGTAGTTTGGCTGACTGGGTGGGCTTGACTGGATTTGGAGCTTAGGGTCTCATGGGAGGAAATCACTGTGTGAGCTTGGCTGGACCCATAGCTGGAGGCAAGGAAAGAAAGAAAAAGAAAGAAAGAAAGAAGAAAGAAAGAAAGAAAGAAAGAAAGAAAGAAAGAAAGAAAGAAAGAAAGAAAGAAAGAAAGAAAGAAAGAAAGAAAGAAAGAAAGAAAGAAAGAAAGAAAGAAAGAAAGAAAGAAAGAAAGAAAGAAAGAAAGAAAGAAAGAAAGAAAGAAAGAAAGAAAGAAAGAAAGAAAGAGGAAAGGAAAGGAAAGGAAAGGAAAGGAAAGGAAAGGAAAGGAAAGGAAAGGAAAGGAAAGGAAAGGAAAGGAAAGGAAAGGAAAGGAGCTTATTTAGATCTTTGGGAGAATTCAGCTCCCTGTGATTGTAGGATGAAGGCTTTCTCTCCTCACTCGCTTTCACCTGGGGACTCAGCTCTGGAAGACTACCCACCTATGTCCCTTCTCACGCCCTCGCAATCTTCAAAGCTAGCAATGGCACATCAAGTCTTTCTCAAGCTTCAAATCTCCCTGACTTCTTCCCTCAGAAGCTGCTTTTAAGGGCTCGTGTGATGAGGTCAGGGCCACTCATATGACCCCCATCTTACAATCGATAGCATCATATAACACAGCGTAATCATAGAAGCGATGCCTCCTTATATCCATAGGTTCTTGGGTTGAGGATGGGACAACTCTAAGGAAGCATTTTAGAAACTTTGCCTATCACGCCTCTTTTCAAGGAATACATGACACCCCTAAATAGCCACCTTATTTCATAGTCCCTATTATATTTTCCCTCTTGTTCTCTCATGCCAAAAATGTTGGATCAGCTGATACATCCCTTTTCACCGCTACCCCTTCAGTTCCCTCTTGGTGAAAGTGTTAACATTTTCCTCATTAACATTTTCCTCAAGTAACTGTCAAGTCTGTCTACTGTCAGTGACTTCCCTGGGGAGTGTCCTCAAGTAGAATACCCAGCAGGGGGTAAGAAAGACACACCAGGCAGAGGGAGAGGCTGGTATTGGATGTAGTGATGATAAAAGAGGCCTCAGCTGATCCTGCAGCAAGTTCTGGAGCTGAGGTGACCCTTAAGGCAGTGATGGTTGAGCCTTTGTGTCCTCACATGAGCCAGTCCTAGGAGGTAATTCCCCGCAGCAGTGAGCAATTTCCAGTGAGGTATCAGCTGGAGCCACAAGAAGCTGCTAAAGAAGAACACTGCAGTCTCTACCAACACTGCAGTACCTACTACCACTACAGTGTCCACCAACACTGCAGGACCTACCACCACTGAGGACTTGCCAACACTGAGGGCCTACCACCACTGAGGACCTACCAACACTGTAGGACCTACTAACACTGAGGACCTACCACCACTGAGGACCTACCAACACTGTAGGACCTACCACCACTGAGGACCTACCACCACTGAGGACCTACCAACACTGTAGGACCTACTAACACTGAGGACCTACCACCACTGAGGACCTACTAACACTGATAACCTGCCAACACTGCAGGACCTACCAACACTGAGGACCTACTAACACTGAGTACTTACCACCACTGAGGGCCTACCAACACTGAGTACCTACCAACACTGAGGACCTACCACCACTGAGGACCTACCACCACTGAGGACATACCAACACTGCAGGACCTACCAACACTGAGGACCTACCACCACTGAGGGCCTACCAACACTGTAGGACCTACCACCACTGAGAACCTGCCAACACTGCAGGACCTACCAACACTGAGGACCTACCACCACTGAGGACCTACCAACACTGTAGGACCTACTAACACTGAGGACCTACCACCACTCAGGACCTACTAACACTGATAACCTGCCAACACTGCAGGACCTACCAACACTGAGGACCTACTAACACTGAGTACTTACCAACACTGCAGGGCCTACCAACACTGAGTACCTACCACCACTGAGGACCTACCACCACTGAGGACCTACCACCACTGAGGACCTACCACCACTGAGGACATACCAACACTGTAGGACCTACTAACACTGAGGACCTACCACCACTGAGGGCCTACCAACACTGCAGGACCTACCAACACTGAGGACCTACTACCACTGAGGACCTACCAACACTATAGGACCTACTAACACTGAGGACCTACCACCACTGAGGACCTACTAACACTGATAACCTGCCAACACTGCAGGACCTACCAACACTGAGGACCTACTAACACTGAGTACTTACCAACACTGCAGGGCCTACCAACACTGAGGACCTACCACCACTGAGGACCTACCACCACTGAGGACCTACCACCACTGAGGACATACCAACACTGTAGGACCTACTAACACTGAGGACCTACCACCACTGAGGGCCTACCAACACTGCAGGACCTGCCAACACTGAGGACCTACTACCACTGAGGACCTACCAACACTATAGGACCTACTAACACTGAGGACCTACCACCACTGAGGACCTACTAACACTGATAACCTGCCAACACTGCAGGACCTACCAACACTGAGGACCTACTAACACTGAGTACTTACCACCACTGAGGGCCTACCAACACTGAGTACCTACCAACACCGAGGACCTACCACCACTGAGGACCTACCACCACTGAGGGCATACCAACACTGTAGGACCTACCAACACTGAGGACCTACCACCACTGAGGGCCTACCAACACTGAGTACCTACCAACACTGAGGACCTACCACCACTGAGGACCTACCACCACTGAGGACATACCAACACTGCAGGACCTACCAACACTGAGGACCTACCACCACTGAGGGCCTACCAACACTGTAGGACCTACCAACACTGAGGACCTACCACCACTGAGGGCCTACCAACACTGCAGGACCTACCAACACTGAGGACCTACTACCACTGAGGACTTACCAACACTATAGGACCTACTAACACTGAGGACCTACCACCACTGAGGACCTACTAACACTGATAACCTGCCAACACTGCAGGACCTACCAACACTGAGGACCTACTAACACTGAGTACTTACCAACACTGCAGGGCCTACCAACACTGAGTACCTACCACCACTGAGGACCTACCACCACTGAGGACCTACCACCACTGAGGACCTACCACCACTGAGGACATACCAACACTGTAGGACCTACTAACACTGAGGACCTACCACCACTGAGGGCCTACCAACACTGCAGGACCTACCAACACTGAGGACCTACTACCACTGAGGACCTACCAACACTATAGGACCTACTAACACTGAGGACCTACCACCACTGAGGACCTACTAACACTGATAACCTGCCAACACTGCAGGACCTACCAACACTGAGGACCTACTAACACTGAGTACTTACCAACACTGCAGGGCCTACCAACACTGAGGACCTACCACCACTGAGGACCTACCACCACTGAGGACCTACCAACACTATAGGACCTACTAACACTGCAGGACCTACCAACACTGAGGACCTACTAACACTGAGTACTTACCAACACTGCAGGGCCTACCAACACTGAGTACCTACCACCACTGAGGACCTACCACCACTGAGGGCCTACCAACACTGTAGGACCTACCACCACTGAGAACCTGCCAACACTGCAGGACCTACCAACACTGAGGACCTACCACCACTGAGGACCTACCAACACTGAGTACCTACCTACCACCACTGAGGACCTACTACACTGAGGGCCTACCAACACTGCAGGGCCTACCAACACTGTAGGGACTACTAACAGTCCAATATCTTGCTATACCATAGCCTTTATTAGGACTAGTACCATTGAAGGAAGAAATTATCTTATTTGCTCCCTTGGAAGTTCCCTAAATTAGAGAAAATATTCTTAATTTCAGAATGCTTGCTTTATACTCCAGCAAAAAAAAAAAAAAAATGCATCATACTTGGTTGCTATCAGAATAGACAAAGTACAGGGACACCTGGGTCAGTCAGTTAAGTGTCTGACTCTCAGTTTTAGCTCAGGTCATGATTTCAGGGTCCTAAGATCAAGCCCTATGTCAGGCTCACATAGGGCCCCTACTTAGGCTCCCCACCGGGTGTGGAGCCTGCTAAGATCCTCTCTCCCTCTTCCTCTGCCCCTCCCCTACCACATGTGCTCTCAATCTCTCTCTCTCAAAAAAAAAAAAAAAAAAAAAGACAAAGTACAAATAACAATAGATAGGAAAATTATTTAGAAAAGAAACCTAAATCCTCTCTGGCAAGAATCCAGGATTTTAAATATTCTAGCTTTTATTTTTAAAAACTTTAAATGGTAAAATTTTTCTTCCTTTTAATCCCATCTACTGAACTAAATAAGTATCACTTTCCAACAGAGATGTGTTTGTTTCATATTTAAATTCAGCATAACCAAATGCATTGATAGAGACTCCCAGTGCTAGAGACCTAAGTTTTAGATCTTTCTCTTCAGTGTGACCTTGAAGAGGTCATTTAGCTTCATCCTTTTTTTTTTCCCTCGTTTTTAAAATGAAAACATTGGGATAGTTCATTTTTAATGTTCTTTCCAAGTCAGAAACCATAAGCTGGATAATTGATTTTATTCCTTTTATGAAAAATCCTTCTCCCTTGTGCATAGATTTCACAATCTGTTTTCCCTGTTTGTCTTCTTCACCACTTGAGCAGCCTTGACTGGAAATATAAGGCCACCCCCATACAAGCTGTTCTGATCTGCCAAGCTGTCCACTCGCCACCCCACCAATGAGTGTGTGTGTGTATGTGTGTGTTATTTACATATCCTGGCAGTAGAAATTCACAGGATTCTTTCCTTTAAAAAATTTCCTGTGTATGAGCTAGCACCTCAAGTAGCCATGGGAAGATTTTGAAGCTCCAAAAAGAGAAAATCTCTAACAGCAAATATAAAGAATCTTCTTGTGTTAAGTAGGCAAAAACATTTTCCTTTCTAAAGTGATTCAATTGGATCCGAAGAATTCGAATTCTATCTTTGACTCTGGCTAATTTTTTAGGGAATTTACTGGCTCCGAAGGGAAAGGCCTTAAGCTCTGCATCTCAGCATTCCAGTGCTAGAAGCCATCACACACCTGCATGGCCATGCTCGCTACCCACTCACTTTTAACTTGATATCATTTTTATTATTTCAAGGAAAAAAAAACACCCCTGTCATAAAATCGGACTGAAGAATCTACTATCTAACATTGCTAGAATTTACTTCTATATTTGAGGGAACCTGATAAAGATTAAGTCACACTATACTATTTATTCCAGAGGCCGAATGTCATAATTGGTAAGACCATAAGTTAGACAATACTGGCTTCAAATTTTGGCATCGCCCCTTATAAGATGTCTGACTTTTGGCAAATTACTCAACTTCACTAAAAAATTTCTACAGTGATAACAAGAGAATGTATATTTCTTAGAATTTTTATCACAATGTTTATAAAGCTTAGATTCCAAGAATGGAAATGTGTTCAGTACATATTTTCTCAGAGTAATAATAATAAGAAAGCCAAATGGTGTTCTAGCACTTGCTAGATGCCAGGTACTGTTCTAAGCACTTTATACATTACTGCTAATACTTCTCACAACATTTTTATAAAGCAGGTACTGTTATAAGGAAGCCCCATTATAGAAGTTAGGTAAGTGAAGAAAAGAGAGGTTAACTAACTTGCTCCAGATTACACAGCTGGTAAGTGATCAAGCCAAGATTTGGATGCAGTCTGCCTTTAACCATGAGTCCAAATCACGGAAACTGCTTAATCAATTTTTTTAGCTTCATATTTGATTAAAGCTTCATATAGTAAGCATAATTTATTTAAGGTAAAAAGATGTGTTACTTGGAAAAAGATGGTTTCGGTTTATCCAGTTTGATGACTAAATAAGATTGATGCATAGATTTGTGATTGGCTAATCAATTTTATCATCTGCTTTGAGAATGTTTAAAACAACGGGAATGTTTAGGTAATATTCATATTAACCTGAAATTATTGTTATACTATTCATGTGTACTTTTATAGAGAATATGCCAGGGGTATCATCAATTCTATATTATCAAAGCCCATATTAATGAAGGTTTGAGAGCCAAGTTCCAGCTTCAGGGTACATACTCAATGCTGTGGACATCTGTGAGTTTGGGTAGTGGTCCAGGACCCACCCACCTCCTTCTGGCAGCAGCATCTTGACTCTCTTTTGGGGAACAACTCCCCCCTTATTCTGAACACATGTGGTTTAGGCATTGTCAGGCCTCCCTCCTGGACATGGGGGTGGACCCACAGAGTGGGAGACAGCACACCTACTCTGCTCCTTTTTGTCAAACCTTTACCCCACTGATACAGGAATGGACTAAGGGGTGACCTAAGCCAAGAAGTGAGACATGATGCCCAGATATGTTGAAATTGTTCAGAGAGATGCGTTCTTATTTTTCCTTTCTAGTTTACCAAACTGGAAAGAGGTGAGCTGGGAGCTTCAGAAGACCACTACTTGAAGAAGGAAACAGAGATAAAAACCCTGGTGATCTAGCATGCATGCAATAAGTGATCGTTTAAACAAATATATGAGGGCATAATCAAAATGAAAATGGGAAATTCTGAGCCTTTGGGTTTCATACTTATGGTTGGGTAGAGCAAGTACAGGCAGGAACAAAGAACTGTGATGTCAGAGTGCATCAGTAACTAGTATAAGGAAACCCTGCTTTCATATTTGTAATGAAATATACAGTCTTGTCAGCTCAAATCATTGCCTACTAGCCACTCACAAAAGGATATGTTCCAATCTCTCTTGGTAATTCTTATTTGGAGAAAAATTATTTTCTTTATTTACTGCCACATAGACATATACTGACACACATATTTCTGAAGTTTATTTTACTTAAAAATGCTGAGTTTTAATACATTTTTTATGAATATAATTAAAATTACAACTTGAATCACAACCTTGTGAAATTCATACTATAATGACAGCGGATATATATGATAAGTAGCAGAAAAATCTTTTTGTTCATTTCCTGGTGAAGAACAATAAAAACGAAATTAAAATAATTGGAAACCTTTTATTACTTTAATCTATGTGGCAACTTATTGAAGTTTTAGGGACAAAGAGCAGGAACATCTTAAAATAAAATAAAATTTTCATATAATTATGCCTATTTAGCACTGCAACAATTTTTATATTAAAGTAATATTTTAAATTAAACCTTGCTGTGTATGCAAGTTGTGAAAAAAATATCAGTACCAAAATAGAATGCATTTTTGTTTCACAAAGAAAAAAAAATCACTCTTTCCATACACTCCTCACAGTTGAATTGCTTAAACTGCCAACAGAACTTCATGCCCGCCGGAAGCTTCGGGCCACTCCTACCTGTGAGCAGGGGAGTTAGTGTAGTGGCTCCTCTGGATTAAGAGACCCAGCGTCTATCCACATCTATCCAGATCAGACTTGCTGTGGCTGGTCTGACCTGGCTCCCAAGGCTGGATACTATGGTCTCTCTACCTTGCCTTGGAAACAAGGCTCCTCTTTGAACCACCGACCACACCAATTCCAATCAATTGGCTTGACCTTATTATTCGTCAACATTTCTCTGACTTAATAAGCTACCAAACAACCCACTTCTCTTAAGACCAGTTCCCAGTTTTGGTTTTTACTGGTGTGTCCAGGATTAAAGCCCTAAACTATTACACAATCAGAGCCTTGAGTCCCACCGCTTGATCTTATCAATAGTGACTACAATCCTTGTAATTTGTTTTAGTGCTTTGTAGAAAACAGTTACCATGACAAATAGTAATGATTAATTAAAGTAAATGTAGATTCTTTTTAAAAAGACTTATTTTTAAGTACTCTCTATACTCAATGTGGGGCTTGAACTCACAACCAAGGTAAAGAGTCGCATGCTCTACCAACTGAGCAGCCAGGCACCCAGACTATTTCTGATCTTCAGTAGCTCATTATCTAATGCAGAACAAAACATTTTACAAAGTTAGAGATCCTATACCATGAGTGGTACAGTGAGAGTGTCTAATGTGCATCCATTTTCCATGCTTAGTCTATAAGCTGATTCAGTCAATTGGCAGCCACGGAAGGCCATCATTGTAGAATAGAGTTGTTTTGTTTTGTTTTGTTTTGTTTTAGAACAGAGTATTTTTAAAGCTTGACAATATAAAAACAATGGCATGGGAGACAGAAATTGGAAGAAAAAAAAAAGAGATGATACACAAATACTTAATCTTACATAGAGACAAGTCATGACATGTCTAATATCAATTAATAAAGGAAATAGAGTATCAAACACATCAAGTAGATCAACAAATCTAACCAACAGAAGAAATAAAAGTAAAATGTTAACTATTCAGAGGGTAAAAAATAGAGAAGTCAGCTTTCATGTTTTATGAATGGAGGCAATCAATATTGTTAAAAATTAATAAATTGTGAAATGCAGACATATTTAGGAAAAAATGTTAGAAAGAGAATCGCTAGAAAAAATATGACAGAAAAGTTTAAAATTGAAACCCTCTGAAGATTGGGGTTGGAACTGGGTTTGGGCAAAGAAACGGAGACTTTTACTTTTTGTTTGATACCCTTCTCTACTATTTTTTGTTATCAAATTTATGTATAGACTTAAAATATTCAATTAAATTATAAACTGATTATGAAATTTAATTATGGAAATAATTTAGGAGGACAAATTACATTTGGAATAAGCTGCCTTGGGAAGGAATACGTCCAGTTTCTGACGTACATATTCTCATTATTCACATTTTACAATTTGAGGGATAGAGGCTTGGTGATTTTATGTAAATTGTTCCAAGTTGAAAGGTAACAAGGAAAATTCACGCAAAGTCCTACCTGAATTCAGAATCTGTGTTCCCCATCAAAATCTCAATGCTTCCAAAATGTGCACTTTTCTCACTGACCTCTGTACCATTCAGCAAAAGTCCTAGCTGCAGTGACCTCATCTACTCAGATCTTTTGGTTAATGCTTTTTGATAACAACTTCATCACCAAATTATTTATGTGGCATGAGATCCTCTCATAATATGTCTTATCTTTCAGGTGTAGAACATAGTAACTCCACAAGTTTATTCAATATGCTATGTGTACCACATTCTTTAATTTGGTAAGTTCTGTGTCACTTGAAAATTGTTAAACAGTTTAAAACTATTGATCATCTCACTAAAGATAGAATTTCCCATTTTTGTCAGGTTTAATGATTTCCAAGTTTTCTTAGCTGATATCAGTCTGTTAGTCATTTTCTTATTTTTATTGTTTTGTGCCTCCTTGATTTCCATAAAATAATAAAGAAAATATGATAAATCAATTTTCATTTTTTTTTGGTAGAACACATTCTTCAAGCCAAACATGATCTAAAGAGCCAACGTGTAGCTTGGCTATAAATAGAACCTCTGTCATCTTCACTCCATGTGTCCCTTGAATATCTTTGAGGAACTGCAGAAACTCAAGGCTATAAGTAAACCAGAATGAAATTATCTTCAATGAAATATTGAAATATGAGCTTACAGAAACCTCACTATTCCAAGATGGTGGAACTTCTATATGGAACTGTTGGCTGTTACAGTAGACCACCAAAGGATAGGTCACAAAATAGGCTGAATAGGCATCTTTAAAACACTGAGTGTCAATGCTTAAACCCCTAATGTTCAGGTTAATGGAAGGTCAAAAGTATAAATTTAAAGACTACTTGTATGTGGGAAACATACAGACTTATAGACATAGCCACTGGCAAGAGCCAGCATTCCAGCAGGATTCTAATATGGGTGGACTAAGATCACAGAAACAAGCATTTTTGCATTTCTTGGCTCTTTCATTTTTTTTCCTCCTTAATCATTATTTTCATCTGTTTGCAATTTTAGTTACCTCTGTCTTTCCTATGCCATCTATCTTGTACTTCTTTGCTTTTAGAGTAGCAATGGCTAGGCTCTCATTTATACCCATTATCAAAAAGAGAGAGAGAAAGAGAGAGAACATATCTTCTTGTCAGCAAACAAGAAGCTATTCTCTTATTTTTGAGTCATCAACCATTTTCATAGTTACTGTAATATCTCACCTCTAGTTTGATCCATATTCTAGATAATTTAAGTTATAAGGGTCTAGGTACCACTACATGGATGCTCACGGTTTGAAACTTTTCTGTGTAACAATCACTAAAAAGAAACAGTAAAAATTCATGAATTTTTTAAAGATTATTTATTTGAGAGAGAGAGAGAAAGAAGAGAGGGAGCATGAAGAGGGAGAAGGACAAGCAGACTCCCCACTAAGTAGGGAATCCAACATGTGGGACTTGGTCCCAGGATCCTGAGATCATGACCTGAGCTAAAGGCAGGTGCTTAACCGACTAAGCCATCCAGGTGCCCAAAAAGTTCATTAATAATTACTGACTTCACTGTTTGCTCTGATAGAAGCAGGGTTATTTATTGGAAAGAATATGGGGAAACCATATTGGAAGAAACATGAAATATTCACTTTATTCTCTTTAAAGGTTTTCCCCTCAGTATTTCCTATTTTACTTTTTTTTTTTTTCCTATTTTACTTTAATGGTTCCACCAAATACCCAGACAATACAACTGAGTCTTATCTCTATCCTCCCAATCTATCTCCCATATCATAGTGGTTATTAAACAAAATTTATTATATTTCTAGCATTTCTTAAATTCATATTATCCTGTCTTGCTCCACTGAAACTACTCAACTCAGCTATTCATGATTCACTTTCTTCACTAATTTTTTCCTATGACAGGTTTCCATTCCACTTACTTTGATTCTCTCCAGACCACACACAATACCATTATCAGTTTTAGCTTATTGCATTCAAAATCCCATATTCTTCCATTACTCAAAATTCTACAATAAGTCACCAGCAGAATAGGAAGGCACTGGAAATTCTGGCTTCTTTCTGCCACCACATCTTGATCTACTTGCTGGTTCCTTTCTCCATACCTTTGCACAGGTGTTTCACACTCTCTGAAATGGTTTCTTCCATCCAGCAGTCTCCTAGTCTTTCTTCAAGAATCACTTCTAGGGGCATCTTTGTTTTTTTGTACTCAGTAGAGGCTGAATGCCTGGCTGGATTTGCAGGGGAGGCATGGGTGGCTCAGTTGGTTAGGGAATCTGCCTTCAGTTCAGGTCATGAACTCAGGGTCCTGGGATGGAGCACTGCGTCGGGGTCCCTGCTCAGCAAGGAATTTGCTTCTCCCTCTTCTCTACCCCACTCATGCTCAGTCTCTCTCTCTCTTTTTTTCAAATAAATAAATAAAATCTTAAAAAAGAGAGAGAATCAGTTCTATAGTCAATCACTCTATGATACTTTCATTGTCTCTTCCAAACAACTTATGGGCCTTTAGTCTATGTTTATATTAAAATACGCACATGCCTCTATTATAGTAAATCACACAGCATGAAGTGTGCTCTGACTGTACTTTGACTGGTCTACTAGTTTCTCAAGAGTACGAAGCATATCTTTCCACCTTTGTGCTCCCAGAGACTGCACCATCAATGCCTGCCACATGGTTATGCTAAAAAATAAACAAAGAATTTATGAAATCACAGGAAATCTTATTTTCTCATTTTATTTAAATATCTTTTAACTTTAGTGAGAGGGAGCATGACGTAGCAGTCCAGATTGTGATGGGCTCAATTCAAAGTCTGGCTCCACCACTCATGAGATCCACAACCTTGAGTAGATAACAGCTTCTTTGTGCTTCATTTTCATTGTATGTCAAATGAGGATGACAATGACACTTACCTCATAAGATGTGTGGCAAAATTATAGTAGCTAATATATATTAGTTCACTTGGAACAGTACCTGGCACATAATAAGGGATATATAAGGGTTTGCTATATTATTAATTTTTACCTTATCTGTGCTTATTTACAAAAAAAAATGACAAATTGTAAAAAATCAAGTTGGTATCACATATGTTTACCATGTATATTTGACATAAGACTGAGATCGTATCGCTGAATTACGAAATGGTTTTCATTCATTCATTAATAAACATTTCCTCAGCCCCCAGTTTGAGCTAGACACTCCTTTAGACATTAAGGAAACAGAGATTTATTAGAAATAGTCCCTACCATCCATTAATGTTTTCAATCTAGTTGAGGGCGATGAGAAGAAATTGGACAATCACGATGTGATGCCGTAAGTGCTAACATAAGCACACAAAATGCAAAGGTAACACCAATAGGAGGAGATGAGACATAGGTCGTATTTTTCCTTATTTTAAATACTTACATTAAAAACAAAGATCTTGATCCTCATGTTGCTAATTTAGCTCTTATGGTTAAAGAAGGAATCATAAACAATCATAAGCAATCATAAACAATACATGTATCTAATATTACAGCCACGATTTGGCATTACGAGCAGGAATTAGCTCTGATAAAAGAAATCCACTGATAATACAAAGGCTATTTTATCCATTTATTTCAATATTCTCCACACTTTGTGCTATTTACTATAGCTCCCTGAGCAGCCAAAATTATAAATTTGAGCTGTATTTATTATCCTGTACACTATTTACACAGAAATGGAGGTGTCAACACCCACAGGCAGACAAAAGAAAGGAAGCTAAAAAATGAATGAAGTTGATAATTAAAACCATTAAACATTTAAGGATCTTAGAGATAATTTAGTACAAATCTTTAATGCAGAGATGAAGGCCCTGAGATCCCCTGTGGGCTTAGATCAATGCCACTCAGCTAGTTGGTTACAGAGCGGGAACTATAACCCAGGTGTCTAAACAGCAATGCTCATTAATTTATCCTAAAGAAAATGACAGCTGTGCAACATTTCAGGCACATAAGCTTTCCACACATTCTCTAATGCATTCCACAGTTCAAGGTCAGTAATTAAAGGAAAGCCATCCCACCAATGTATTCACTGCTGGAGAAAATAACATAGAAGACTGGGGGGGAAAGAATAGTAAAAACCCAAGGGGCTAGGAATTGGTTGTATAATGTTCAGAGAACTAACAAGCACAGATTTTAAATTAAGCTAAGGCAATAGAAGTGACATAAGACTTTCAAGAAAAGACAAGGAGACAAGAATGTTTCAAATAATGGATATATCTTCAGAGCAGATATATAAACTGATTTTGTTAAAATAAATGCATAGTTTACTAGAGAAAGGGGTTGAATGTCTAAAACTGTATCTTATTACATTACATCAATAGCGGTATCTACAAATGAATATATTTTTCTTTTCCTCCCACTTGGATAAATGTTAGTTTTCAAATGAGTAAAATCATTTGTCCTTGATATTCACATTCTGAAGGTTACACTTAAAAAAATGCATGAGACACAGCATGCTGTTTAAACTCATACAAAGACATAATGAGTAGGATTTTCCTCGTGGTGGCCATTTTCTTGTTTGAGTTGCATAAATTACTCTTTATCATTGTCTTGTGTATTATTAGATTACCTCACACTGACATTTTACAAAATTAAAAAATTAGTAGGCATTTGTATTTTAAGAATACTGTGTCTCTCTGTGAGATTAGTAGGATGCCTAAATATCACCCAGATTCAAAGCCATACCCTTGAATCTATCTTTTCGATGGTTATGTTCTTTGTTCAAATGGCACATGAGTTGTTTTTATTCTATCAATAGTCAATTGAGTGCTTCCTTACGTGTGATTTGTAGTCTCTAGGAAAGTTTCTATAAGTGATATGCTATATTAAATTTGTGTTTGCGTGTCACCAATTTTGTAGTATTACACTTAGAAGCAAGCTCATTTTAAAAGGTACTAACAACCAAGAAAACAGATCAAAAAGAAGAGAAAGTTAAAATTATACCAGGAATTTAAGGTTAAGAGTTACATCCTGAAGAGTTTAACACAGTAATTAAAGAAAAAGAAACCATCATGATTAACTAATAAATGCACACGTCTTTTAATTATATCAGCAACAATTTATGCTGCCAGTCTTAGGAACCATATCGCAAACAGGAATATAAAGAAATATTTCATGAAACATATGACAAAATATTAGATTTTTTACTTTGAGTTCTGGAAAATACTTTGTCTTAACTTTGATTATGTTTAAAAACATATTAGACTTTCAGAGGCGATAATTACCAAGAAGGATTTATTTATGAAGGAATTTTATTCCCAAAGCTTCTACCTTGATCTTATCCTGCCACTTAACCAGGTAGGTTTTACTGTATTACAGTGCTTGATTCTGTCCCCCAGGTCAATAAGTTCCTTTAAACTGACAAACTTCTATGTAAAATTCACTGGATTCTATAGAGGCCAGATGCCCCAGCATTTATCGTTTTATTGTTTTGATAATGCACATTTTATATTGAACTGTTTCTCATAACTATACTTGTCTCAGACACCAATTTTATCTCTTTATTTCCTTTTGCCATTGTTCCAATGGCCCCCCATTTTGATTCCATTTATGTATTCATCCATCACCTCTGTCATTAATTCAAAAATGCACATGTATTTCCTACTCAGTAGTAGACATTGAGCTATTTTTCCATACACAGTGAAGAGAATGGATACATTTCTCTGGTTTCTAGAAACTGAGATAGGAGCAGAGAAATTTCAAAGGAAAAGGAAAAAAATGAGGCCAAAAAAGAAAAGAGGGAGTATACCAGAAAAAAGAAAAAAAGAAAAAACATTGCAAGCTATAATAAATGCTACAAAAGATAAAAACAGAACTGAGAGAAAAGAAATAGACACCATATAATGGATGGAATAATCAGCAGTAATTTTTTTTCTTTGCAAATTACAATAAGGTCTAAAATATGAGCAAGAGGAAAGTGGTGGCAGGGGAAGGCATTTTTTAAATGTGCTGACTGACTTCTTTGCATTGATGTTGTTCTTAAATTTTGCAATTCTACTTTGTTTGGCCTTAGATAATATCCCTGTTTAGTTCATCTAAAGCTTCAAGAACTTTATATGGTCCCCGGTAGCTCTAGTTTCCACCTGAACTGACCTATGTTTAAGGACAGGATTCAAATAAATAGCTCTTTGTTAATAGGATATTTTCCCTATGTCATTATCTTTATTCCACTATTAATGGTAATGGAAGTTCTCTGTAGAAAATTAAAAGTGTTAACAAGTAAACCCAAAATATATGAATAGAAATCACCCTACCCAGCAAAGAAAACCACCATTGATATTTTGGTATGAGTCTTTCGTGAAACTTTCTTATGGCCTTATATACAAAATAAGGCTGTAGTTATATTTTCACTTAACAGTAACAATTTATTTCCATCATAATAAACATACACATCATTTTAATGGCAACGGAGATCCATCCAGAAGACATTATTTGTAAGGCAAGATATTAGATTATATTGATTAAAGCTGAACTAATGGCTTTTTCACACCTCCCTCTTTGCATTGGCAGGTTATTTCCTTTGTAAACAAATATGCAAAAGTATTTTTCTCCTTTTTCTTTTGTGTTTTATTACATTCACAGAATTCAAACCATTCATGCTAAAAGAAAATCAAACCAATTTTGTCAAATATGTCAAATACAGTAAGAACTTGGAAAACTGTAAGAGCTCTATTTCTCATGAATTGCATAATTTTTACATAGAAACATTAGGAAAAGAGACAAAGGTTGAGATTATGACTGTTTACCTAATGGGCAGTTTCCTGTTTTCTGATAACTAAACTCTGAATTTGTCCATGAAATAGGCAGAAATCCGGAGGAGAGATGAGTATGACCTCCATCATAGGCATTGAATATATGGCAAAGATCTGATCAATTCGACATAAGAAGTCGGCTAAGTCTTTTTCCACCTTCTGATGGTGAAAAATACCAATTAACAGTTTGTGACAACAATTTGCTGATGTACGCCTTCCTAATAATACAGCTTCCTGGGATGCTATTGAGATACTTGGAGTGGAAGGAGCTTTCTTGTAACCATGAGGCACCCGCAAGGAGGACAAGAAAGTCAACATGTTCAGGATGTTGTAGCAGATGGATGGAAAGAAATTCGATCTCGGCACTGCTGAGCTGCTGCAACAACCTGGAAATACCAACCATAAAATTTATTTTAAGTGAGATAATTAATTGTTTCTAACACCTAATACCATTTTTGTCACATTTTCAGCTAAAACCACTATTGAGACAAGATGTATCATGAAAGGATTTTAGCTACGAGTAATGTTCAAAATCAAGTTTTGAAAGTGGTTTCAGAAAACATCGAGCAAGAGCCTATAAGTAGGAACTAACTATACCGAGTAACATTGGAAATATGCAGAGAAAGAAAAGAAATGTGTTTTGGGTTCAGGAAAAAATGTCTGTAAAGAGAACTAGTGTTCAGCATTACTGATGTTGTGACATACTTTGCAGAGGTCAGTAAGTCAAATGGTCCAAGCTATTTGGAAATAATAGCATCTAAAGCTAACATATATTTAGAAAGTAAATAGTTTTCAAAAATTATGTAGGATTTGTCTACATCTACATTTTCTTTGATGATTTAATCAAGTGGTATTCTAATTTAAAATAACTTTAAAAGTTTAACAACTTGCTATATTCAGTTTGATTGTAGTTTATGTTTTAATGAAATATGATCTAGAATAATGTCAAGGTAATACTTTAAACTTTTGCCCACAATTCATGCTGGAAATCTAACTATTTCTTTATATGGAGCTTCATTGGTAGTTTAAAATAGCTAATTTAAACATAATCCTGTTTCTTTATTAGTTTAAAATAACTAATTTAAACATAATCATCAGGTATTTATCCTTACTAGATTTTTTTCCTTAATGTCATCAGATCAAGTGAGCAACTGAAGACATCATAAAATTAAAAACCGAATCCCTGTATGCCGCTTGGTTAATATAGCTGAAAAAAAATAAAGAATTGTTGAGCAAAAGAAACAAAGAGAAACAAGTGTGTTAAATTTTTTTCAGTATTCCCCCAAAAGTACCTGTTTAAAAATGATAGTTTGCCATGACAATGCTTTGCCTGTACAGCTCAAGTACAAAAGCATTATCTAGCAAGTCTAATCTTGTATTTTTAAATTAGAATACTAATTCAGGTTACACATATTAAACATTTCAACTTCCCTTTTCATTATGAAGCTTCTATTTAAGCATCTCGTACAAAGGGATAAGATTCTAACACATATCAAATACAAATTGTGTCAAAAACTCTCTGGATGCCCTAATATATTTTTGTTCTCACTTATCACATTCCTACAGGGTGAACTCACACGCATATATATTGTTTTAATCTATCATCAATTCCCATGCCCTACTCTTTCATGACTATGTCAACACAGAAGTATTTTATTTTCTGTGTAGTTGTAAAAAAAAAAAAAAAAAAGTTATATGTTGGCCTTCTGGTCATTTTCTTCTTCTCTTTCATTAAAAAAAATATTATTTTACAATTTCTTTTTTTTGTCCTACCCTTTTTTCCTACGCCCAGAAATCATCAACCTGGCATTAAAAATCAACTCAAATGCTGCCTGCCCTGTTTCTATGTTTCAAGTCAGTTTCCATCTCTAATTAAGGATATGATTCAATATATATTTTTAAGACTTTATTAATTTATTACTCAATATTTATTTTATATTATTTTATTTTTTTTCTATTTACCTATTTGAGTTATTTTATCTCTACATAATTAGAAAAGAAAGTTAACTGATCTGTACAACCTTTTAATTGCCAATCAATACCCTCTTCATTCTACATAGTATTTGACTTTTCATAAAGATCTCTTTTAACTAAGCTTTTATTTATTTTTTTAAATTTATTTATGATAGTCATACAGAGAGAGAGGGAGAGAGAGGCAGAGACATAGGCAGAGGGAGAAGCAGGCTCCATGCACCGGGAGCCTGACGTGGGATTCGATCCCGGGCACCAAACCGCTGCGCCACCCAGGGATCCCTTAACTAAGCTTTTAATAGGTATTGGGCTTCAGCAATTCCAAGGTGTATATAAATATATAGCATAAACTTAGAAAGCCTCATTACTGAGCAAGAACAGATCATATGCTTTGATACTTAACCAGATGGAAGGCTAACCTCCTTTCATAAAAATTATGTAGTCCATCCACTTACATCTAAAAAGATGGAGGACCTACCTGAGTTTGGAATTCAGCTGAGAAAGTCCCCTCAGTGCTGGACAGGTAATCATTTTAGAATTAGCTAGAGTTCTCTGCTAAAGCACAAGTGAGAAATGATCTTTATATTTTTGTTTAGCTATAAAGCCCTATATTTCTATTATTTATTAAATATTTCCTAAGCCTTCTTTCCAAATACAAATACTCCCTCTTTATTTTTTTTTAAGATTTTATTTATTTATTCATGAGAGACACAAAGAGAGAGGCAGAGACATGGGCAGAGGGAGAAGCAGGCTCCATGCAGGGAGCCCGATGTGGGACTCGATCCCGGGACCCAGGATCACCTGAGCCAAACACAGATGCTTAAACCCTGAGCCACCCAGGCGTCCCCAAATTCTCCTTCTTGGAATACTTAGGAAAGTCTTTGTATTTTTCGCCTTTTTTTTTTTTCAATCCACATTGAATTACAGGTGGCTGCACAGTGTGATTGATATAATGAAAAACACAGGCTTGAATGACAAATAACGTGAGTTCAATTAGTCTAGCTTTCATGTTAGTTTGACTTTCTATTGCAAGAGAAAAGTAAGACAAGCCCCACTGTGGGATTGCAAACTTGTGAATTTTCTGGGTAAAACTGGCCCAGTATATGGAGGGCACAGAGAGATCGAGGAAAGAGACAGGCCACTCCGGACAGGTAGGTGACAGTGTAACAAGCGAAGTAACATACTTATGAGGCTTGTCTTGGGTGGCCGCAAGATGACTAGATCTCTGCACCCATGTGGCAGAATTTTAAGTTTATGTAAAGGCCTTACCTGGGTTCAGCTACACGGCCCAGAGAGTCACAAGAATAGTGTCCTGTGAAGGCTATGTCCTTGAAAAGGACCCCTACTGTGGGAACAACCATTCTAAGGACAGGGAAAGGGTGAGGAGCATCTGATTACTCAGGGTCAGGTCATAGGTCAACCGTGGGTTATGTGCTCTTGATTATTTCCTCCAACACCCATAAGAAGAGAGAAGGAAATAAGCATACATTTCTTGACAATATAACCTTCAGACAATGCCCTTGATTAACACTGGGTTGAAGTGATATTTCTTGTCTGTACAGACTCGTAAGCAAAAATATGTCTCTCATCTTGAATCTGATCACCACTAATTACTTCTTATTTTTATTTTTTTACTTTTTTGCTGTCCTAACCCACAAATGAGACACTCTAGTGCTATCTACGAAGTCAATACATTTCAAGTGTGAGAATAATTAAAAATATGCACACGCACACTTACAAATGCACAAAGACATCATAATATCTCCTCTTTATCAGATCCCTCTTTGAAAAAATATTATGTATCTGTTATTAATAACCTCTTTTTCAGATAGGCCAAATCTGAAAGTACACTTTAAAAAAATATATGTTTTAAGAGAATAAAATAACAATTACTTTCTTTTATAACCACAGAGAAAAGATAATATCCTGAAGTAGTCCTCTCTGGGAACTAGAATTTATATTCCATGTATATAGATGAAGTCATGTGGTATGTCTCCTGTTTGATCTAAGTGTTTATTATTGCATGTCAATAATAACTCAATAATTTGTTTAAAAATACATTCTATCATGTACGGAGGTAAAAAGGAAAGTAAGCTTTGTAAGAGAATGGAGAATGATACAGAGTTGTCTCTATTTTAGATAGTTTGGCTTTTAAAACGCATCTTTAATTTGCATTTAGGTACAATTGTTTAAGGAAGACCTCTGTGTATTTTAAACCATATTTATAGCAACAGAATTCTTTGTATCTGTAAAAATTCTATATGTGGATGTAGGAAGAAAACAAGCAATTTTTTTGGTCCAGATGAGAATTATTACATACTGCATCACCACCATCATCATCTTAATCATAACAAAAATGTGTGTATGTATATATATTTGTGTGTGTACATACATATTATATAATATATATATATATACACACTTTATACACATATAAATACCTACAAATGTATGCATATGTATATGGGCCTAATTCCCCAAGTGTAAGACATACATACAGAAAATGTTTGATGCTCTTAATCTACATGTGACTTTTAAGTAGATCTCAAATCAGATAGAAAAGTGTGGACTTCTATCTGTATCAGTATTTATACCTTGCATTTTTTGTATACAAAAACAATTACTCAAAGTAAAATGGAGATGGAAAGACTTCTCAGTACCATCAAGACTAAACTCATCTCAAGGCCACACTTCCTATATTAACTATAGAATAATACATTAGTGCCGTCCCCTAAATAATACACCAAATAGAATTAAATTATATTTACTCATTTTAATAAAGTGTGAAGATTGTTCTTACTTTTACTCACACATTCATTTAGTAAATAATTTTTTCAAAGATTATTATGAGTCAGACCATTGACTGTGTTGGGTGGGTGGGAGAGGCTAATTACCTAGTCTCTTATGCTCACTGCACTGCTTGAAATGCGAAAGCAAGATATACCAACTACAGTAGATGTTTAAAGACAAGAGTTTAATTATTTTCTCTATAGATTTGGACATTCACTTTTGAGGGCTATAAATCCATCAAAAAAAAGGATAAAATGTACCATATTCAACAGATATCAAAATTATTGGATTATTAATTCACAGAATTAGAAACAAGACCTACTTCCATCATCTAGTGACAATATAATGGGAGAAGTGTTGAATAGGCTCACTTTAAAATTAAGCAAATCTTGACTAATAGGTAAAAGTGAAAACAACTCTGATTATATATCAGTGAGCTACATTTCTCATTATTGCAGCCATAGGACACCTGTTAACGCTGCCCTGAGGTGTCAAGAGGTAGGACTCTATAAAATGTGTAATCTCAGATTGCCCACCAAATATCCATGCTGCTCACCTGCTTTCATAACATCCTCCACTTTTTCAAATCATTTATTAGAATTATATTTGAAATCTGCAATAAGGAAAAAGTGCTTTGCTTGGTAGGCACTGGAGATCTTTTAAATGTCTAGGAAGTCATATGGTAATTAAATATAGTACCTACGGAATATTAGTCAGAGAGAATTAAGCAGATTTAAAGAGAATTAAAGAGAAAGATCACAGTCAACAAGGTATTTTTGTGTTATAGATACTAGATAATAAGAACACATCTCCTATGGCAAATAGAAGCCAAAGATAAAAGGATAAAATGCCTCAGGTTTTGAATCTGGATTACTTATAGAAAGTTAGTCATATTTTAAAATTCCGTATATAAGAGGGAAGCCGTGTTTGGCTTCTGTTGTTGTTGTTGTTGTTGTTGTTGTTGTTTTCCTTTGTTTTTAAGAAAAGAAAAAATGAATTCAGGGATGAAAGTGAAATAATAAAGAATATCCAAGTAATTTTCATAATGAGTGTTAATATTTTCAACTACTTATTATGTTCTGGGCACTAATCTGGTGCTTGTTGGCTGCTTGTCACAAATCCATTTTTCAGAAGAGGCAGCTGGTACCAAAAGAAGTAATGTATCCAACGTTAGTTAGCTCCTCAGAGACAGAACCAGGACTTGAATCCAGACATTCTGGCTATAAGAGAGTGTGTTATCATCCAATTTACCAACCACAAATAAATGTTTCATGTAGGGCTTAAGGAAAGGGTCAGAGCTGAGACACAGACTTTGTAGAGAGAAGAAATCATAGTTGCACAAGAGAAGACAGAGCAAGTATTCTCAACAGTGACCAACTGTGTAGCTATACAACCAGATCCATTGGTCCAAATATTGAGAATCCCCCATCAGTAGGCTTTGAGAAGAAACTGGCATTTCTATTTATGTATTTTTTATTCTTCTTAAATATTGTATTTATTATTCATGAGAGACACACACAGAGAGAGAAGCAGAGACACAGGCAGAGGGAGAAGCAGGCTCCATGCAGGGAGCCCGACACGGGACACGATCCCAGGACCCCAGGATCACACCCTGGGCTGAAAGCAGGTGCTAAATCGCTGAGCCATCCAGGCGTTCCTGGCATTTCTATTTAAAAGAAGGTCCACAAGTGATTCTGGTTCACAGGCAGGGTGAGAATCAGTAATGTAGGAAGGAAATTTAGAGGGTGAATACACAAGCCTTGAAAATATCTACATGCATTAGGAACACTAGTTATGTCATTAATTCTGTACACCATCCCCATATCTCAAATGTATCTGGAAATAACCAAGTTTATTGCCATATCCCCGGCTACACAGTTCTAAAGGTTGAAACAGGATTTGAATCGAATTCTGACAGAGTCTCTATTTTTCCCATTAGACTAGTGCTTCTTAGTGATGGTGTTTTCAGAGCCTTAGGCTTCTAACGAGTTGTCTTGGGGCAAACGTGGTGGAGCAAAGAGGAGTAGATTAAAAGGACAGAGAGCAAGGACGGCTCGGAGGCCTCCGTTCACCACTGCTCTATTCCGGCCGCAGCATCTCTGCCATCACATAATGGAATTCGGTCTAATATTTTTTGTAAGAGGGAGTCCAATGACTAAAGAGTCTGAAGGTTTCTGAACTAAGCCAAGAAGACAACGCAGGAATAACACCAACAGTTAGGGATGTTTGGACGATGTTGGCACCACAGATGTACAAGAAGTCTCTATTTTAATCAACTTATGTAAATCACGAAAAATTTTAAAATTCACAAATCCTATCAACTCTAAGATTCAATTGAAAAAATGAACAGATTATTCTCAAATGAAACAGTGATACTGGTACTGTTTCTGTTTATCATTGAAATCACATTTCTCACATAATGGACAATCTCCCTCTGCTTCTCATTATGAGGATTCTCACTCCTTCTCCCATCGCCCCAAGTCAAGACCTTTTTCTCCCAAAGAAAGAGAATTCCGATTGACCATACCATCCATCCATGCCGTTAGTATTGTGATTTCCACTATTCTATTTGACTGGGCAAAAGAAAAAAAACCGACCACCTACTTGTAGCTGGTCAACAGTGAGAACCAAACACCAGTAAATATCTTAATGCTCGGCCAGATTTTTTCCCATCTGACCTGTATTATGCTTTTTAAGTGAAATCTAATTAAATGCTAGCTTTGCTGAATATATTCATCATAAAATAAATGGAGTAACATTAGCAAAATAGACAGTTCAGAACATTAGTGGTGCATAGAAGTGTTAAGGTGGCTATTTTACCAAGACTTGCCTTTTATTTTGGAGAGCTTGAACATAAGCTCAAAGCCACAAACAAAAGAATAAGAATGAGGGCAATAAATTATGGAGATGAGGACTAATTGTGCTTCCAGGGGTTTGATAGATTAATTTTTTTTAAGAGGAGAGAAGAGCTGGATTCTTGTTTGTGCAATGCTGAGATGAATTGCCCATGACCTTATGTAAACCGAAAGCTTGTACTGACCTGTTGAAATGGGAATGCTTGTAACCATGGCAACGGAGGACAAGTAAAATAGGTTTTCACTGCAGTTATAAATAAGGCAGAGAAACCAGTGGACTTTTCCTCCCTCATTCTGTGATAAAGACAACATGGGATATTTTTTAAAAACACCATTTTTCTGTCTACATTTTTTCCAGACATAAAACACACGTCATATTTTGGATGAAAATCTCCAGAGAGTCAGACTGTGGTCCACAAGGCGGGGAGGAAGGGAGGTTGGAGGTTGGGGAATGAAGAGTGAGAAAGAGGTAGAAAATAGGAGCCAATGACCTTGTTTCAACAATTCATGCTTTCTGAGACACATGCCATATATCATTGCAGTTCGGCGTTGGATATATTAGAATGCCTAAACACGATTGAGTCAAGGTGAAGGAGAAAAAATGATCAAGCTGTTTCAAGTTGACATACTGTATCTCTCTTTTATCTAGAATTAAAAAAAAAGGTATGAAGTATATTTTATTTGTAACTATGTCCATGCTCATTGTGTTCTAAAATCTATGGTAAATGAATGATTGTATATAAGGCTTTGAAACCTAAACCTATGCAGGCTTAGGGGCCACCACGGTTAATTCTGTTAATTCTCTTAAATCAGAATTTTCATCAAATTTGTTTCAAAAATTTGAACCTCTTTCACCCAACACTTGGTGGCACTACTACTTCATAAGGTAAGTGCCCTCAAACAACTCTCAAATCTGCTTCATGGCTTTCGGAAACACCGTGTATGCCTTCCTACCTGTAATCCTTCAAGTATAATGCCTTGAATATGCAACCTGAAGCATCAATGAGTCCCCTGTCCCTTGCACAACAGTACTGCTGTGGCAGTTGGTGAAAAAAAAAATTGTTAGAAGCACTAATTTTCATCACAGAAAGTTCATAGGGATGAAAAATGGAAGAAAAGCACTCTCATGGAACAGTAATTGGGTTGATGCTCTAGAGTCTATGCTACCTAATAGAACCATCTGAGATGATGGGAATATCATATGGAACACGCAGAGGACGGAACTCTGTCTGACAGGTAGGCACTAGCCAGGTGAGGCTATTGAACACTTGAAAGTTAGCTAGTGCCTTAGAGAAACCACTTATTTTATTTTAATTAAATTCAACTTAAATTACAATAATCACAAGTGGTTAGAGGCTATCATGTTGGGCTGTACATGGACCTTGCTAGGCATGAACCTAAACTGTTGGCTCAAGATTCAAGAATAAGAGCAGAAAAAGCTGCAAAGTGTCATCAAAAGTGATGACACCATCCACCCTTCAACCAGTGGAGGGAAATAAAACAACATTAAATAAGCCAGCCTCTGATACAGTGAAACCGGCCCATTACCCTTTCCTTCTCATATAGGAAGTGAAGTGTTTCTTTTGCAGTCACATGTGAACTGATCATGTTTCCCTTCAAACATTTCTTCTTTTCAATGTTTTTTTGTTTTCATTTTTTTAATTGCTGTTGTTATTTTTACCTGCCTAATAGTTAAGGGAGAAAAACACATATAGTGACCGTCACTTTGAATTGTGTAAGCTTAAGGATGACCCTATGGAGTTCCTCACTACTCAGCCCCCATCCCCAGTGACCTGGACTCAAGGACAGAATGAAACTTCCCAAATTAGTTCTTTCTTATCCTATCGAATGCTAAACAGTTTGAAGAGCTGAAAGGTCACACAGTGAGTGGCAACAGTGAGATAGATGATTCAGAGATGCAGCTTGTCCTCAGAAATCAGGATGTGTTTGGAAGGAGAGTGACAATGGCAATGCTCATGATGCTGCTCTAGTATTCTTTCTACGACACCATGTCACTCTAGTAGAGATTTCTCCTATTGCTTCTCTCCGGGGCATTTTTTCAGTTTTGTTAAACTGGATTCTATCTTCCTTATTTGGAGTTGAGCTCTCAGAGGAAAAGGGTTGAGTTTTTTTGGTTTATTTTAATTTGTTTTGTAACCACTGGTACTTCTATGGTGACTCTTTTCCTGTTGACAGGGAAGACGAAGGCATTAAGAGAACTGAGTCACAAGTGGAAATTCCTCTATTGTAAAGCAATGGGCTGATAACAACCTCCTAATAGTGACAGTGCAATTACTCTACTGACAGTTATGGATGTGGGGACATTTAGTGCCAGAATCTTGTAAGAAATCCTTTCTGGGTTCTGAATTTGAGCAACTGTATTGCTGTGATAAGAAATCCTGTGGCATATCAAGAGTGACTCTATAGGTAACTGGTTCTTTTTTTAAATTATTCTGTAGCTATATCACTGGCATGTATATAAAAAAATCTTTCTGAAAAGATATTATATTTTTCACTCATCTGTTTCCTGTTGCCTTCAGCTGGTCAAAATCTGTACTCTGTTCCTACGGACCATATGCCAAGACTACTCCCCCACTTCCATCACATAAAAATTTTCCTTTTTCTCTTCCACCTCCCTATAAATAATCACTTCTGTTTATAATCCATTTCTAGTTCAAAATAGGTACAGAATGGACTTGATGATTACATCTTGACAACTATATCTCACATTTTCACTAATATTTTCATTGATCATTTTCTGTCTTTATCATGTGCCCAATCACATGTCCTTAAGAATCACTGAATTTTAGTACTTACATGGATTATTAGTTAAGCACTTCTTAACTCAAGATCATCAACCTGAAAATTAAAGAAAAAAATTTGTTTGCGTGAGAGTATTTAGCATTGAGGACCCATTTGAATGAACCACACCTGCTACTTGATTGGAGAGAATTAGTATAATGAATTGTTAACAGAGTATAGACAGTAAAAAGAAAATGTTAAGGTAGGTGTCATGGAAGTTGCCACTCTAAGGAACAACCACAAGCATTTGTGCCCAGAAAACAAGGAAATAATGGCAGAAGCTCAGAAACTTAAAGGAGGGACCCCTGGGGGCTGAAACTCAGAGTTCTGAGGAGGGGCTGAACTGATGTTTCTGGAAGGGAGAGAAGATGAGGCTGATTCTGTAAGAGTTGGCAAAATTGCTGAGTGGGTTCAACTGCTGCTCCAGAAATAATTGCTGCCACCAGGGTGAGGAAATGTAGCAGAGAGGCTTACAGGAACCAGAAGCAGACAGGAAGCACACGTGAGACAGACGGGAAGGATCAAGTTTCTTCCTTCTCTAGCCTCAAAGTCTCCTTCTGATGCCTTTGATTTGCAGAGCCAAACAGGAATGGCAGAGCAGAAATGCAGTGGTCCGAGTTCCAGCTCCCAAGCTGACAGTGCTGTTTCATTTTGGAAAGATCCTACAATTTCCAGAATTAGGTAGATGCAAGGTTCTGGATATAGGGCTGCCATTTAGGAGAGAGCTGGCATGACCTAGAAAGCCTATTTGTACTCAAGCAAATGGATTCCTCATCCTAACAGATCTCCAGTCCCAAGGGATGAATGGTAGAAGGAAGAGAAAACTCAAGTAGAAGTGCTGTCACATGGGCCAAAGTAATTCAGGGAATATTAAAACAAAAAGCTACAGTCTAGCTTATATTCAGCTGTGTAGGGCGGTGGACATGGACTTCGGCACAGCAAGACTAACCTGTCCACCAATGTTGAAGAAGCGGGTCTAGGACACGACTGGACACAACTGGTGTAGGACACGACTTTGTTCACCAGTTAGACTGAGGCTACAGGTGGTGGAATTTAAGAAACAAAGACCATGAACATGGGGGAGGGAGGGACAGAAGGGCAAACCAGAAAACAGACTCAACTACAGAGAACAAACTGAGGGTTGTTGGAGGGGACAGATGATAGATCTTTATCCATTCATTAGTCGATGGACATTTGGACTGTTTCCATAAGTTAAATGTTGCTATAAACATCTGGGTGCATGTATCCTTTTGAATTAGTATTTTGGTATCTTTGGGTAAATACCTAAATACTGCAATTGTTGCATCATAGGGTATAGTTCTATTTTTAAATTTTTGAGGAACCTCCATACTGTTTTTCAGAGTGGCTGCACCAGTTTGCAATCCTGCCAGCAGTACGAGACTGTTCTCCTTTCTCCTCATCCTCACCAACACCTCTTGTTTTCTGTGTTGTTGATTTTAGCCATTCTGACAGGCATGAGGTGATATCTCATGGTAGTTTTGATTTGCATTTCCTTGATGATGAGTGATGATGAGCATCTTTTCATGTGTCTGTTAGCCATCTGGATGTCTTCTTCAGAAAAATGTTTGTTCATGTCTTCTGCCCATTTCTGAAGTGGATTATTTGTTTTTTGGGTGTTGAGTTTGATAAGTTCTTTAGGTATTTTGATACTACCCTTTTATCAGAAATGTCACTTGCAAATATCTTCTCCCATTCTGTGGATTGCCTTTCAGTTCTGTTGATTATTTTCTTTATTGTGCAGATTTTATTTTGATGAAGTCCCAGTAGTTTATTTTTGCTTTTGTTTCCCTTGCCTCAGGAGACCCATCTAGTAAGAAGTTGTTGAGGCCGAAGTCAAAAAGGTTACTGCCTGTGTTCTCCTCCAGGGTTTTGATGGTTTCCTGTCTCAGATTCAGGTCTTTCATCCATTTTGAATTTAATTTTGTGTATGGTATAAGTGAGTGGTCTGGTTTCATTCTTTTGCATGTTGCCATCCAGTTTTTCCACAGGCAAATTCTACAAAACGTTTAAAGAACAGTTAATGCTTATTCTTCTCAAACTATTCCAAAAAATAGAAAAAGAAGGAAATTTTCCAAATTCATTCTATGAGGCCAGGATTACTCTGATACCAAAACCCAATAAAGATATCACTAAAAAAAGACAATATCCCTGATGAACATGGTTGCAAAAATTCTCAATAAAATACTAGCAAACCACATCTCACAATACTTTAAAAGAATTATTCACCACGATCAAGTAAGATTTAGTCCTGGCTTGCAAGGGTGGTTCACTGTTTGCAAATCAATCAGTGTGATATGCTACATTAATAAGAGAAAGGATAAAAACCATATGATCATTTCAAAGGATGTAGAAAAAGCATTTGCCAAAGTACAACATTGGTTTATGATAAAAACCCTCAAAAAATAGGCTTATTGGGAACATACCTCAACTCATCTTTGACAAAGCAGGGAAGATTATCCAATGGGAAAAAGACAAATGGTATTGGGAAAACTAATGGAAACTTTTAAGCAGAAAAATAGATGGGTCTGATGGATATATAAAAGTAGGACTTCAGAGGGGCGCTGGGTAGCTCAGATAGTTAAGCGTCTACTTTCAACTCAAATCATGATCTCCAGGTCCTGGGATTGAGCCTGGTGGGACTCCTGGCTCAGCAGGTGTGCACCTTCTACCTCTCTCTCTCTGCTTCTCCCCCTTGCTCATGCTCTCTCGCTGTCCATCTATCTCTATCTCAAATGAATGAATATATTTTTTAAAGTAGGGTTTTAGACATATTGTGAAGAATACATAGGAGAATCGGGGTGAATTTAAGGAGACTGCACAGAAGGCTATTTCAGAAGTCCTGGTGAGATCATTTGTCTTTCAGTAATGTTTTGGCAATGGAGATAGAGGCAATTCTTAGAATTCATATATATGTTGGAGGTAAAACCAAGAAATGGTTAATTCAATATGGACTTAAGAAAAAATGAGGAATCAAATATAATTCCTGAATTTTTACTTGAGTATCTGAGTAAAATGGTGCACACCTTGAGATAATAGGTATTGGTAAAAGAAAATGTATATACACTATAAGAAGTTGGGCATAAAATCAAGAGTGCCAAAGCCTAACCTGAGAAATGCATTTAAGAATTTTCTGCACATAGAAGAATGAATAAGATCATAGATATAAAAGAGGATACTATCTTAACCCAACCCTTGCAATCCCCACAATTATACACCAAGTAGTATAAGATGCTCCATCACAGGAATTCGAGAGGGAAAGGATAATTAAATTAGTAGTTAAAACAAGGATCTATGGTGTTAAAGAATCCTGGGTAGTAAAGCATTTTAGGAAAATTAAAGGTCGAGATGAGAGTGAGAGTATATCAAATGTTGAATTGGGACCACCCAGGTCAACTGACCTTTACAACAACAGTTTGGGCAGGTAAATGAGGAGAGAGGGGAGACCTGGTAGTTGAAGAGTGGATGGTACCCACACAGCAGGGAAGGTGAATGTAAACAGATTTCTTGAGAATATTTCTGATGCACATTAATTGGAAATATACAAATTGGAAAGGAGTGTAGGATAATGAAAACAACACCGACTCACTGCCCAGCACAAAGCTCTTTAGTGATGACATTGCTTACAGCTCACATTCGTTTCCAAGCTACATTTTTCAATATTTTCTCCCACTATTCTGGAATACTGTGTCAGACATTTTTCTGCTTCTGTGCTTCATTTAATCATCTGGTTTCACTTCTGGTTCTGTATCTTAAAAAATTCTCCCACCTACTATGTGCCCGTCCTACTCTAAAACTCAGGTCTCATTTTCCATTCACCATTAATTCCTCCCTGTGATTCTGATCAGCAGTAAATGTCTTCAAAACCCTGATCCCGCAAAACCCAAGACCCCGCTTGTCTCTTCCAGAGGTTAGAGATCAACAGAGAATTGTGGCCATGGATTCCTGGAATTTATAAGTCTTACACTGTCTAAAGCAGAGAGAGAGAGAGAGAGAGGATAGAGCAGAGAATGAAAAAGAGAACCAGGTATACTTAGGAAATTCTAATTCATTTGACTACCCAGAGAAGATGGGAAACAAAAGAGAAACACTTCCTAGACATGTTTATGATATGGGGAGAAGAAAATGTGAGAAATTATTTACAAGAAAAAAAAAAAAAACTAGTGGACTAGAGAGTCTGCATTCTTTGGAACACAAAATAAGTTATCTCTCCTTATAATCTCTGCAAAATCCATTTGTCTATCTATCTCTGACTAATAACAGTCAAAGAATAGTCTTCTTATAGAATAGTCAAGCCAAGGAGGGCCTGGTACAAAAGAAAAAGAAACCTGCTCCTTTCTAGTTCCTATTTTTGGCCTTCACCAACAGGTCCTGGTCATTTAACATACTTTAATTTTCCATGCACTTACATTTTCCTAAAAACAATGAAATTTATTGTGAGCAAGGACATGTGTGTCTGCCAGTGTAAGTATTTTTGCTTATGTTTGTTTTTTCTGTAAAGTCTTGTAAATTAAGTATTCATGTGTCCATCAAAAAATTAAAAGTTATAAATTTGATCACTATGTGACTGGCAATTAAAAAGACACACTTATTGGTAGGAATAAGTTCCATTGGGGTACTGGATGACTTTAGCCTAGACATAATAGGTCATACCACTAGACATTAATTAGTTCCCTAGAACTCCTTAAGTAGCAAATTGTTTAACATTCTTTATTTCTGTGATCTAGTAACTCAGTTAGTATATATGCATGGATTGATGGGTGGATTGAAAACCTCCCTCAAGTAGCTTGCAGCTCCTGAGAAAGAAATATATAAAAATATGAGCTTTTCTAATATCTCCCTTACCTCCATTCATCATCTTTCTGGGTAGATCAATTTATGTAGTTGAATTAAGAATGGATCATTAAAAGCAATGGTGAAGTTAATATATCTATTGAACACACTAAAAAAATGATATTTAAAAAAGTAATTCTCAAATTGTAATTTCTGGAGATGTGAGGTCACTTATGGGCCAAAAAGAAGTTGCCAAAAAAATAGCGTGTGTCCTCACATGTCCATCAACATAACTTAAAATGTTCATTAACATAACTTATGTTCTGAGAAGAAACCAAGTTAGAAGCATTGAGCTAGAAAAATCTCTTCCACTGCTCTTAGACAGGGTCTACATGCTCATTTCAACCTTTGTGTTCTTTTCCCATATCATTCATCCAACCTTTCTTCTCTCCTTCTCTGAATTTTTCAGGTTCAGTTAGACTGTATCAGGGGCTTAACACAAGAATTCCCTGCCAAAGGAGATGACTCTAGGGCAACTGTTCTTTATGCAACATTCCAACCATCATACAACTCAACTACTTCTATCTTGCCGCTAGGTCATTTGACCATGAGACTTCCATTTTTGCCACAACATTAGAAAAAAAAAAAAAAACCTGGAAAGTTGCTTGGGGATATTCATGCCTTAGTTAGCTTAGAGGACCACACATCTTCACTTCTCTTTAGACAGAATTCATCATTTAGCCCTGCCTAACCACAAAGAGGCTAGAAGTATACTTTCTCATATGGCCAAAAAGGAAGAGAAAATCAGATATTGGTGAGAACTAAAATATCTACTGTATTCTACAAATTTTGTTCATGTTTCTATGATCAACTCATCCATACATGCCACTTATAGAGCAGCTATTCCAGAAGCATCCTGGCTACAATGAAATGCATTTTCAACCACAGTTACAGAACCAATTGCATCCATTCCCCTCCAATTGAGGATCAAACTATCAAGACTCACATTCTTATTACTTCAGTTAATGCCCTAAGTATAATCTTTCTGCTTATCCATTATCACTCTCAATGTCTCCCTATTCTAGCAGCGTATACTCCAGGATGAAAGCCAGTTTTCCACTTGTTTTGGCCAGCTGGACTTCTACTTGGAATCTATATGCAAATGGACTGATTTTGAATCCTGGCACCAATATTTAAAAGATATGTGACCTTGGGAACATTACTCAACATTTTAGTGCTATGAGTTTCTTACCTGTGAAATAGAGACAATCATAGCTTCTACAATCACCTTGCTGGGTGATTATGATAATTATATATGAAAATAAATAAATATTAATTATTTGCTGTAAAAGTTTTAATGTGTTTAATACCATCTTAAGATATTTCTACTACCTTTTTATGTTAACTAAAGACTGAATTTCGTTCCATAAAGCTGAATTTTTTCTTTCATTGTTTTTCCTCTATGTCCCTTCATGCCACAAGAACAGACAATATGAAAGTGTATTTTTGCTCTCAGTATGGTCTCTAAGTAATTTCTTCCTCTTCTTCCTCCTCTGGGAGAGGGAGGGAGAGTCCTGTCTCCTTAAGCCACATGCCTTCAAACATACCATACCTCCTACTTAATCCTACTATATACCAACATCCTTGCCATCTCCTTGTGTTAAAGACTATCTCCAGGTTCCTAATGCTTCTTGGTGAGCCCAAAAATCCATGTGGGTATCTCTTTATTATGTGCCACTTCTCTGTCCTATAACTCTAGATGTCAAATAGCTTATTTCTATTCAGTTCTAGATTTTGCTTCCAAAATTATAATATGTACTTTTATCACTAAAAATATGTTAATTTAAATATCTAATTCCTCTACTGTCAGCTCTTGTCATTCTAACTCTCTTGTTCTTATAGCCACATGTCAACAATGCTTTCATCTCACAGAATGATCCAAAATCTTTTGAATGTAGCAAAAGCTGTTCTGAGAGAGAAGATTATAGCAATACAGGGTTACTTCAAGAAGTGAGAAAAATCTCAAGTAAATGACTTAACCTCACATAAAGGAGCTAGAAAAACAAGAACAAGACCCAAAACCAGTAGGAGGAAAGAAATAAAGATTAGCACAGAAATCAGAAATAAACACTATAGAAACTAAAATAATAAATAAATAAATAAATAAATAAATAAATGAATAAATAATAAATGCAGATCAATGAAACAAGAAGCTGTTCTTTGAAAAAAATCAACAAAATTCATAAACTTTTAGCCAGACTCATCAAAGGAAGAGAGAGAGAGAGAGAGAGAGATGAGATTCAAATAAAAAAAATAATAAATAAAAGAGGAGAAATAGCAACCAATAGAAATATAAAAGGTAATGAGAATATTATGAAAAATTATATGCCAATATATGGACAACCTAGAAGAAATGGATAAATTCCTAGAAATATATTACCTACCAAAACTGAACCAGGAAAAAATAGAAAAGTTGAAAAGATTGATTACCACCAATGAAACTGAATCAGTAACCAAAAAACTCCCAAGAAACAAAAGTCTAAGACTAGATAGTTTTACAGATGTATTCTACCAAATATTTAAAGAAGAGTTAATATCTATTCTTCTCAAACTATTCCAAAACATAGAAGAGGAAGGGAAGCTTCCAAATTCATTCTATGAGGCAGTACTATCTGGATATCAAAACCAGATGAAGACACTACCAAAAAGAGAACCACGGGTCAATATCTCTGATGTAAATAGATGTAAAATTTCTCAACAAAATATTAATAAACCAAATCCAAGAATATATTCAAAAAATCATTCACCACAATCAAGTGGGTTTCATTCCTGGAATACAATGGTGCTTCAGTATTCACAAATCCATCAATGTAATGCATCATATCAGTAAGAAAAGGGTAAAGATTATATGATCATTTCAGTATATGGGGATAAAGGTATTTGAAAAAGTTTACATCTATTCATGATAAAATCCCTCAATAAAGTAGGTTTAGAGGGAACATACCTCAGCATAATAAAGGCCCTTTATTAAAAACTCATGGCTAACATCATGCCTATACCCTGAAAACATTCCTCCTCAGGTCATAAACAAGATAATAATGTCCACTCTCGTCACATTTATTCAACAAAATACTGGAAGTCTTAGCCACACAATCAGAGAAAGAAAAAGAAGGAAAAAGGAATAAAAGCATCCAAACTGGTAAAGAAGAAGTAAAACTTTCACTAATTATTGATGACATGGCACTATATATAGAAAATCCAAAAGACTTCACCAAAACCTACTAGAACTGATAAATGAATTCAGTAAAGTCATAGAATACAAAATCAATATACAGAAATCTGTTGCATGTCTATACACGAAGGATGAAGCAGCAAAAAGAGAAATTAAGAAAATAATCCCATTTGGAATTGCACCAAAAATAATAAAGTTTACCTAGGAATAAATTGAATCAAGGAAGTGAAAGAACTGTACTTTGAAAGCTATAAAACATTGTTGAAAGAAATTGAAGATGACACAAAGAAATGAAAAGATATTCCATGCTCATGAATTAGGAGAACAAATATTATTAAAATGTTGCACTACCCAAAGCAATGTACACATTGAATGCAATCCTTAGCAAATACCATCAGTACTCTTCCCAGAACTAACACAAATTATCCTAAAATTTGTATGGAATCAGAAAAGACCCAAATAGCCAAAGGAATCTTGAAAAAGAACAAAACTAGAGTTATCATAACGCCACATTCAAAATATATTACAACATTGTAGTAATGGAAACAGTATGGCGCTGGTAAAAATAGACACATAGATCAATGGAACAGAATAGAGAGCCCAGAAATAAACCCACAATTACATAATCAACAAAGCAAGAAAGAATATTCAATGAGAAAAAGTCTCTTCCAAAATGGCATTGGGGAAACCAGAGAGCAGGATGCAAAAGAATGAAACTGGACCACTTTCTTACCCCAAAAATAAACTCAGAATGGATTAAAGACCTATATGTGACACCTGAAACCATAAAAATCCTAGAAGAGTACAAAGGCAGTAATTTGTTTGACATCGGCTATAGCAACAATTTTCTATATCTGTCTTCTGAGACAAGGGAAACAAAACCAAAAATAAATTATTAAGACTACATCAAAATACAAACTTCTGGGACACCTGGGTGACTTCATAATTGAGTGTCTGCCTTCAGCTCAGGGCATGATCCTGGGGTTCTGGGATCGAGTCTTGCATCAGGCTCCCCTCAGGGAGCCTGCTTCTCCCTCTGCCTCTGTTTCTGTCTCTGTGTCTCTCATGAATAAATAAATCTATTCCTTAAAAAAACTACAAACTTCCACATGAGAAAGGAAATAATCAGCAGGAAACCTACTGAATGGGAGAAGCTTATTTGCAAATTATATATACACAATAAGGGGTTGGTATCCAAATGATATGAAGAACTTACACAACGCAATAACCAAAAGACAAATAATCCAATTCCTCCAAAGAAGACAGTTAGACATGCAACAGACACAGGAGAAGATGCTCAGCATCACCCATCATCAGGGAAATGCAAATCAAAACCACAATGAGATACCACCTCACAGCTGTCAGAATGGCTAAAATCAACAATATAAGAAGCAACGAGTGTTGGTGAGGATGTGGAGAAAAAGGAGTCCTCCTGTACGTGGGTGGGAATGCAAAGCGGTGCAACCACTATGGGATACAGCAGGGAGATCCTGAAAAGATTAAAAATAGAATAACTCTATGAGCCAGTAATTCCACTACTGAGTATTTACCCAGAGAATACAGAAACACTAATTCAGAAAGACACATGCACCACTATGTTTACTGCAGCATCATCTGCAACAGCCCAACTATGGAAGCAACCCAGTGTCCATCGTAGATGAATGGATGAAGAAGACGTAATATATATATACATAATGGAATATTACTCAGCCAGTTAAAAAAATGAAGTCTTGCCATTTGCAACACCATGGGTGGATCTAGAGAGTATAAAGCTGAGTGAAATACGTCAGTCAGAGAAGGACAAATGTCATATCATTTTACTCATATGTGGAATTAAAAAAGAAAAAAGAGACAAACCAAAAAAAAAAAAAAAACACTCTATTTATTAGCTACAGAGACCAAAATGATGGTTACTAGCCAGGAGGTGGGCAGGGGGAATGGGTGAAATCAGTGAAGGGGATTAAGAGCAAGATGAGAACTGAGTAGCGTATAGAATTGTTGAATCTCTATATTGTACACTTGAAACTAATATGAAACCGTACATTAATTATACTAGAACTTAAAAATAAATAAATACATAATTTAAAAAAAATCCACGGTGCTTTCACCTCATCAAGATAACCCAATTTATATATCCTCTCAGTTTCTTACTATCAATAGTCTCATCCTGTTTTCATGTCTGCCCTTGCCCTGGTTATACTTCTTGCTCGATTTTTGTAATTTTTTTCCCTGAAGAAGCTTTAATTTCTTTCCTTCCTTCTTTTTCCTTTATACTTCAGTTAAAAAAAACAAGCCTGGGTGAAATCAGATCTCATCCTTTTCCTTCACTGCATTTGAGCATCTGATCATCTCCCGAGAAAATCGTACAACTGGCTGAGCAGATTCACTTTAAGAGCTTGATCAAAAACATCAAAAGCATTTCCACATTTCTTGGAAATGCTTTGTTGTTTCTTTAATATTATCTTTTATCTTATCTCCTGGAAAAGCCTACATTTCCCAGCCCACCCTGTGAGCACCCGCACATTCAGTTAACGACCTCATTCGTTCCCGATCCATTCCAATTACATTACACATCTCTTTTCTTACACTTGGTCAATAATCCCTCTCAGGCTCTGGGTCTCATCTTCTATGGCTTCCTCAAGGATTTCATTCTTAGAGATGTTTTTTTCCTGACTTACATCATTGTTCTCTTTCTTTTCTGGAATATTCATAGAGAGCCATCTATTATATCTTTTATATCTTATTCTAAGAACACACTCTTATAACACCCTATCTTCCCTCCAGCATCTTCTGCATCTTACAACTGGTCTGAACAAAAGGCTTCTCTACACAGTCTCCCAACTTTTCACTTCCATTGACTCTTAAATACAACTTCCATAAAAACGCTTACAAAGGCATCTCTCTGATTTGCGTGTCTTATGCCCAGTGGCATATTTTTTGTCCTCACTTCTCAAGAACCTTTGATACCACTGATCACTTCTTGGAATCTCTCTCTACTTCCATGATGCCGCATTTCCCCTAGTTTCCCTTCTGTCTCAGAGCGCCTCTCTCTGGTTTCTTTGCCTGTTCTTCATGCTTGGTCCGACATCTAAATTTGGAGTTCCTCGGCAGTTTTTCTCATGTTTTCTTATCATTTCTCTCACATGTTCTCTTCTGTGACCCATTCATTCGCATGCCACGTATCATTTATATTGTTATGACTCTTAAATTTAGATATTTTTAGTGAAATTCAGACTCGTTCAACATCTCTACCAATCTTATTACTTTTTAAGATTTTATTTATTTATTCATGAAAGACTCAGAGAGAGAGGCAGAGACATAGGCAGAGAGAGAAGTAGTGGGGGGAGGGAGGGTGTGATGCAGGACTGGATCCCAGGGCACCGGGGTCACAACCTGAGCCAAAGGCAGACACTCAACCACTGAGCCACTCAGGTGTCCCTCTACAAACTGTCTTATAGACACATCAACATCATTTTGTCCCAAATAGAGCCCTCGATATCCTTCCTAAATCCTAATAATATCCCACGTTTTCTCACCTGGGTTACATGCTATATCTATCCTGGGAGTTACTCAAACCAGAAGTTGTATAGTTGTCCTGTTCCTCCCTTTGTCTTACGCTAACATCTTATCTATCAGCATATCCTATTAATTCTTTTTGTACAATGTATCTGGACTCTTTCCACTCTCCTAGCTCCATTGTCACCTTCCCAGTTCAAAATCTCAACTGTTCCCAGCCCTGCAATCACCTCTTTATTAGTGTGCATCGTTCTATTCTCTCCACCTTCTAATAATCCACTCCCAATAGTGAAGTGAGGTTTGGAGAATTTGTTGGATATTCTAATATTTAAAGGTCTTCTTCAAATCATTAATCCTCTGGGATAAAATGAAAATTATTTTATGGGACTGTGCTTATGCTGAGCCCAGCTTATACTCCAGCCTATCTGGTCATATCACCACCCAGTTCATTTCACTTCTGATGCACTGGCCTTTTACAGCTTCATTTCAATGACCAACTCCTTCCAACTAGGGACCTCTGTATAAATCTTCTTATCCGGATGGGGGGCTCAGTTTGTTAGGCGTCTGCCTTCAGCTCAGGTTATGATCCCAGAGTCCTGGGATCAACCCCTACATCAGGCTCCTTGCTCACCAGGAAGCCTGTTTCTCCCTCTCCCTGTGCCTGCCACTCCCCTGCCTCTGTGCTTTCTCTCTCTCTCTCTCTCCCTCTCTCTCTCTCTCTCTCTCTCTCAAATAAACAAATAAAGATCTTTAAAAGAAAATCCATCCTCTCTCTTCCTCTGATCTCTTTAGCGGAAACAAAGCAAATGAATCTCCATGTGTTGCTAGACATCCATGCAACGAGCTGGTGGGAATGATCAGTTCCATGACCTGAATAGGGAACAGGCTCCTTAACCAAGAGCCTCTTGTTTTTGGCATATCCATCAACTGTATGTCTAGAGACTCAACCATTCTTCCTGATAGAAATTACATAAAAAATCTATCTAGGCATCTTTTGGCAATATAATAATTTGAAACCCCATTGTCAACACCGGCAAAATTCAGATACAGGGTAGCTCTCAGGAAAATTATGAAACAGTCATCAGGATCACCTAGGTGACCACTTTTTAACTCAATGCATAGAATCTGCAGACCTGTAGAAATATATCACAGGACACACCACTATTTTAAATGATTATTTATTTGCATCTCAGTGAAAGAATTGAAGAAGAAAATATAGCACAAGCTTTTCCTGGGATCATGACAGGTAAGATTTGCCTCAGCATTTGGATCTCACAGAATCAAAGAAAATGAATCTTCTTTTATGTGCACTAACTCAAAAGCCATTATTTGGGAAATAAAGAAAATGCTACATCCTTTCATAGGATTTCAAGTCTGGAGAGGTGTTTGCAAGGTGAGAGACTATCTTTGTTGGTATAGAGAATAATTTCAATACAACAGATTGAAAAGAAAAAGAGTGCAAGAGACCCAGAGTCAGGAAAGGTGTTTATTTAAATGAGGGTTGTTCCATCTTTTAATTTTTTATGATTAATCTCAAAATGTAGTGACAGATAATGTGAACAATAAATGCTACAGAAAGAAAGCAAAGCTGGTGATCCAGGGCAGTAGTAAAAGAAGAGAATAGGGTAAAGTGATTCAGTAATTTTGACCACAAAAACAGGGGGCTAGGAACCTTGACCCAGTTCATTACTCACTATCTGAATTGCATGGAGATGTTAAGAGGCTGGAAAAGAAGAATAATGTAAGTATTAAAATGATTGCTAAGGTGTCAGAGGAGTTACACCTGCCACGATCAGTCTCAACCCATTAACCTCTCCTCATCCTTTGGTTAGGTTCTAGAGCGAGCTGTGTTTTTACAATCTCATACGTGGGACATATATTGATTTCTGGAGTGATAGCATTGCATAAAAAAAATCTCATTAAAACCAAATATTTCAGATAATAACCATGGTGTTACAAGAGATTTCTGGGGGAGTCAAGAGAACAGCTGGATGAAAGAGAGAAGTGACAGTTGGCTAAACATCAATTCAGGAGGAGATAGTACTGAAAATTTTAATATGAAATAAGGCCACGTAGATAAGCTAGGCATCAGGATGAAAACGTTTTTCTGCTCTTTCATAATAAACAGTGATAACCAGCTGCTGTTTACAAGATTTTTCATTCTATTAAAATTAGTCAATATTTTATTACCTCTGACATTTATCTTTGCCTTTGCCTGTGTCAGTGTGGCACATGAAGGCGCGTCACGTCTTGTTTTGTTTATTTTCTGCTGTGGTATCATTAAACATTTGAGTGTTAGATGTGATTCAAATGATAGTTATAGAACCTTGCAATTAATTGTAAATGAATTTGGAAAGGGGAACTGCCTCCCTCGCACAGCTTGCTGAAATGGCATCTATAATACATAAAAAATTCCTCTGAATTGTAACTAATTACATGAGCATCTAGGGTGCAGCAAGATGCTAAGGCGTTCAAGTGGAAAAACATCGGCGAGACTCAATTCTGGAAGAAAATAGGTGATGATGTTTCACGTGTTTTTACTGAATATTCCATTGAACAGTTAATTTTTGAAAGCAAACGATGTCTAGAAGTGTGAACCTGCAACGTAGCCGCTCAGATCCAGGCTCTTTCGGTTACCAAGGAAACCATCTCATAGACAGTCACATAAATAAACTCTAGACAGTGGGAGGAAGCACCATAAATATAGGGACTGGTTCACTAGATTCTTTATTTCTATGAGAACAATTCTCTCTCCCTGTAACCATATATATACTAAAAAAAAAAAAAAAAAAAAAAAAAAAACACTATGAAACACGAGAGTATTACCTTGTGCATGACAAATGCAAGCAGGGTAATACTACATTTACTCAGAACATGAGAATTAGCAGTGGGAAGGTGGCTAAAGTTGCCAGCTTTCAAAGTTTTGGAGATGAGCACCACAAAGGCTTATTTCCATTGGGATTTTAATGGATTGCTTGTTTAGACAGGCACAAAAATAGGTCCTCATGTTTTCTTTCTCTTCTGTGCCTATCTCTCAGGAGAAACGAGTAGAGATCATTCTCCTCTTGCAAAGTCATGCAATACTACCTGTCAAACGAAAGCTCAAAAACATTGTAAAACTACATCTTCAAATTTTTGTCCGAATTGACTATAGGGAGTGATCTCAGGCTTTGTTAGGTCCGTAACAATGCGGAGTTCTGAAAATTATCAGGCACCTAAATACAAATCAAACCAAACTAAACAAAAACACAATTTTAGAAACCTTCCTTTTAGGCATTATAATACAAATTCTTTGAATTGAGAATGTATTTCTCTTTTCAGTGATTTCTTGGCATGAGGAACCTATCTTGACCTATTTGATCATCAGCAGGATGGGCTCCTCAGATTTTGCTGGATGGCCACATGCGTCCTTCCTTCGCAGGAATACGCTTTCTGTTTTCCTCTGTGGCACTTAGCCGTTCCCTCATTCTAGGGCATCAGACAGGGCAGACCAATCACAATTCCCCTGGGGTGTAGACCTGAGCCTCAATCCAAACCTAGTTCTCTAACCAGATTAACACAGGAGTTGGTTGGAACCCACTTCCTGCTGTGGAAAACCCTGATGTCATCTTATTATCTGTCCTAGCCAAGGTCTGGCTTCTCAGGGTTTCCTTTAATTCTTTCAATTCCTCCTCATTCTTGTCATATATTTACCTTCTTCTTTAAATTAGCTAGAATAGGTTTCATCTGAGTTCGGCCAACGGCCTCCAATCCATATCTATAATACATAAAAAATTCCCCTGAATTGCAACTAATTACACGAGTGTCTAGGGTCCAACAAGATGCTAAGATATTCAAGTGGAAAAACATCAGCGAGACTCAATTCTATAAGAAAATAGGTGATCTGCCTCTGACTACTGCAGCAAAAATATTTTATAATAAAATTACCAGTCAAAGCTAGCTTCCCCGTAACAATCAGTATAGAAAATGTCTTATTTTCACTAACCTGTCTTGTAGGTCTGGAATAAAAAGTGGACATCCTTTCTATTCTCTCGAGGTCTCCTAGTATAGTAAAAGCTAAAATTTTACTCACCCTCAGTTGTCAACAGACTAACTGCCTCAAATACAAACTTCAGATCGAGCCCCAAATATATTTCAGTAAATTGAAAGCAGTATCTATATTCCAAAAACACTTAAAAATCTAGGAAAAGAAGATGCAAATTTGTAAAGTATATAGTGGATTTGTAATATACTCAGAGAAAACTTAAAACAAGGTGATACTTACTTCCATTCAAGCCATTTATACTTTTTACCAACCAGAGTGTTGGCATTTTATAAATATTACCTTGTGCTCTTATTCATTCACTCATCAAGTATTTATCGAATATCAACGTGGACGAGAAATTGCTTCAGCTCCGAACAAAAGGGACAAGAAATGCCTGCTCTCATGAAGATCGTGGGGCATTGTAAGAAAACTGTTCATGTGTTTGATCATGATGAGTCTATGGGGGCAAAAGTAGGAAAGGAGAAACACGTCACAGAAAAGCCAAGGAGAGCTTCTGTGGAAAGGACTTTTGATCCAAGATCTGAACAAAGGCAGAGGAAGAGACCCGTGGGAATATTTGACACAAAAACAAAGAACATGCATTTTATCACCATTTGCCTTGTTAAAATCTTCTCCCAGCACTGATCATCAGGGCCATTGCAGAAAGCACTTGAGGGAGATCCTGAAAGGGAATAGCAACTGGAAAGGCCCTGAGGTCACAGAGGGTTTGATGTCTTCCAAGGGGGGAGAAAAGAGTTCAGGTGGGAAGTTAGTGAGGATGGCATTTTAGTCGAGCAGAAGGAACAGTGTGTGACATTAAGTTGGAACAGAGGGACGCTCTACTTAGGACAGGGCTTCGGGGGTCTTGCCGGAATACTGTACTGTGTTGTACGTGAGAAGTCATGCGAAGACTTTTGAGCGGGGAACTGCTATAAACAAATTGGTATCTTCAAACGGTCACTCTTGGACGTTCAGGAATTAGAAATGAGAAGGCGAAGAAACAGCACAACCACTTAGAGATTGTTCTGTTTAAATCAGATTTGCTCGGGCTCCTGTTGAAAATGTAGTTGTAAGGAAAAATGGACCCAAACGTCCTTTCTGAGAAACAGCTGATTCTAATTCAGCTTAAATGTGTCCGAGAGGTCTTTACTCAGGACATTTAAAAGTCCCCAGACAGATGCCAAACCATTTTCTATTAAAATAGGGTCTGGACTCTCTATCCTCCTAGCACTTATCACCATCTCTCTCTCTCTCTCTCTCTTTTTTTTTTTTTACCATTTACCTCCTTTCACCATAATGCAGGTGCTAGGAGGGTGGGACCTGGCCTTTCGTATTAATTCTTTTAGTTGATAGATATTATTTTACAGTAATTTTAAGTTTACAGGAAAATCAAACATAAAGCACAGAAAGTTCTCAATATATCCTCCTACACACGTCTGACATTAGTGCAAGCTGTCTTGCATCTGCGCAGTGCATTTGTTACCCTGATGAGCCAAGCCTGGATCATTATTATGAGCCATAGTCCAAAGTTTACGTTAGGGCTCACTCTTTACATTTGTGCATTGGATGAGTTTTGAGAAATGTATGATGGCTTGTATCCACATTCACCATTACAGTATCCTACCATACAGAATCATCACACTCTACGGAGTCCCACCTGTTCATCTCCCTTCCTCCCTCCACCTCTTCTCCTAGGGCAACCACTGATCTTTTTAGAATTTTCATAATTTTGTGTTTTGCAGATGTCGTTTAGTCTGAGTCATATGATAGGTACCCTTTTCAGACTGGCTTCCTTCACTTACCACTATGATAAATCATTTACTGCTATTGCTGAAAAATATTACATTATATGGATATACCACAGTTTGTTTATCCCATTCTCTATTAATGGACACCTTAGATGCCTCTAAGTCTCAGTACTTGTGGATAAATATGCTATAAACATTTGTGTGCAGTTTTGATGTGAACACAGATTTTCCACTCACTTGGGTAAATACCAAGGAGCGTAATCATTGGATAATATGCTGGGAGTATATTTAATTTTGTGAGAATTCAAGAAACTACCAACTCTCTTCCAAAGTTTTTTGAGCCTCTTTCCAGCAATGAACAAGAATTCCTATTGTTCCGTATCCTTGCCCGTTTTTGATATTGTCATTTTTTTTAAGCCATTCTACTAGGTGTGTAGTAGTATCTCATCAGTGTTTTCCTTTAAAAAAAAAGAATTTATTTATTCATGAGAGACACAGAGAAAAAGAGGCAGAGACACAGGCAGAGGGAGAAGCAGGCTCCCTGTGAGAAGCCCGATACAGGACCAGGACCCTGGGGTCACCCTGAGCTAAAGGCAGATGCCCAACTGCTGAGCCACCCAAGCGTCCCTCCTCATTGTTTCCATATTCACTTTTGAATCCCCAGTATCTAGAAGAAAATCTGGAAGAGAAGGGTTGTGTGTGCGTATTTTAGAGAGAAAGAGAGAGAGAGAGATCGCTTCTCGGCCTTTTGGATAAGATCATGTGTAGTATCTGTTCTTATCAGTTTAATATCTGATACGTCCTCTATCCGAGGACAATATATTAAATGGATTTTTGGAGCAGGGAGATGGAATAGGAGCTTGCTCCATCCACTCCGCGCATCGACCTGGTATTGCAGTACTTCCAGGAACGGTGCACAAAAAAAAAAAAGAAAGAAAGAGAGAGAGAGAGAGACAGAGAAAGAGAAAAGGGGTCTAAAAAAACTAGCAAAACTAAAATTCAGGTACATTGCCCACAAATCAATGGCTTTCATGTAAACAGTGGAGTATAGTAAATAGAAGTACCAAGGATTTGGACATAAAGTACACGATTGTATTGAGGAGAATAAAATAATATTTGAGTAACGAACAAGCATATAGAATCTTTAGATTAGGACAACTAAAAGTTTCAGAGAATTCCCAAAATAAATTTAAAAGATAAATCTTTTTAATAAAAATAAGGAGAAGGTTTTTTAATGTTATTATTTTTTTTTACACTGACATAGCAATTAGAATCAACTGAAAGACTACATCAGGGAACGAATATCCTAACGAACACTGTAAACCAGTTGCTCCACATCAAGCAACACTGCATTTCTTGAAGGGAAGATATCTTCATCTCTCTTTTCCGATTGCTGCTTCTTCAAAGCCTGCAGTGAGTCTCATCTGCTTCCGCCACGCCATCAAAGTAAATCTCACTTTCTACCCAATTTTGAAGCATCGTTTTGGCACTGCAATTATTTTGCCCAAAATATCCCTTTATCGAACTTAAAATTTATTTAGCTTCATCCAGTTCTGCTTTGAAACAGTTTTCTTTCATAAGTAACACTCCTGGTTCAAGACACTTGCCAAGCAACTAGCACTTCCCACGCAGAGGCGCACATACTAGAAAGTGTTACAGTCGAAATCAGAGACCCTGTCTCCGAACAATAGGGACAACTTTTAGGAAGACGGTCCATGAGAGCTGCAGTGAGCTGTGCAGAAAAGCGTTTGGACCCGAGCCTGACTCTCCCGAACTTCCCACATGCTGCCCCCGTGTACAGCCTGTTTTGTTAATCAAGGACAGAAACTCCATTTGTAGAAATCATCTATCAAGAAGTTATATATTAGGATTATTTGCCTTCCAGGGATCCTTTCATACAATTCCAACAAAAGGAAAATGTCATCGTGCCAAGGCCTTGACTGGGCCAGGCAAACCCAACAGCAGCTGCTTCCTGACCCACATCTGTGTCTAATAATTCATGCCTGACTTTGATGTAGTCATTGGCAAGTTAACATTTTCCAAAATCCAGGGTCTCAACTGAGAATAAAGTTTCACGCTTTGTATTTTTAAGAACTTAACCCATTTCCCCCACTTAAACTCCCTTATCTCTCCTAATGCAATGACATATGCCTAAAAGGGTTCGGGGCATCCCTGGTGCTGACATACATCATTTGTGCAGGTAATTCACATGCCCTCGAGCCCTTCTGGGTTCCATTTGTCTCTGAGCACTCACAGAAGTTTATAATCTGTTCTTTCCTTTTTTTTTTTCCTAAGATTTTATTTATTTATTCATGAGAGACACACAGACACAGGCAGAGGGAGAAGCAGGCTCCCTGCGGGGAGCCCGATGTGGGTCTTGATCCCAGGATCCCAGGATCATGCCCTGAGCCAAGGGCAGACGCTCGACCATTGAGTCCCCCAGGCATCCCTATAAATTTGTTCTTTTAGCAGTTTACCCTGCTAGCTCTACCCTAGTGAGTCACATTTTATGACTACATGCCTTTATTCAAATGATCGACTCTTGCATAAACGTCCTGTCATCCACAAATAGAGTATCATCTCAAGTTCCTCATTCATGGATTCATTCAGGGAACTTTACTGAAAGCCGAGAATTTCTCAGACACTACAATGATAAAAAAGTTAAGTTATTCTTATTCCTAAATCCATGTCAAGCAGAAGAAGAACATATTAAAATTAATATTACCCAAATAACCATAACATGAGAACAATAGCTGTAGTTTCTTGCATTTCATAGAAGATAGGTCACGGATGGGCAGTAGAGACCAGAATTTCAACCTTGGTTTTCCAGGATCAAAGATGGTTCCCCAGTTCCTCTGAGCTCTGCTTGTCATTCAGTGAACAGTGAGAAAGGAGAGCTGCCAGTGTGCAGGATACATGAGAGGGATGGTCAAGAGCAGGACATGAAGGGGCCCCTGGGTGGCTCCATTGGTTGAGCATCGGACTCTTGATTTCAGCTCAGGTCACGATCTCGGGGTCCTGGGATCCAGCCCTGGGTCAGGCTCCCTGCTCAGTGGGGAGTCTGCTCATCTCCATCTCCCTTTGCCCCTCTCCCTGCTCATACATGCTCCTCCTCTCTCTAAAATAAACAAATAAATCTTTAAAAATAAAAAAAAAAGAGTGAGACATGGAGAGGTTGCAGTCCTTATTGGAAGTTTCTCATATGTGCGGTGCATATTTTAGATCTATTTGTTTCTCAGTGATTTCTGTCTATTTTTATTTATCTCCACATTTATGTTTTTATTGCACTGCACTTTCATCCCCCTTTCCAACATAAAATACAATATTATACATGTAAGTTTGCTGTAAAATGTTGACTAAAACAAGGTCATCAAAATGGGCCACTGCAAATCTCACTGTTGATCCTATTCAGAAATTATTTTCTTTAATTAAAATTGTTAAGTATTATCCCAACCGTATAGCATTCTAGTCTTTATTTCTCCATTCTACATATAAGACATGTGCAAGAAGACTTGTCAAGTCGTTTGCTTTCAACTTTGACATTCCCCTTGGTTTGTTTATTGGTCAATAAAAGACAAGCTCGGTGATTATCATCTTCTCGTTTTACTCCCATAAAGTACTTCTTCACTATCGCTTAGCGCTCAAGCTCTGTGAGGCGTTTTGTGTTTGAGTCAATGCCGTACCGCGTCCTGAAAGGGCGTCTAACATAAAGCAGGTACGGTTGCCTGAAAGAAATGAAGTAAATGAAACCCGCAATAAATTTATTCCAGAGCACAAAACACTAGCTGATCCAATGTTACTGGAATATACCTTCCTGTTCATTTTGAAAATCAGAGTTACACGATCTGGAAGGCTCTGTCAGAGGCCTAAGAGGTAATCCCAGATTTGGATTGCAGATGATATGGAAGCTGAGTAGATGATACGAACCCTGTTGAAGAAGACTTGGCGCTAGTAGACAAGCCAAGAACATTCAGGCCTTTCTCCTTGCTCCCAGCTGTGAGGCCAGTCTCAGTAATAATGACAGACCTCGTTCCCCCGTCGTGGATCCACAGAGGCGAATCACGTTTGTCCTCTTCACATCTGGAGATTCAAAGCAAAGCTCTTCATGGGGTTGAAATGAACAAAACAAAATAAGAAAAAAAGCCAAAAGCCCCACCTTCAATCAGGCTTCTCCTCAGTTCTTGATACGAGTTACTGGAGTCATCAGTCACACTGTGGCTGATGCTAGATGACACACCAGGGCTTCTCTTCTTCCTTGGCAAAGTAAAGTCAGAGTCAAGTTGTCCTAAATCATTATCTAAACAAGAAATGTGTGCACTCAACCACCGTAATCTGTAATGAGGGTTCCAACTATTTCATTGCTTCAGCGGAAGTAGATGTCCATTTCCCACTGGCCGCTGCCCTAAAGGTTGCTGTGTCCAAAGTGAATCCTTCTCTCTTTTTGGCAAATTTGACTGTGGCATCATTGGATGCTAACACGTTTCACAACTAATATTGTGAACAAGAATAAGATTCTGCTGATTTTCCTAAGACAGTCACTAGAGAAATGATGTTTGTTGTCTCTTGTTCATTTCTAATGGAGAAATAATATCATCAAGAAACTCTCTCTATATTCTCCCACTTGCTGGGGTCTTTCTAATTTGCAAAGATCATTACAAGCACTGATTGTGGTTGGAATTCATATTTCCAGGCACTCTTGGTGACTGAGGATATAGTTAATCTTGGCCAGTAGAACAAACCAGTTTCTCACACGATCCCTTCGAGGTTTACAAGCTTTGGCCCAGAGTAACCGGTATTTGTCTTCCCTTTTTTAAATTGGAAAATCCTTTTCCTTCAAAAGAAGATGACAATAACAGGAGCTAAAGAGGACTTTTTAAAAAAGATTTTGTGTATTTAGTTGACATAAAGAGAGAAAGAGAGAGAGAGCACGAGCTGGGGGAGCAGCAGGCAGAGATAGAGGGAGAAGCAGGCTCCCCATGGACCCAGGAGCTGGAGGATCAGGACCCTGTGATCATGACTTGAGCCAAAGAAGGCAAATATTTAAGCCCCTGAGATGCCCTGAGATGCCCAGGTGCCCCTAAAGAGGATTTTTCCCCCTCTTATCCACATAGCATTGGTTTGAAATGTGCGTTTTTAAATGTATCCTCCTGTAAGAAGTATTTTTTTTCCAGCAAGCTTTAAAATCCTTTCACGTCCTGAGTAGTTTTTAAAACATCTGCTCATTTTAAAATGTAGTGTCCCTGGGGCACCCAGGTGGCTCAGTCGGTTAAGTGTCTGCCTTTGGCTCAGGTCACGACCCCGGGTCCTGGATTCAATCCTGGCACCCAGCTACCCACTCCTCAGGGAGCCCGCTTCTCCTTCTCCTTCCGCTGTTCCCCTTGCTTGTGCTCTCTCAGTCTCTGTCTCTCTCTGTCTCTCTGTCTCTCTCTCTCTCTGTGTCAAATAAATAAATAAATAAATCTTTTAAAAAAATTTTTTTAAATAAAATAAAATGTGGTGTCCCTGATGCGCCTTTTGTGGATATAGGCCACCATATTATTTTTTTCTCACCTTGGCGTCCAATTTTCCACATTCTGGATGGAAGCACCTGACTATGAATTAGTATATCTCAGGTCCTGGGAGCTTTCTGGAGACCCCTCCCACATTGCAGTGAATTCTTCATTCCTAAATTGTCACCATAAACTATAGTGATCCTTCCAATCCCTTCCTAACAGTCTGCCCCAAGCTCTGAGATTTGAAACATCGTCAGTCAATGACGTGTTTTCAATGTTTGTCACAGGTGCCTTCACCAAAGGAAGAAAATCATCACTTGTAAAGACAGTGAGTTAATGAAGTTGGGGGGAAAGTAACAGCAATTATGTTCTATAAATAGAAATAGGATTAATTATTTTCGTAACTGTTCAAAAAATCATTTTCTAAAAAAATTTTACAAAGATTTGACCTATGCTTAATACATACATAATACAACTCTTAGTTTCTTTTCATATTTGGCAGATACGGTTTTGTAAATAGCGCTGCAAACTCAGTCACTTTGATAGAGTTAAGGGTTCTGAGGAAGTGTACTGAAACATTTCGATTTTAGAATTTCTGATTTAGCTAGAGTCCTATTACTTGGTAATGTATCCCTGAGCAGTACGGCTCTCTGGGCTTCGTTTTGTTCATCTGGAAAACGTTCCTCCTAAAGTGTCCTTGAAGAGAGAGACGGACCAGCAAGTCTGTCTTTCTAAAATTCAACTTCGTTATCCATGACATGTTCTTCCTCTGTTGTGTGTGTGTTTTTGCTTTCCTTGTAAATTTGAGACTCATCCTGCCAATTTACACAAAAATGGTTTCAGTTGCAATTCTTTGGAATCAATAGATCAGTTCAGTTTTGGGGGAGTTGACATTTTAACAATATTGAGCTTCCAGATTGAGTCTCTGTACATTCATTACATCTTTTTTAATTTAATTAATCAGTGTGTTATCTCTACATTTATGACATTTTTTTTAAATTCATGAGTGTTTTGTTATTTTCAGCACATGTACAGATATTGTATACATTTGGGGAGATTTATACTTATTTCACATATCAGTGCTTTTGGTAATCATTTCAGTTTTATTTTATTTCAGTTTCTAATTTTTTTCCTGCTAGCATATAGAAATATAATCGACTTGGAATATTAATCCTCTAACTTACCATCTTGCTAAATTCACATTTTAGCTTTAGTATCTCTTGTATAGTCCAAGTATGATCTATATAGACAGTTTTGAGAAAGTTTCGTTGTTATTTCTCTAAATATTTTTTCTTCCCCCTTCCATCCCTTATCTTTCTGGGTTTCTGATGACATATATTTTAGATTATTTAATTTTGTTCTTAGTTTGTTCATAGTTCTTAGATGCTTAGGCCTTCACTGCAAGAGGAGGGATTTTCTTATAGGACTCTCATTCTTTCCCTAATCTTATTAAGAAGATCCTATGGGAGACAACCTCAACAACAACAACAACAACAACAACAACAACAACAGGCCCTTAAATACAAACTGAGAACAAATTGGTGGTACCCAGAAAGGACATGGGTGCAGGTGGTGAGTGAAATCGATAAAGGGATTAAGAGGTGAGAACTTCAAGTTATAAAATAAGTAAGTCACAGAGATGAAAAGTACAGCATAGAGAATATAATCAAAAGATTATAATAACGTTGTTTGGTGACAGAGGATGACGACACATACTGCAGTGAGCACTGAGTAATGCACAGAATTGTTGAGTCATTATGCTGGGTACTAAACAGTGTATGTTAGGTATGCTTCAATTAAAAAAAAAAAAAGATCCTATAAGTAGGAATCAATGACTTTTGTTTTCCTGGACCACATATGGTTCTGTATGCTGACCTCTTACCAGGTCACACTCTTTATAATTAATTAAAATTTTAGTTGAATTCTTATCAATATCTGGCCACATCTGTCCCTGGAAGCAAATACTTACTTCCAGTTTCTCCTTGGAGATGACGGTCCTTCTTTAGATTTCGGATCAGTAGGCAGCTCTGCAACTTCAGCTCTCAGGTAAGTTCAAGAAAAACTGTGACTCTGTGGATACTAGACGTTGCTGTGAGGATGGGCGGAGTGTTCTCCCTCCCCAGCTTTAGGCTTCTCTAGTGGGAGCTGCAGCTTTGCAATCTTTTTAAAAAAGCTCATTATAAAAAAAAAAAAAAAAAAAAAAAAAAAAAAAACACAATATGCGAAGAAACCAAAGGAACTTTAACAAAAGTGCTTTAACAATTTGACATGGTCCTTCCAAACACAGGTCCATTTTTCTTCTCTCCTTTAGTCAAATGCCATAAGAGACTTGACTCTTCCCTTGGCCTCCATTCGATGTCGGCATGTATTGAATCCAATTCAATCTACTACCTTTTCAGTTTTGTCCCTGAAATAATATTGTCTCTATTAAACTCACTATATTCAAGGGACAGTTTTCATTCTCATCTCACTTGATCTCAGCCTCATAGGACACTCTAATTACTGTCTTCTTTGCAAAGCCTCCTTCCCTTAGCTTCAGGACCCCAGTCTCCAAGTCCTCCACCTAGGGCTCTAATTGCTGTTTCTGAGTCTCTTTTGTAGGCTAATATTCTTCCTCCAGGAAATCAATGTTGGAGTTCCTCAAGGTTGTTAGGAAGATCCCATTCAATTTTCATTCATTCATTCCTATGGCTTCAGCAGCTTTCTTTATACCAACGATTTCACAATTTATATGTCCAACCTAGGCCTCTGTTCATAGCTCTCAATCTTTTTTTTCCAGCCTTATTGAGGCATACTGACAATATTGTGAGATTTACAAAGTGTATGACATGATGATTTGATATACATATACATTGTGACAGGAGTCCCCGTTGAGTTCATTAGCACATCCGTTACTTCATGTACCTGCCATTTACTTTTTGGGATGAAACATCTATGTTCTACTCTCTTAGAAAATTTTAAGAGACTTCATTCATCCCCTAACTGAAAGTTTGTCCCCTTTTATTTCCCATTCCCACCATTTCCTTCATAGCTCTCATTCTGATCAACATTCCTAAAGGGATGCATTTCAGGCATCAAAAACTTAAAATATTCTCAACTGAACTCCTTTATCCTCACTCACTGGCTAGTTCCCATTAAACTGCCTCCACAAGGTAGTATCCATGCAGCTATGTTCAGCACGTTGGTGGACGACCCGATGGTGCTCTGGGGCACCCGGTTGGTAGTTCACTCACGCTCTCCAGTTCTGTTCATGCCCAATCCCTGATGTGCCACTTTCATCGACAGAGTTTTATTACTAGGGCTACCCATGTTTAGAACTCAGCGGCTCTGATGGAATCTATCTTTGCCTCATAGTCATTTGATACCCCATGGTCAAAGAAACCATCTCTTCCAGCACCCACCAGCACAACAAGAGCTCGTTCTCACATAGTGTATACTTCTATGCTATGGATGATACGGCTTTGTCTGAAAATCCTAGGGGCTCTGTGTTGTGATCCTCCTACTGAAGTGAGGTTGGCTATAAAACTAACACAAACATCTTTTTTTTTTCACCACAGGTATCTCTAATAGTAGAATGTCTGCCTAATTTTAGGCTCAAACAGCGGTTTTTATTGACTCGCAGCTTACATTTGCTGTAGAATTATTTATCTGTCTAGGTCCAATTCAAAGCTGGTAGCTCTCTATGTCACTAAGTAAATGAGATGGAGAAATGCAGAATATGCTGCCTCCTGAACTGAAACATGCTTATGAAATATCAGGCAACCTTTCCTGGTGATAGAAAGAGATTGTAATTCAATAATGTGTCCTTTATGGAAGATGCCTCAGCACACCTCAGCCCACTGAACCTTAAAGTATTTAATTTACACGGCAGGCCCTGAATCTTGGTAGAGTATACTTTTCATCTTCTCAGATCTTTTTTACTGAGATTTCTCATATGTTAGTCACATCTTGCTCACCTGGTGCCACTCAGATGAGAGTGGCAGTAGAGTTGATTGATGGGTTGTCCTGCAGAATATCCAGGTGATCTAGTCCCTTTGAACTGTATTATGACAGAAGGCAAAAGAGTAGCAGAACTCATAGTCCGTGTCAATTCAAACCAATGTCCAGCACTCTTGAAAGGTCTTCCCCCCCATGCATATTCACATGACTAAAAGGCAACAGATAACTGGGAGAATCAAGTTATTTGCAGGAAGTAATATTTCAAGGCCCTTCCTCATAGACATTCAGCCTCTCCTCAGATGAATGGGCTCTGAGTCTGAGAACTTGTATAGGATCCTGTATGGGCTCATGATTTTTTATTTGATTGTATAAACTACCTGTAAACAGAGTGTCTTCTGGATCCACCCATGGAATAGAGTCAGCTGGTGAGTCTTCTAACCCTACATAGGATATACATGCCCGCTGTTGACTCATTCCTCTACCATGTGGCATTAATACTTAGTGTGAGCAATTGCTTTTATCAAATTTCAAGGACCATCCTAGCGGCATACTGGTAACATCATCAGGGGGCCCTGCCAAGGTGTTAAATCTTCTATCACAAGAATACTCCAATTGCTATAAACTCTTTCTTATCCACCTTCACATTCTGCATCCCTTCATCAGCACCTGAGGATTCCTCCCCATGAACGCTGTCCCCGTTCTTGCTGGCACATACTAGACATATCCTGCAGCTTCTTCAATACATAATCCTTCTCTTTTCTTAGAAAATCCAGGGTCTTGTCATCCACACTGTGCTGAAATTCAAACTTTGTTGTTGGTCTGGTTGAGAGCAAGAGAGATAGGTTAGATCCTGAGAGGGTATGAGCATTGTCTTGAAATGTTTAACTTAAGTACTTTTCATGATCTTCAAGCAAGAGAGGAGGGCCAGGACTAAGCTGAGGTGAGTGAGGTGCCCCGAGTTGCTCAGAACCATGCATTTGCACCACCTTGAGAATGAGTGGTCCTTAAATTTTGTCCCATATACACCTCACTTTCCTCACACTAGTCCTAGTCATGGAAAAGGAGAAGCACTGCCCTCAAACCAATGTGTATGTGTGTGTTTGTATGTGTGTATGTGTGTCACTTCTGCAGAGCTAGTGGGTTCATTAGAATCTTGACCAACTGTCTCCAGTGCATCTACCTAAATATACCCTTCTCAGATTCATGGTCCCACTCCCTTCCAAGGAGTCCTTTAAATTTGGTGTAAGAGATGTTAGGGCTAAAAAGCTCAACCTTCTCTGAAGTTCCACTATTTCATAATTAAATCCTGAGCCAAGTACTTCATTTGTTTGCCCTCCAGCTGCAAGAAATGAAAGTTTCCTTAAATACTACCAAAAAGACTCTCTGCTTTCAGTTTCTCTCGAAATGGTGATTTATCACCCAGACCCTGTCATTTTGTCTCATCAATGATTCAATGGTACTCAGCAAGAGTCATTCAATTCTATTGTTTGTAAGTACAACTTCTCTCATATTTCTTAAATACCAGAGAGATTGCATTAACTAATGATTTTCTTCCATTTGCATCCCATCTAAGGTCATCACCAAAGTAGAGTCCAATGATTTTATTTCTAAAATATTCTAGGTTCCTTCCATATCCCACCTACCATCAGTGATGGAGTACTCAGTGCTAACCAAAGGGTAAGTTATATAGCTCTAAAATTCTACTTTCTATGTCCCCTTTTGGTAGTAATTATCTTAGGTCAAGTTCTCCAGAGACAGACGAGGTAAATAACTTCATGTAGCAGTTATGCAGGAGTAGTGTTCCTGGGAGGTACTCTACTTAAGGAAGTGAAGAACTCAAGATTAGGCACAAGGAGAAATTGTTAGATACACGTTGCCACTGATTAGGGATGTAAAGCAGTTTCCAAAGCCTCAAAGTATTTCTCAGGGAGGAACAAAAAATGTGAGCCATTAAAATCACATATTCCCAGCAGCAGCACCTGAGGATGAATATGTTGGTCTGTAGAGGGGATAGATCACCTCAATTCCCACTACACGGTATATTTAATTTTATTTAAGATGATTGTCTCATTCATAATGTATTAAAACAAAATTGTGTTTTTGAGTAATTTTGCATTTCTCCTGGAGAAAAAAAGAGTATATATTCAAAGGCAACTGGAAAAGTCTATGTATCTTGAGATGGAGATACAGGCAAAAAAAAAAAAAAAAAGTGTCAAGTAATGCAACTTTTGATATCACAAAATGATTTGGGATATAAGATGGTGGTTGTGCTTGGTGTACCTTCAAGCAGGTTTTGAACTTTGAACATGTTTCCAATGATCATGACATTTATCAGTGTAAACTGATAGAATATGTGCATGGAATGTGAAACAATTCAATTCTGGTCTTCCTCCAACATGACAAATCTGCATATTAGATAGATAGACCCCTAATTTTAATTTCTAATTTTGCTGAATCAAATTTCTTTCAGTCCACCAGAGAGTTTGCAGTGAGCATGTAGGGCTGTAGTTTGTTCGGACCGTTGTGAGAATAGAGATCATTGTATTGGATAAAGTCAAAATACCTTATAGTCTCGAGTTTTTCACCTCAAATCTAAGGATAACTGCCACCCAGATGTCAGACTATTGAGAAAAACAGATCAGAGTTGTTGAAAATGATGTGCTGTTTTTGAATACCAACAAAAATCTTTGATTTTCTTGCTTATTTGGAAGTCATACATTTGAAAAAATGTGAAATGAATATTTAAATATGAAAAAGAATGTTTAAATAATGCCCATGCTAAACTTAGAACTCCTGTGAAACACTTTCTTAACCAAGGTTTAATGGAATTAAGTAAAATTAAGTAATTGGGATATAGGTTTTAGTATATACAAAGGGATTAATACAAGAACCCGTTTCTTAATAAGTATTTATTATCTAAATGATCTGTTGGTTAAGAGGTAGTCCCTGACAGTAATTTCAATTTGGAATGGAGCCTTCTGAGGTTAAACCACAACTCTCCTTTCCATGCATTGAGAATCAATGAAAAAAATAGAAAGAAGCATCAGATGGGAATCAAAATATCAGCTCTACTGAAAGACTGTTGATTTGACGATGCAGCTTGGATCAATGCCCAGCTGGTCTTTTTTTGCTTTATCCTGACTTTGATTCCTTTGCCACCTACTTTCAGAGAAGAGAAGACTTGTTCTAGTCACCTGATGACAGAAGCATGAAATAAAACAGACCCATTCTGGAGAGAGGATGACCCAAAGGAGTGAAGTCACAAGTCATAAGGCACAGCAAACATCACGCCTTCATGTTGTCTGAGAAGAACTGCTCCATTGAATGCGGGACTGCCCACAACACAATCAAAGTGATTTCTGTTCCCGAGAGGAAGAAAGTATAAATAAACTCAAAATGCCAAAATGTTACTCCAATACTATCGCTTCATGAAAAACAGTTTCCTCTTGAAAACAATAAGAGGATAAGTAAGCTTCTCCTTTAAAAATGACCTGGAAAATGTATCTGTCATTTGCATCTAATACTGAGACATCATGTCTCTGAATACCCATTGAAAACTATTTCTGGGGGAGCCTGGGTGGATCAGCTGGTTAAGCATTTGCCTTTGGCTCAGGTCATGACCCAAGGGTCCTGGAATCGAGCCCCAGATCTGGCTTCCTGCTCAGTGGGGAACCTGCTTCTCCCTTTCCCTCTGCCTCTCCCCCTGCTCATACTCTGTTTTTCTCTCAAATAAATAAATAGAATCTTTTATTTAAAAAAAGAATATACCAGAGATATTCTAGAGTTGATGAATAGCAAGAGAAAGAGATAACATTTTAATATAGAAAACTAAGGATCTATTGTTATTCTAATCGTTCTGCTACTTTGTGTCATTTTTCTATGATTTGCGATTTCGAAAATATTTCCAAGAAAATAACATGCTCCAAATTTAACATTAACTAAAAGGGGTAGATGAATATTTAAATTCTATCTTGTTGGGAAAACAAAATTTTTAAAAGCCCAATTTACATAGTGCCTGATGGTGAATTGTAAGTATGTTCTTCACACAGCATTAGTAAGTCAGAAAATTCCATAATGCATTGAAGAAAAAGTGTCAATATATCCTAGCAGACAGATATTAAAGTGAAAGTATGAATTCTGCTATGTAGGAGCATATATACACATATAGTTTCCATACTCTCTATTTCCATCTGTTGGTCTGTTTGCCAATGAACCAATTCCAAACCAACTTCACCACTATTGTTTTATAATGTTTTGATCTTTTACAACAAATTCTCCCAACTTTTACTTCTTCAAGAACTTTTTTTTTTTTAAGATTTTATTTATTTATTCATGACACAGAGAGAGAGAGAGAGAGAGAGAGAGGCAGAGACACAGGCCGAGGGAGAAGCAGGCTCCATGCAGGGAGCCCGATGGGGGACTCAACCCCGGGTCTCCAGGATCACGCCCTGGGCTGAAGGCAGCGCTAAACCACTGAGCCACCTGGGCTGCCCTCCAAGAACGTTTTGATCATATTTGGCCTTCACATATATGCAATAGAATAGGATCATTAGGTTGCGTTAGAATGTAACACACACACACAACACACACATACATGTGCACAAACACACACATTCACAAACCCAGTGAATTCCTGATTGGCTTGGTATTAAACCCACATATGTATTCGGAGAACACTGAGCTAATTCAAATATCACATCTCCCACTCTTTGAATATGGTATAACTTTCTATTTATGTGAATTCTTTTATGACTCTTTTCTCTAGAACCAAGAATATGGAAAAGTAGGAGGAGAGGAAGGTTTACTTCTCAGGTTCATGCTTACTCTGAAGAGACTCCTATCTTTCTTTCTTTTTTTTTAAATAATAAATTTATTTTTTATTGGTGTTCAATTTGCCAACATACAGAATAACACCCAGTGCTCATCCCGTCAAGTGCCCCCCTCAGTGCCCGTCACCCGAGACTCCTATCTTTCAAGTAAATGTGAGGAGGATGTCTGATAAGACCCCTCACCTTGATAGTCCTGGGCCTTAGTCTCTAGGTTTCAGTTAGCCAAAATCAATTCAAGATATTAGATAATGGCCTTAGGACAACAGTGGTGCAACTGTAGTGCTCGAACACTCTTTACTCCTCTGAGTTCATGACCGCCTACTAAAATTGTCTTGGCTATTGCCTCACATTTTTAAGCTTTCCAATCCCATTAGGAAACTTGAAGAAAGTATACTGGGTATTTATAAAGATGTAGCACTGAATCTAAAAAGACTAGCTCACTGTTACAGGGAATAGAAGTCAAGTATGCGTTTCATAAAGGCCTAGCAGATGGAGGGTATGTGACCAAACTGGAGGATTCGTAATTTTAAATTAAATCTATTAAATTTTAATATTAATTATTTTTATTTTATTATATGTCAAGGCATTAATAATTTAAGGACAGAATTCAGAGGCTCCAAAGAAGTTCATTTCTCAATGTTCAAATGGAATGTTTTTCTCCTTTGTTTCTCTAAAGATACTTCAAGAATTGCTACACAGGAGTAGGGGAGAGAGAGGTGAGCTCCACTAAAGGGATTCAAATACCACTTTAGCAAGAGTAACGCTGTGTTTTCTCTTCTTATTAAGCTGGGATTCCTCATACAGATTTATTTGAAGGAATGATTGCCACAGATAAGAAATATCTGAAAACCACTGGTTTGTGAAAAGAGAGGACATTGTCAAACATGCTGACCAAACAGTGGCGGGGCTATTGTATTAAGATCTGAGCACCGCCCTTCTTGAGATGTAGCCAGTGGAGAGTTATTTCAGTTAATCCTAAATAAATCCAAACCGCATTATGTAAGAATCTGTTTACCATTTATTCAACAAGTATTTACTAGGCTCTGGCTAACCCACTAGGCACCGCTGCTGGAAGAGGAAAGACTGGAGACACGGTCCCCTGGCTGATGAAGCTGGCATGCTCGTGGATGAGAAAAACATGTATAATAAAATAACGGTAAATATGGTAAATATAGTACTTACCCTATAACAATTAATATTATTCAAACTGATGATTTAACAAAATGTCCCAGAAAAGGAGGTGAAATTTCTAAACTGTAAATGCAATTGAAATGCACTTGGATGCACTGAAAACTGAGTTGCCAATTCCTACTTGAATTAACAACTACATAAAATGTACTTAGGCTGTGAACCCGAAATTTGCAATTGAATCAGAAGTTACTTTTGGTGACTGGTGATCAAAGGGATTCTTCATCTCTGTATTTTCTCTTTACTTTTATAGACACACACTTCTTAAATGTCTTTTTCTTCTGTTGTTTTTTTTTGTTTGTTTGTTTGTTTTGTTTTGTTTTTACTTCTCTTAGATTTTGGATTGGTTTCTCTATATATAATGCCCTTAAAAGTTTTTTTTTTTTTTTTTTTAAAGAGAGAAAAAAGAAGAAGAATAGGTGAGAGATGAGAGGCCATGGTGATTGCTAACTAAAATAAGCCAGAGTTTCTTTTACTTTTCGATTTGCAGAGCGTTAAGGACAGCCTTTGTGAAATATGACTCCTCTGTCCCTTTCAGTTTATTAGATCTTGAGGCTGGACAGCAACAAAAATCAAGACCACCTGACACTAGAGAAACCCAGAAAGACCTCTCCATGGGGCTGCATCAGTGAAATCACTCTGGCGGGGAATAGCATGTCCCGACAAGCTGGTGGTGGCATCTGTTGCTGTATTGATTGTCAGGGTTTGTTCAAAAGCTCTGCTCAGCTGAGAGGGTGTCTCCTTTCTCCCCACCTAGTTACATGTGTCCCCCCTCAGGCTGCATTCGGCTGAAGACACAGGAGGTCCCAAATCAAAGTAGCAGCGTTCTTCAGTGCCAGGATATTACTAGCAAACTTCCCTGCCATGGTCAGGGCTGGCTCAACCCACAGAGGTCAGTTTAGGGAGGAGAGGAGGGACTTCTGTCCGGAAGGAGAGAAGTATCAGATAATAATGCACTAAAGGGAGCGGGTTGTTTGTTTTGTTTTGTTTTTTGCTTTTAATTTTTGGGCAATTGTTTTCGTTTCTTTTTTTTTTTTATTTTTTTTTTACGGGTGAGTAGCAATGGATCTTCTCCTTTTTTATTTCTCTTGCCCTTTTACCTTTCATCTTACTTCAGGGATCAAAAGCGTTTTGTGAGATCATCTAAACTTAATGTGTGTATGTACAAGACCTCAAACACTTTGGAACATTAAAGAGATATAATGATTAAGAAAGTCATGATTAGGTAGGGTAATATTGATTCCATGAATGAATATTTGAAATATAATAGGAACACAGATATAGACTATACATTCTGAACTGTGATATTTTCCCATATCAATTGAATTTTATATTTACAAAAGCATGAATCTGTATAGTAGCTGAGATATTTTATCATCCAAAATTTAATTATGTTATTTAAATGCTACCATTTCCAGGTTAAAGTTTTTGAACAAAAATAGTATCATATATCCTAGCTATGTTTACGTTTTAAGTAGTATGTTTTAAATGGGATTTTAACAGGCTTATGATACACTTTCTTAAAATCTTTGAACACAAATAGTGCTATTGAACAATTCATATTTTTGAAATTCTGCTTATTTTTTCTTATTAAAAGACAAATAGTTCTCAAATACATGAATATAAAAATATTCTGTGATGAAAAATTATTCTGTAATGGACTATTTAAGCTTACGAAATTATCTTACTCATTAAATTATAATAAGCATGAAACTCATGAACTCTTCTGTCATTACATACATCCATACATATACTTAGTTGCCTGAGGAAAATTAATGATAGGTGTATTTTTCCTTTCATTGCACCAGCAATTTTTATATTTTTAGGAATTTTAACTCTTACTACAGAAATATGTAGCAGAAATGTATAGATGCAGCAAAATTATACTTAGTATGTGCTAAAATATCTGAGAAGCCATCATTAGGTTTCATTGAGACATAAATGTCATTTCAGTATTGGAAACTTTTCATGGAAGAATTATGAATAATTATTTTTATTTTATTATTTGTTTCTTTTTACATATCTACAGGTTTGTTTGTTTGTTTTTTTTTATTCTTTCTTTCTTTGGAGAACAAAAAGTATCTCCAGCTGAGTGGTACAAGTTTCAAGTATTTAAGACAAAGGGAGTAGACTGGATCAGTAGTGTGAGTCCATTTCATGGAACTCAGTGATTAAAAACAAAGTGACATGAATACCAGGTAGTGTCATAGAGTATTTGCTGTGGAAGAAAATCTCCATCCTTTTGCAGAGAGAAAAACTGAGGCCAAGGGAAGATAGGAAGCCAGCTTGAGGACGACACTGGAAATCAGAGCTCCAGACAACCAACCCTGGAGATTATTGCACCTTGCAGGCTGGGATTCAGAAGTTTCTGAGAAGTTAATTTGACAATTGAAATGGCTCCTCCACTAACTTTGAAGTCAGAATTAATTGGATTAACCTATTTGGCCAATCGTTTCAGACTTATAGGGCTCTTCTCTCTGCATTTTGCAATTCACTTCATTTCAATGGACTTTCAAGCATCTAATATGCCCAAATCAAGGTGTTCAGCACTATAAAATGTAAGAGTATTCTTGAAAAACGCCTCTTTTCTTGAAAACTACACTCTACTGAGAGAGAAATGAAATATGTAAACTGGTAATATACACAGGACCATACGCCAAATATAAATATAAAATATAAATATAAATATAAATATAAATATAAATCTACCTTTTTCATTCACTCAGGATATAAGACTTTAGGCTTCATGTCTGGTTTGGGTTTTGATTTTGGTAATAGTCCTTGTCATTATGTGCAACATACATGGACCATTTAAGTCACAAGCATAGTGTGTGCAGCTCCTTCCACCTGTTGTGACAATCTCTTGGCTACCTATTCATTTCTAGGGGAGACTGAGTTGGAAATTGGATACTGGAAGTGAACATTAAGTCTAAATTTAAAGATTATTAGTTGTGGGCAAACGAAACAAATCAGGGATAGTTAGTTTAAGTTTTTGTAGTTACAGTCCTTGTCCCTAGAAGAGAGCTTCTTTCTTATGGCTTTATTAAGATACACCATAATTTTTCACCACCACACAGCACAGAAAACTTCATAATAAAAAGGTACAATCTCTGTCCCAATTATCACCACCAGTTTGCCCTCTCCAGGTGAGACTTGTCATAGTTCCCACTTTTAGTTCTTTGGTGGTTGTTGCTTTTACCCTAAATAGCATGTTTCTCCAGCTCTTCCTTGACTTACTATATCATATATTACCTATTGACTTCCTGCTATAAAAGACAAGGATTTATCTATCTTCTATCACTCTCAAAATACTCAATCTCCCAATGATATCATTGTGTCTCTGTAAATTAGCACTATAATTTGTTAATTTATTTTTAAAGATTGTATTTATTCATTCATACAGAGAGAGAGAGGCAGAGACACAGACAGAGGAAGAAGCAGGCTCCCTGCAGGGAGCCGCATGTGGGACTCAATTCCAGGACCTGGGGTCACACCCTAGGCTGAAAGCAGGTGCTGAACCACGGAGTCACCCAGGCATCCCTAGCACTATAACTTAAAATAATATGTGTAACTTCTGATTTTGGTCTATTAACTGAAGATATATATATTTTTTTACTTTACCCTTGGTAAGACGAGCCCCCTAACTCTGCAACTTGCTTTGTAGGTCCCAGGTCGTACTGGCAAAAAAATGTGCTTTTACATTGCTAAAGTTGGTCAGCTTGCATTCTATTCCGTCATAGAGTTCCACTCTCAGCGAATTTCAATAACATATTATCAACAATCGTCACTGTGCTATGCACTAGATTCTCAGACTTTATTCATCTTACAACTACAATTTTAGCCTTTTATAAGCATCCCCTATTTACCCCACTCCCTGACTCTTAGCAACCATTTTTCTACTCTCTTTCTATGAGTATGTATGTATGTATGTATGTATGTACTTAGTGGAGAATCCACATACAAGTGATACCATGCAGTATTTGGCTTTCTCTGTCTGTCTTATCTTACTTAGCACAATGCCTTCCAATTTCACCTATGTTGCAACTTACAAGATTTATTTTTCTTTTAATGCTGAATAGCATTGGACTGTGTGTGTATATATATGTAGCTATGTATATACACCACATTTTCTTGATCCATTTGTCCATTAACAACATCAGTATTTGAATGACTTATGAGCAAAGATACCTCTTAGGTATTGTCATAGGTCAGAAAAGAAAAAGAGAAAAAAAAGGAGAGGCAAGTCTTTTTTTAAGGAGTCAGTCTACAGAACGAAAAGAATCATATAGCCTATTGAAATTCAATAGAAAGCTATATGTAAATGTCAAAATTTTAAAAACCACGCATCTAGTTGTTTGTAATTAGCCAGAGCTTAGGGAAGGATCAGCAGGAAGCCTGGAAGTAAGATAGACATAAGTAGTATTGGAAGAAAAAAGTTATGGTGCAAAGGTCTTCAGTCAGAAATTAAGGTGTTTTAGATCTTTTTTAAAAATAAAAGTGCATAGCGTTTGGGACTGCTAGAATTTAAACTGTGTAATTGTTTAGCCAGAAGTCAGAGTGGTTAAATTTTGTTTTGTTTTGTGTCAACTCCTACAGCGTGTAAGTTTCATTATGGCAAATTATAAAGGAAATCACTAATTTAGTGAAGGCCTAAGTTGAAGTATTCATTGTACTCTTCTCAGGTCCCAAAATCTGTTGAATTTATGAATGAGGAGACTAGAGGGCAAAGAATTGGCTTCACACTCAACTAATTCTAATTTTTTAAAAAACCTCAATTTCTATTGGTTAAGCTGCATGACATTGTCAATATCCCAGGTATTGACCAATATCAAGGTCAATTTGGACCTACCAAATCCAATCTCATATGGTTCAACTTAATAAACAAAATCCCACTTATAAAGTATAGCTCTGCTTTCCAAATGCTGCACTTGAATATATAGTAAGTTCTACATGCAGTTAGCCTTGTAAATCATCCAAGTCAATGACAGAGCAATTACAACTTGAAAGCAAAGTCTTAGGATTCTATTATTCTAAAGGTTAAAGTCAACTAGAAAATATGCTATGCATTATTGCAGCATGGCAGTGACTTGGGTATTTCCGTATCCTAAGGGATAGAATAATAGAGAGAAAAAGCGAGAAAATTACATCTTTGGATAAGTCATAGGACTCATAGGCTGCTCCAAATATTCATAGAAGTTTCTTTCACATGAGGCGGCTGGGTGGCTCAACTGGTTAGTCTGCCTTTGGCTCAGATCATGATCTCAGGGTCCTGGGATCTTAGCCCCTCTCACTGCTCAGTGGGGAGTCTGCTTCTCTCTCTTCCCCCTTCCCCGCTGGGCTGGTGCGCTGGCTCTTGGTCATACACACACACTCTCTCTCTCTCTCAAATAAAAAAGAAGAAGAAGTAGTAGCTTTCACTCTCTACCATCTCTTCCTGTATTTTTAGGTGGCTCCTGTAATAACTGATGACATGTCAATGAAAATATCAGAAGAGGCATTCCAAGTGCATTAGTGTTGCACTGTTATGATGCTAGTCTGTTTCCTGGGTGCACATTAGACTTTCAGGATTGTGCAACTGGCAAAGAATGAGATGCTATGAAGCAGCTATTAAATGTGAATTACTCTTCAAGCTGCCAGTGGTAATAGCGGACTTAAAAGAAATTTTCTCCATTTCAGAAAATTAACAACCTCTAGGGAGAAATATTCTCAAAGAGTCACTTAAGACATAGGGCGCTTTCTTTTCATGCATTAAAATGACCACAGCTTCCAAAGAAACCACCCCAAGGATATGTCCTTGAGCCTTCATATTCCTGTAAACTTTATTAAGCATGCGGCCTGCAAGATCTAGTCAATCTTTAAACCTTAAAACACAGAGAACTGATTTGTGTTTCCTTCTCTCGCACACCTAAACCCAGGCACCGAAATATTAATAGATGCAATGACTCTGGAAATTGCATGCAATTTTCCTTTCACAGGCTAAAGAATGGGTTATTACTGTTAAAGGGGATAAAATTCAATTACACATTTTCCAACCTGATTTGTGACTTAAAAATAATACAGTAGTATGTGAATGCCTATGATTAACTTAGCACAGGAAAGGAAAATGTAAGCAAAGACACCTTGAATAGCAGTTCATTTGCATTAATTCTTAAATTACTAGAACTGGTGTGTTATCATCAGATTTTAATCATCTTTATTTGGAAACCAGTTCTATATAAATATAGAGTTACCTTGATCAAAACTTGGTGTTTTGGGGAGCGCCTGGGTGGCTCATTCCGTTAAGCATCTGCCTTTGGCTTAGGTCATGCCATGATCCTGGGGTCTTATGAATGAGGCCCATAGGCACCCTGCTCAGCAGGGCATCTGCTTCTCCCTCTCCCTCTGCCCCCTCCCTGCCTCTGCTCTCTCTCTCAAGAGTAAATAAAATCCTTCTCCGATTGACTTATTTCACTCAGCTTAATACCCTCCTGTTCCATCCACATTGAAGCAAATGGTGGGTATTCGTCGTTTCTAATGGCTGAGGAATATTCCATTGTATACAGAGACCACAGCTTCTTTATCCATTCAATCAGAGAAGGACAAACATTATATGGTCTCATTCATTTGGGGAATATAAAAAATAGTGAAAGGGAATAAAGGGGAAAGGAGAGAAAATGAGTGAAAATATCAGTGAGGGAGACAGAGCATGAGAGACTCCTAACTCTGGGAAACGAACTAGGGGTGGTGGAAGGGGAGGTGGGCGGGGGGTGGGGGTGACTGGGTGACGGGCACTGAGGGGGGCACTTGATGGGATGAGCACTGGGTGCTATTCTATATGTTGGCAAATTGAACACCAATAAAAAATAAATTTATAAAAATAAATAAATAATAAATAAATAAAAATCAAGAATTAAAAAAAAAGAGTGAATAAAATCTTAAAAAAAAAAAACACCAAAACTTGGTGTTCTTATTCAAAAGGAATGAACCGCTTTAGTAAATGATCTTATTTGAATCAATTTCCATGTTAAAATTGGAAAGTGATCTCTTTATGAATTTTAAAATATCCTTTAGCAGTGGCTTTGGAAAGCTGCCCAACACGTGTACCCTTTGCCCTTTGGTTGAAGAACGCCTCTCCCTTTATGAGTCTGGGTGAGGGACACAGAACACCTCTCCTCTGAGGGCTGGAAAGCCCAGGTCCCTGGTTTCCTCGCCTGCTCTGTACCCTACGTGCTGGCATGGGACTCAGGCTTCTTTGGGGAGATGCAACTTGCCTAACTTTGCGTCGGGAGTTGCAACACCTGTGGGGGAGGCTGCTGAGTGGCATATCCGTTCTGTCTCTCATTGCCCAGAGGGATCAGGCTCCCCGAGCAAAAGAAGCAGCTGCAGTTGCACACAGGTTCTGGAAAATTGAGTGCTGAGCGCAGAAGGGCAGGGTGCCAGCTGCAGTGTCTAGGGAAAGGCGTAGCTTTCAGCTGAGTTCTCTGCAGTGTTTGGGGGCCTTGGTCTGGAAGGATCTTCCTCTGTCACTCTTCCCACCTTCTCACGGATTCAGGAGTTAGCCGATAGCTTTTTATTACATTCCTTTTCTCCCTCTTCTGCATCACATAGCTATGAAATCTGGCTGATTACGTTGTGCCTTTTCTGTACACTCTTCACCCATTCCGGGCCTTCTGCACTTCCGAGCCCACTTGATATGGTAACCAGTTCGTACAGTGACTTTGCAGAGTAACCACACTATTGTCTGCTTGATTTTTTTTTTTTTTTTTTGGTTTATTTGTTGGTTGGTGGGCATTTTTTCATCTAGATCCATAAAAACATTTAGTATCTATTACAACTGTTTGAACAGCTCCTCTGGTGAAAGTAGATATGGTGATTTTGAAGATCTGGCTCCCTCGTGACTGGTCACAGTATTTCTTTAAAAAAATCATTCCAGAAGCTTTAGAATCAGGATCACGTCTTTAGAAACCACAAACTTATCAGGGCTTCTCAAAGTGTGGACACTGAGGAATGGATAATGTTTGTTTGTGTGAGGCTTTCCTGTGCATCATAGGAAGTTCAGCAGCAGCCCTGCCCAGTAGATGCCAAGAGCAAACCATCTCCCATCAGTTGTGAGAACTTTGGTTTGGGGTCAGATGGGAGATGATACTAGGGTTTCACCCTGAGGAAGGAGAGTGATAAGCCCGACCTCATCTTTGAGGCTACCTTTGGTTGCAAACACCTTGCTTTACTCTGATTGCTCTTTTGCTGTGACCAAAATGCCATGTGAGGACTTAAAGGAGCTAAGATGTGTCCTCAAGCCTCTTCTCGGGACTGCTCTTGTGTCATACAGTGACAAATTCTGAGGGCCAGGCTAAGGAGTGTTAATGTAAAAGAGTGATTAAATATTTTCATACAGAGGAGAGACATAAGCAGAGTCTTAGAAATTTTAATCTGGTTTAGCGTGTAGAGGTTAAAAGGAAGAAAGGATGAATGTTGAATTTCCATATAAGAGGTTACAGCAATAATCCAAATGTGAGATGAAAAGAGCCTGAATTGGGAACATGTGAATTGATATTATAGAAAGGATGGAAATGAGAGGGAATCAAAGCTCGAAGTCAACTGAAGTTGATAACTCATAGCAATTTGGATAAAGAAGAGAAAAAGCTCTAAGACCGCCATGATGTTTTGAAAAATGTGTACCACAAAAACGTGTGTAGCATTAAGAGAAATAAGGCCATAAAGAATAGGAGTCAGTATTAGGGAGGAAAAAATAGAGTTAAACGACATAGCTACAAAGTTTTAGATGACATGTAGCAGAATGCCCGAAAACCTATAGATCTGGTGCCTAAAAGAGAGGATTAAGTTGGAGAAGTAAATTTGAGAATGTGTTGTTTCAACGATATAGTCAATGATTTAATTTAACTCTTTGAACTTCCCATCAATTTAAGCCCGTGAATGAGTCTTTAACATATTGAATTGTGAAAACAATATTCAAAGCTCTGTATATTACCATTGGCCGTGGAGGAAGAAAAGTAACATATTTCAGTAAAACCACGCTGTTTAAGAAGGTTCTAAATGTCAAGATGAGGTATAATTCAACCCTATGGTAATCAAAATAATTTTCCCCACATTCGAAAAATTTAAATTCAGTCAACAAATATTATCCTTCATATTCTACTCTCTTGAACAACTATTGCAACTTCATGAGTGATCCTCAAAATCATAAACTCCTCCTTCCCCTGAATTAATAATACCTGACTTTCTTGATAAACATATAATTGAATTTTTTTCTAAGTTTACATTTGGTGTCATTTACTGTGACTCTCCTTCTTTTCAAATTCATACATGAACATCTTTTCGAAGAAATGGGTTTTAGGAAGTTTGTTTACGTCTGAAGGACCTGTTTCTCAAGGTCAGGGATACATTTAGAAAGGGACTTTGGGAAATTTGGCTTTTTGTCTGGGCATGAAAGAAACTGTAAAACTGATCTGTCGAGCACTGAAGGTGAAGATCTCTGGTGTAAAGTTTCTCCATTACTTCCTGCAGGGAGTTTTTCAGTAAATGACAAAATGTGTATTTCAAATTATTAAATCTATTTCTTCCCACACAAGCCAATGTCAAAAAGATTCTGCTTTTATACTCTATTAATTGTTCAAATTATGAAGCATTCCATTTGAATGCTGTTGGCCTTTTACATTTTTTCCATATTTTGCAACTGATTTTATTTTTTATGTTGAAAAATAACATATACCTTTTTTCATGACATCCATGAGGTCTTCTATTTTCTACTGATGTCTCCCTTGATTTAGGATTCCTTTTTGCTTCATCTGGACATTTTTATATTTTGGACTACCTATATTGATATTCCATTCTCATATTTTCCATTCCTGACTTCTTGCTCAATATTCTAAGAGATTTCCTCTAAAATTTCCTTCCAGTAAGTTCATTTATTATTTTGTCCCAATGTTTACATTTCTGATTTCAGAACTCTCTCTTGTTTTCACATAGTCTTTTCTCAAAGCTGCCATATTTGTCTTATCATCTTAAATTTTTCTGACTATACTAAAAAGTAAAAAGACTGATTTATGTCCCTCGAATATTTATTTAATTTGAATAACCACGTTTCTATGTTTATTTTAAACCTGAACTTTTTTTTTTTTTTTTTTTTTTTTAAGTAAGCACTATGCCCAAGGTGTGGCTTGAACCTGAGAGATCAAGAGTTACCTGCTCTACTGACTGAGCCAGCCAGGTGCCCCTGAACCTAAACTTTTAAGCTGTAAGTTTTCTTAAAATTCTGTTTATCCTAGCTGATTGTTCACTTGTACAAATTAAGATCTAGGTTGATTAAATTTTCCACTGTGTTGATTTATTTCCCCGCAATACTTTTCCCCTGAAAGAGAGGGTGGAGTAAAGCTTTGTGCAGAGGATGGGTGAGTCAATGGACAGGGTTTATGTTGATGTGCATAGCAAGGATCAGACCAGCAGGGTTTCCTGCCCAGAAGTGTCCAGTCAATGAAGGCCTTAGCTTGGAGTGTGAGCCCCCATGCAATGACTCTTACTCTTCCTAGAGAGTTGCTTCAATTTCTTTCTGTAACAGTTCTCAGGATATAATAGCAGGATGAAGACTGACGGTTGACAATTACTTGTTGCACCTGCAGGAGGTGGCAAGGGATGTGTTGTCACTCATGCTCTCTACAACATCCTCTAATTACACATCTTGATTACTTGCGAAATCCCAGTCTTTCCCACTCTGATGCTGGCATCATTCTACGGTTCTGCCAACAAAAACATTTCCTACATCCTTGGCAGCTTTCTCCTCTGAATATCCTGTTCTGTGCGTGCTTTCTCTTTGTCAGATTTGTTAGTATTATCCCACTTGGTTTCCATCTTCTAGAAATGTACATACATATTTGATGATCCGATGGCCCCTTTCCTGCTCTATGATGCAATCGTTCTTTTCAATTCTCTTTCTGTCATTTTAACACTTTTTGACAAAAGGGAGAAAATAAACATTATGCTCAGTTTGGCATCTTGAATAGAAAGTAGTAAAAGTTTTATAAATTATGGCAAGGAATGAACTTCCAAAGGTAACAGTATTTTGAAAAATAACAACAAGATTCTTTGTATGGAACAGAAGGGAGAGTGGGTTATATTACAGAAGTGACTCCCCGAGCTTAGAGAACCCAGATCTTTTGTAATGGCCTGTAAGCATGATTGGCCATATATATCTTTCCTATATTGGACAGTAAACAAATTTGTTCCTTGCTCCAGAGACAGACACTATCTTTATCTTCTAAGGCTGTTGTTCATCATGCCGACATCTTAGAAGAGGTGGCATAGAACAAAGGCATTGATGACTCTGCTTTCAAGACATCAGAAACATAAAGGACAAAGACTCCCCCAAAGTGTTTTGACCTAAACACTAATACAGTTTTCTCTTTGAAATAGGTTGCATACAAGTATCGATAGGGACCCTGTCTCTGGGCAAGAAGGCCTGGATTTAGAACCAATACCAACTTAGCAATATTAGGTCCCCTGCCCTAGGCCAAGGCTTTCTTAGTTGTTATAGTTTTCTACTTCAATAAGACATAAAGTCGACCTCAAATACAAATACCCTGAGAAAAGAAGGGGAGAACAAGACCATATGCTCTAAGAAGGCTTAGTTACATCCCTCCTCTTAATGCTCCATCATCTTGAGCTTTAACTCTACCTAGGAACAGGTCCCTTCGTGGAGTCGGAGGGAAGTGTACAAAGAAAAGAGAATTCCTCTAGAAACCAGTAGACATTTTTTTGTGCTGTACTTAAAGGATACGTCATTTTCAGATTTGTATCATACTTTTCTTGACTGCTGACTTTTATATTCTGATTTCTTAACTTCTTTTTTTTTTTATTTTAAGATTTTATTTATTTATTCATGAGAGACACACACAGAAAGAGAGAGGCAGAGACACAGGCAGAGGAAGAAGCAAGCTCCATGCAGGAGGCCTGACGTGGGACTTGATCCCGGGTCTCCAGGATCAGGCCCTGGGCTGAAGGCGGCGCTAGACCGCTGAGCCACCTAGGCTGCCCAGGATTTCTTAACTTCTTAAAACCTAGGATTCTGCATTATTTATCTACCAGAGATGTGTCCTAAAAGGTTATTTGGAAATACTTTTTTTTAATTAACTAGAGTTTTAGAATAACAAATAGCGTCTGATCAGCAATTTTCATTTGTCAAAAGGAAGCCCTCCTGCCTGATTCCTTGTCTTTACTTAATGAAAGTCATGTGTCCTTCATCCTGTGCTGGCCTTGTTCTAGCAAAGTCTGTCTCCACCTGCACTGCATATTAGTATAACATGGGAGCTTTTTAAAAAATATCAATGGTAGAACCTAAAACCAGAAAAGTTAGACCTCCTCGGATATATTTTTAAGCCTCCCCACTTGATTCTGATGCACAGATAGGGCCGAGAACCAGGATATGGAGGGTCACCAGGTGCTCTCTTTGAGAGAGATGAAATCCACTCCCCTCTACTTTTCTCTCTTCATATGCAGAAAGATGTCTTTGGGATGGTCTAGTCAGCCCAGATGACACATGCTACTGGCTCTAACAACCTCTTCTCACAGCTCTTCATTTTTATACCAAACTGAATTTTTATTTTATACACACATACCAACCCCCACATTCAAAAACATATATTTTGGAATGAAAATATTAGAGCCTAGTTAACATTCTATAAAAAAAAAAAAAACAAGGCAACTGGGGTGGCTCAGTCAGTTAAGCATCTGCTTTCAGCTCAGGTCATGATCTCTGGGGTCCAGGGATGGAGCCACATATCTGGCTCCCTGCTCAGCAGCGAGTCTGCTTCTCCCTCTTCCTCTGCCCCTCCTCGCCACCTCCCTACTTGTGCCCACTCTTGTTCTCTCTTAAATAAGTAAAATCTTAAAGAAAAGAAAGAAAGAAAAAACCTTGATATTTCCTAAAAGATGAAGATATGCATCCCTCATATGTTTTTGACTGGGAAGAACTAGGCGTTCAATAATTAATATTGAAAAAGAAAAGAAATAAGTGTACTCATAAGTGAAAAACAGAATAATATGCAAATCCATAAAGGATCCAGAACTGTGCTCTTAATGGGATGAGGGCATGAAGTATAAGATGGAGCACCCAGGTCATGGAAACAGCTTAATGGAAGAACTTCACTAGCAAAGCATTTATTAGATTTAACCATAAGAAATCAGTGCTTTTGACTGTTTTGAGTCACAAAATGGCAGTTCCATTTTACAACCTAACAATTTTTTATTGATTATTTCATGCTGTTCATCATTTTTGCTTATTTGGTTTACTGATTGTTATTCCCGGTTGTATTTGTCTTTTTTTAAATTTTTTTTTTAATTTTTATTTATTTATGATAGTCTCACAGAGAGAGAGAGAGAGGCAGAGACACAGGCAGAGGGAGAAGCAGGCTCCATGCAGGGAGCCCGATGTGGGATTCGATCCCGGGTCTCCAGGATCGCGCCCTGGGCCAAAGGCAGGCGCCAAACCGCTGCGCCACCCAGGGATCCCCCGGTTGTATTTGTCAAAGTCCTATGAAGACCCTACTAAGGAATAGAGCTTAAAACACAGAGATGATACTGTTTATTCTAAAATTTTAAACATTTCCATGTGTACAATGTTAAAGTAAAACACACTTGATAGAAAAAATATAAGATTATGTCCCAGGGCTAAATCTCAGTTCATTTTTAATATATGCTACTGACTTGGCCTTAATATATTGTAGCATCACATATTCTATGGCTAAATCAATTTCCCAAACTCAATAGCTATAGTCATCCAATTGCACCTTTGGATAATTAGAATAATGCCCCTTCCTTTGGAGCACATAGCTGTTACAAGGGCAAATGGCTTGAAGGGTAATTCCCAAGATGAATTTCAGCCCCCATTTATCTTCTTTTCCAAGGGCACAAATGCAGTGATCAATCTGTACCACCGAACATGGAGGAGCTGTACATCGCATGAGATTTTGTTCTAAATCAGAAGTGATTTCCTTCTCCTAATTGTTATAATTTCAGTGCCTATTAGTGACAAGGCAGGAATATATCTAAAAACCAGTCAAAAGGTTACTGTATTGGTCAATTATGTATTATATAAGATTATGCTAAAGAGCATTCAGATAGTTCCACAGCAGATTTAGTGGGTAAAATTGTGTTTTATTTGGTTTTATTGTCATATGTCCTAACCTGTCTAGAAGCCCCACGTTTTGATATGTGTGATGTGGTTAGGCAGGCCAAGCTTTACCTAAAACTTGGAGTGAGCTTCAAACGAGACTCCCTTTGTAACCTCTCTTAGCGCAGAATTAATTGGCTGTAATGAGATTCAATTATTACCTCATTTGAGGCCAATTAAATTGGCAAGTCCCTACATTCAATTTAGCAGAAATATTGAACAAAAATCTGGCAACTGATTTTGACCAGGGAGGACTCATAGAAATTCTGTGAGAATTGTGGGAAACTTATCTTTTTTGAGAAAGATACTGAGATTTTGGTGCCATCTGCTTAAAAGTAATAGTAAATAGGGAGAAATTGTTACTCAAAGATTTTCGCCAAGAGGAAAAAATAAATAAGTAAACAAATAGTGAAATAGTAAATAAGTAATTATATATAATAAGTATGCAAGACTTTTAGGCATAAAAAGATAGTGGTTGGGAACCAGTCACACCATCATAAAGTGAGCATTCACATCCATAACCTTGAATGTTGAAATGGGTACTCTAATTTTGGAAGTCCTAATGTTTTTTGAAAATTAATCCTTTCATTTTTATTAAAAGCCATATATCATTCAGAAACTATAAACACTTGCCTTCTAATATCAGTGTTAATTTATTTTCTTAATGATACTTAACAGTCCAATTTTTCATCCAGCTAAATGAGCTCTAAGAACTTTAATAGTTTTAAAAAAGAAATTATACTCTTTAAAAAAATACAAAGTATCCAAGGGGAAAGCCACAATTCCAGAAAAGCTTCTATAATTTTAATTATCTTATTTTATGAGTATAACATTGTCATACACATTTATAGAGGATAAGCTGGTTTCTAGAGGAACATCAAGCAATCTGTAGCTTAAGATCTGATTGAATGCATTTGCTCTTCTAGAAGAAAAAAGCGATACAGTTCTGAGTTAATCCTAAAGGTGTTCTATGTTTAAATGATCTCATTATTACAAATCACAGCATTATAGGATTGTAAGTGCCAAATAGCTTTGCAATCAAGAGATATGTAGAGGGGAATCTGATTTCAAAACCTTTGCGTAGGAATAGCTGATTATTAGTATGGGGTTTTCCAGATGGCTTTCTGTCTGCTTAGCAAAGTTCTGATACAAAAGTAACCTCTTAAACAGTTGAACTGGGTTTGTTCTTTTCCGGAGCCATATAGTAAGGGACTAACTTAACCTCCAGGGTAGGAAGTTTCAGGAAGCTGCGTAACGGGCAGTGAGTGGGTCTGTTCTACACTGTCAGAAAATAATGATGCCTGGGAGGTGAGTTTAAATTTTCCCTAAAGCAAAATTGTTTATTTAAATGTGCATATTTCTATATTGGGTCAGTGAAGCAAGGAAAAAGCTTAAAATACCTACAATATTCTACAAGCTAAAGACAGAACATATATTTATAAAACTACATTAGAGACAAGGTATCTGATCTCCACTGTAGCCCATGTATTGTGTAACTGGGATTGCCATTTTCTTTTTCTTCATAAGAAGAAAATATTTGGAAAAAAGAAGAGGAAGAAGAGGAAGAAGAGGAAGAAGAAGGAGAAGGAGAAGGAGAAGGAGAAGGAGAAGAAGAAGAAGAAGAAGAAGAAGAAGAAGAAGAAGAAGAAGAAGAAACCATTTGGCTCTCATGTTAACTATTAATGAAACTTTTAAGATTTATTTTTAATTTTTATCATAATATATGTGTCCAATTTCAAGGTTGACTATTTCTAAAATAGACATAACTTTTCTAGCCCCTAAAAGACTTGCTTTTATATTCTTTTACAATTATTTTTCATATAATAATTTACTTATATACGTGTTATTGAGTTTATATTTAATATACGGTTTAAATAAAGATTAACTGTTTTAATGTATGTTACTAAAATACTAAAAATGATTAAATAGAGAAGCAAAATGTTATTAGACCAATAAATCATGGTGTTTTTTTTCCAATGTGCCTGGCAAAGACAGTTTTAAGAGTCAGTCATATCAAACCATCTTGGAAGAGAATATTTCAAGTTTGTTCATAGCATTCCAATTCAAAGAAAAAAAATAAAGCTTCAAAACCATTTTATAGAGCTTTGACATCACAGCTTATATAACTAATATCAAAACCCAATGAAATCTCCAAATAAAGACTTAGATATTACTAATAAAAGAAAGAAGAAAAAATCATGAATAAAATGTAATCTGTGTACATTTAAAGATAAATGCTCCAAATAAAAAGATACTTTCCAGAAATGTAAAAATGGAAAGATATTAGAAAATCTAAATATATAATTTATCACATCTCTAAATTTAAATTTTTTAGTTTTTAAATATATAATGAAAGGCGTCTGAAATTTGAACACATTTCTAATTAAAATTCTTACAATATGATATATGGAAAGATGCTTCATTTTTATTATAAAGGGTATTTAGCTCCAACCAACAACTGAGAATATTTATAAAGATGAAACCCTACTACATGATAAGCATTTTTAGCAATGGAACCTCTGAAAACTAACAGAAAGAAAGAAAGAAAGAAAGAAAGAAAGAAAGAAAGAAAGAAGAAAGAAAGAAAAAAAGAAAGAAAGAAAGAAAGAAAAAGAAAGAAGAAAGAAAGAAAGAAAGAAAGAAAGAAAGAAAGAAAGAAAGAAAGAGAAGGGAAGAAATGAAAAAAAGGAAAAAAGAAGAAAAGATGATAGGAGAGGAGAGGGGAGGAGAGAAAAAAAAATGAAAAGAAAAAAAAAAAAAGAAAAGAAAAGAAAACTCACCAGAAATCCAACCATGAGAAAGGTCAACAAGCAGTGGTTTTAGGGTACTAGGAGAAGGAACGCATGAAGCATCACTACAGTCACTTCATACTACTTCTCACCAACCCGTCCCCAGCTACAAGGTGGCCCTGACTGGTAAAGGGTAATTCCATTCCCCACTCATGGCTTAATCAGAAGTGTGGCCCAAGCCATGAGTTCATGGCAAAGAAGGTAATTTGGAAAGAAAATTGTCACCCTCTTATCACTCTGTCATTTATATTAGAGACACGTGAAGTTAGTTCATTGAGAGTATCAGAGTAAAGTGTCCAGAAATTAAAAACACAACCTCAGGAAGAAGCAACTTTTAAATCATTCTTCAAGATGTTCCCACCTGTGCTGTGTGCCCTGAAACCTTGCCCTCAAGTTCCCCGTCTGAAGATGAAGCCTACCCACAGCACTCGGAGCCAGAGCATGAGGACAGCCCTGAAGTCATGCTCCTCCTGGTCGTTCAGGTTTTTCGGCCTTCCAGCCAGTTCTCACTGCATTTTCTACTCCTTATGACTGATAGCAGGAGTTGGCCAACTTCAGAAAAGAGCCTGCTGATAAACATTATGGGCTCCGCAGACCATATGATTTCTGTTACTCAACTCGGCTGTTTTATCACAAAAGCAGCCGAAGGCAGTACATACGCAGAGAGGCATGGCTGTGCTCCAGTACATCTTTGGTTACAAAAATAGGTCATAAAGTTACTCTCCCATGTTTTCTTCTATATCTTTTGTACTTTTAAGATTTACAGTAAAGCCTTTGATCCATTTTCAGTTAATTTAGGTATGTGAGGCAAATTATGGGCCTGTCCCAGCTGTGTTTCCTTCTTGAAAAAACCATCCTTTCTCTGATAAATTGCCTCTGCACTATTGTCAAGACCCATTGACTATATCTGGACTCTATTCTTTTCCATTGATCTATTTGCCTATCAGTATCACACTGCTGGTTACTCTTGCTTTTTTTTTTTATAGTTTTTATTTAAATTTCTGTTGGTTAACATACAATGTAATATTAGTTTCAGCTGTACAATATAGTGATTTAGCACTTGCATACATCACCTGGTGTTTATCCCCCCAAGAGCCCTCCTTGATGCCTATCACCTGTTTCCCTCATCCCCCTACCTACCTCCCCTCTGGTCACCACCAGTTTGTTCTTAAGAATCTGTTTCTTGGTCTGCCTCCTTCTCTCTTCTTTTTTCCCTTTGCTCATTTGCTTTGTTGCTTAAATTCCACTATGACTGAGATCATATGTCTTTGATGTACTTTGCTTAGAAGAATAGCTTTAAAATATATCTTGAAATGAGGCCGTGTAAGTCTCCCAACTTTGCTTGATGATGCTAATACTCATTTCTTTTTTTTTCTTTTTTTATATAGTAGCCACATTGTTTTTTTTTAATTTAATTTTTTTTTAATTTTTATTTATGATAGTCACACAGAGAGAGAGAGAGAGAGGCAGAGACATAGGCAGAGGGAGAAGCAGGCTCCATGCACCAGGGGCCCGATGTGGAATTCGATCCCAGGTCTCCAGGACCGCACCCTGGGCCAAAGATAGGCGCTAAACCGCTGCGCCACCCAGGGATCCCCTAATACTCATTTCTATCAATTTTAAGATCACCTAGTCAATATCTAAAACAGACTGTGAGGACTTTGATTGAGATTGTGTTGAATTTAGAGATCATTCTGGGGAGACTTGACATATTACCACTATTGAGTTTCCCAATTCCAAAACATGGTATATCTGACCATGTACTTAGATTTTCTTTAATTTCTCTCAGCAATGTTTTGCACTTTCCAGTATACAAGATGGATGTTTCCTTTATGCATAATATTTTGATGCTACTATAAATGGTATCTTTATAATTTAAATGTCTTGCGTATGTTTGCATGTGTGTGTGTGTATGGGGTTGTCAGATACCGCCTGGAATATTTACTGATGTAGAAAACAAAAGCAAAAGAAAAAAAATTAAATTTTCTTACTGTCTACAGCCCACTGACAAGTCCTTGAAACAAGCAAAGTGACCTTCCTCTGGGAGTTCAACTGCTTCAATGTTAATACCTTGCTAAGGGCAAAAGGCAATCTTAGCTTAACATTATCCCAACCCTCCAGGATCTTGTAAGTCTTCTTTAATATATAGAGAAAAGAAAAGAATGGAAAACTTCCTTTATCTCTACCCCCAAGATCCATGTTGGCGATCATCTCTAAGCACAGGACCTATCAATATACATCCTAAGGGTCTCATGACTAAGGTGTTTTAGGCAGTAATAAATGACCTTTCCCTGACAACAGCTGGCCCCCTTGAGGCCCTGGAAACCTTGATTCTAAATCCCTTAGAGACTTCCGCTCTCCCTTACCCCCTTCCAACTTGAAAGCTTATAATGGGCCATTCTTCATGACCCTGGTGCAGCTCTTTCCGCCTATAAGTTTTGTCCCAGTGCTTCAATAAAAACACCCTTTGCACCTAAGATGCCTCAAGAATACTTTCTTGGCTGTTGGCTCCGAACCCCAATCATTTCTTACATCATTTACTATTTGTCTTGGCTGAAACCTGACAAGATAGATATTCAAGAAGATTTTTTTGTAGTTGCTCTATGCCCAAAACTCAGCCCAAATGGAAGCTGATATTCAGATACTGATACAAAGTTTGTAGGCCTTCTCCCCTAACCTAAAATGAAATTATGTACTCAGAAGGAAAAAAAACAGCCTAAAGCCATTGTGAAAGGATTTACTAAACATTCTGAAGAAATACAGCAGAAGTCTAGAACATACAAATCTTTCCATTTTCATCTTAAGGATCCTTATCCTGATATAAAGAAGCAAATTGAGGGTAATGTAGTTGGACGGCTAGGTCCTGATATCTTTCAGGTTATCATTCAATTATTTGAAAAATGAAAACCAACTGTATTTGTCTTATAAATCCAGTCTTCATTAAGAACAGAAACTCAACTCTAGAAACAATTAAAAGCCCATCTTTTCTTTTTACCAATCCCAAAACCTCTCTTGTTTATCTCAAAAGGCCTGCAGATATTGTAAAAGATCCAGATTTAGGAAGCAAAACTCTTCTTGGAGAAACTTAGATCCTTTCTCTGCATCTTTGAGATGTAATATTTGCCTTATCTCCTCTAGTAACCCAGAGTCATCTCTTGAAATATAAACTTAAAGACGTAATTCTTGTCAAGAAAAGAAGGAGGAGGAGAAAAATAAATTTGAAATTAAGTGAATGAAAAATCTGAAAGTTCTTATCCACAAATATTAATAAAATTAAATTTCAATTAAAAATAAAACTTAGGGGATCCCTGAGTGGCTCAGTGGTTTAGCTCCTACCTTCGGCCCAGGGTGTGATCCCGGAGTCCCGGGATCAAAGAACTCTAGGTTCTTCACATCGAGCTCCCTGCATTGAGCCTGCTTCTCCCTCTGCCTGTGTCTCTGCTTCTCTCTCTCTCTGTCTCTCATGAATAAATAAACAAAATCTTTAAAAAATAAAAAATAAAATAAATATATTTTTTAAATTTAGCAATCTAAGCATGTAAAATTAACTTATCCTATATGTTTAAAACACAATTTGAATCTGACTCTTCTTTCATAAACTAGTGAGCTTTGCATTATTGTACCTGTCTTAAAGCTAAAATTTTAAAATCTCCATTTGTATGTTTATGTCTATGCATTTTTGTTACAGATGTGTGATTTATTTAACCTCCTGGTGATAGTGCTAAAATTAATTTGTAAAGAACTCTATTTAATTGCCCTAAAGATGTAGGAAATGGAGTTTAGAGCCAATGGCCAAGAAAGAATTCTTGAGATGTCTTTAGTACAAAAAGGTGTGTGTGTGTGTGTATGTGTGTGTGTGTTTTAAGATTTTATGTATTTATTCAGAGAGACACAGAGAGAAAGGTAGAAACCTAGGCAAAGGGAGAAGCAGATTCTCTGTGGGGAGCCCAATGCAGGACTCAATCCCAGGATCCAGGGATCACAACCTGAGCTAAAGGCAGATGATCAACCACTGAGCCACCCAGGCATCCTCCAAAGGAATTTTTATATGTTATGTAGATCCTAGGTGTGTGTGTGTGGGGTGGGGGGGGTCTGGCTAAGATGCCTCTTGCTTTTAGCAAAGTATTAACATAGAGGCCACTGAGTTCCTAGAGAAAGAACACTGCCTGTTTCAAGGACTTGTCAATGGGCAGTAGACAGTAGGAAATTTAATTTTTTCTTTTCCTTTTTTTCCCACATCATTAAAGACAAACAAACATTTTAAAAATGAAGTATACTATCAAAGATAATTTTCAGTAAATAAAAGTGTAGGGGAGGAAACTTAATTTCCCCTCCACCCTTTTGGGTTCTTCACTGAGACACCACCCCTTCCCTACCCTCCCCCCATAAGGAATAATAGATTAGTAGGGGAAAAACAAACAGAAGTTTAATAACTTGTATACCTCCTATCTGCATGGGAGACACCTAGAAAAACTGAGTAACTCCCCCAAAAAGGCCTCAAATGTTAAATAACATCTCTAGCTAAAGACAAAAGAGCTGTTAGGGGGATACGAGCAGTTATGAGACATCAGGAAAAGCACAGTAAACAAGAGTAAGGCTGTTATACAGATTTAAATCCTTGCTTTCTCCATTAATAAGAGTTTCTAGAAATTTAGTCATCTTCTTTTCCTGGTACATAAAGGGAAACAACCTTGCAAATGGCAATTTCCCTTACAAATGTAAATATCTCTTACAAAACTTCAATTTGTTTTTAATAGAGCCGCTGTTTCTTAAAAACTAATCAGTCTAAAAATAAAAAATAAAAATAATCAGTCTAAAACAATTGTTATACCAAAAAGGCATATTTTGGGGTGGAATATTCTGCTCTTCTTCAAAAACTAGTTGAAGTTAAATTTATGATTATTTCAATTATACAGATTGTTGTAAGTTGGCCTTGTGTCCTGTGACCTTGGTAACCTCGTTTTTAGTTTTAGTAACGTTTTTATAGATCTTACAGAATTGGGCAGCCCAGGTGGCCCAGCGGTTTAGCGTCGCCTTTGCCCAGGGTGTGATCCTGGGGACTCGGGGATTATTTATTTATAAATAAATAAATTAAAAAATATATATCTTACAGAATTTTTGACATAGACAATCATGTCATCTGTGAATAAAGACTGTTTTAATTTTCATTTTACAATCAGAATCTTTTTCATGTCTGTTTTCCCCTAGCCTTACTAAGCTGTCTAGACTTCCAGTGCAGCATTGAGTAGATATCCTATGTCTCTTCCTTTCACAGTTTTTAAAAAAAAAACAAAAAATCATAGATTTGGAATTTAGAATTAAAGGTTCTGTTACTGGAACTAACCAGTATTAAGTGGAAATTTTTAGTTTTATTTTTTAAAGATTTTATTTATTTATTCATGAGAGTCAGACAGAGAGAGAGAGAAAGAAGCAAAGACACAGGCAGAGGGAGAAGCAGGCTCCATGCAGGGAGCCCGACATGGGACTAGATCCTGGGACCCCAGGATCACACCCTGAGCCGAAGGCAGATGCTCAACCACTGAGCCACCCAGGCATCCCTAATTGGAAATTTTTTAAGTAAAGAAACTAACACTCAGCTGCTCTGAAATCTGATGTATTATTATTAAGTGGAAACTTTGGGTCACAGAAATATGTATTTGTGTGTCTATGTGTGCATGGTGTGTGTACAAAGAGAGGTCTATCACAAATATATTGTAAAAATGTGTCTACAAGAGGTATTATGTTTGTCTCTATGTGTGTATGTGTTTGTGTTAATACATCTACCTTTGTACCTAGGAGTGCTTAGAAAAATACCTGAAAAGATGCCCTCTAACTCACTAACAGTGTTTACCAATAGAGGCTGGGCGAAGGGAAGGAGCTCAGAGTTTACTATATACAATTTACTACATATGATATTTTGACATTTTTGTAATGAACCTGAAACACACACACAATTTAACAGATGTTTAAAAATAAAAGCAACAAAATAGTCAAAATATAGACAAAGATTGTGAAAGTGGCTCTCTCAAGGAGGTATCATTATAGTGTTTTTCATGTCCCAATGTGTTTCTCTGCCTTCTTTTCTTTTTATTATAATGAACGCATATTGTGAAAAGAAAAATATTTTTTTATTCTTAATAATGTGCCAATGAGAAAGGATTGGTACATCAAAAGTACTAGGAGAACTAAGCTGTTTCATCAAAATGATCAGCATGAGATGATGAAAGCATGAGAAACCAAATTTTGGGTGATTCGAATAAACTGTCAGAATCTATTTTCAAGACCAAAAATACTATCTCTGAAATTCAAAATGGCAAAGATGTCATTTCAGATTCTTATCAGGATTTAATTTTAATAAAACACACTGATCATCCATCAGTGTTTGTTCCCAGCACTGACTTTTTTATGAGGTTTTGGAATCATGATATCAAAAACACCCTAACAAAATTATCATTCACTTACTTATATTTTGAGCAGAGTTGCTCATGTCTTCCCAATGTATAATTTAATTCTTATAATGCACATGACATTTATTGCCATTTACCCCCTTCTAAAATGACAAGCCAAGTACAAAAATAAAGGTTCTACTTTTCATTAGAGGGATATCTTTAAATTTTTTATGTTCAAACTAACACACACACGCATATGCATACACATTCATTAATTTTGTTAATTTGGGCCAATCAAGACTGTCTTTAGACAGTAGTAATGAAAACTGACATGATAACTCTATTTTTGCATATTTTATAAATGCTTTAAAACCTTCAGTTGTCCGGGCATCTGGGTGACTCAGTGGTTGAGCATCTGCCTTCGGCTCAGGTCGTGATCCCGGGGTCCTGGGATGGAGCCCTGCATTTTGGGCTCCCCACAGAGAACCTGCTTCTCCCTCTGCCTGTGTCTCTACCTTTCTCTCTGTGTCTCTCAAAAATAAATAAATAAAATATTTTTAAAAATCTTTGGTTACCTCAGTTGAGGTGCTCTATTTTCAAACTACATGTTTCACGAACTTCATGAATAGTAGTTTTTCCTTTTAATGATTCCAGTTACGTGATGAAGGATAGCGAAGGAATTTTTTCTAAGTCATTCTGTATCCTTCCCTTGGCCTCTCAGGGTACCACCCCTTCTATACTATGCATCCCTGAAATTGGTTCAGGTGCATAAAGTCAGATAATTTAAAATTAGGAGTGTTCCAGGTGAAGAACAGCAGGAAAACAAGATAAAAGTATAAATCTCTTTTGTTTAAAAACCCAGGGACATCCAGGCTGGTGCTGGTGGGGTAGCTCTCTAGAAAGTCTTCTGGGGTTCTGGTTCCTTCCTGCTCACCATACCACATCCCAAGTTTTCATGATGAGTCAGTTTAGTAGCTTCTATAGCGCAAACACCTAAGGAGAGGAAAGAATGACAAAGTGAGGCAGTTTCCAAAACATCCATATGCCATTTCCTCTGATGTCCCCCAGCCATTAATTCAGTCGATCACATGGCCCCATGTAGATGGAAGAGAGATTGTGAAATGTAATTTTTATTTTCATTGTCTATCTACTGACCTAAAAATTCAATTAAAATGAAACAAGAAGAGAATTAGTACTAGGGGAAATTTTCACCCTGCCTGCTTCAACTGACCCACTTTTGCTTCCAAGACTTAAAAAACACCCTCACTCTACTTATATACTGATTCAGCCCATTTGTCTCATCATGGGGTAAGAAGCATTTATTTCAGTTAGGTGTGGTCTGACATGGATGGTTGCCTGTGTACCAGAACCTTCTAGGGATTTTTCAATTACTATTACTCAGCTTCTTAAATCCTACCTCAAACCTCTTAAATCAGAATTTCTTAGGATGGGGCCTCATTTTGCATTTTTAAATGGTAATCAAAGTGATTCTTAGGGGCTTGCCTGACACTTGGGCATATAATAAACACAGGCCTAGACTCCAAACACTTAGGCTTGCCTTAATAAAAAAATTTCCATGAATACATCATAATGCTAAAGAAAATAAAATCTCATATTACTATCTTTGCATCTGTAAAGTAAGCCTACTCTGAGCCAAAACATTCTTCCCCCATCCCCCGTTTTATTCTCTTTACTTCTATGGCCTCATTCTTCCACTTTCAAGTAAGTCAAAACTCAAACCCAAGAAATTTTCTTGTGTACATGTGAATTACTTCTCCAAGAACATTTATTTTTTAAGACGTTTTTCCTAAAAAAAAAAATAATAATAATAATAAATTTTTAAAAATTAAAAAAAGACTTTTTTCTAATTAGCTAGTATCCAGAGTTGGCCCTTTTCCAAGTTGTCACAGCTGCTGGACAGGCCATGGAGAAGCACTGACATATGCGCTGTCCTACGATCCTTAAAAGCTTACCCTAAATGATACCTGTAATCACATTGAGATGGAAGGCATTTTGAGTATTCCTTCCTTGGAGGCCAATATATCATGGATGTAGATGTTTTAGTTTGACAGCCCCCCAACACAAGAAAATGTCATTAGCTGAAAGTCAACTGTTTATTATAAGGCAAGCCTGACTCCTTCAGAGTCAACTACATTTACCTCTGCAAAATTCAGGCAAAATGGAATGGTTTCTGAAAAATGGAATAGATTTTTCACTAAACTATTCGGCATGAATAATTCAATCTGAAGATAAATAAATGTACATGAAGAGATGATACTCTCTGGTGTGTGACTACCTTGAGTCAAAATACATAATTTAGTATGTTTTTTTTATGTGGTCTTTTATACAGAACTGGTTCCACCTTCTCTTCCCAGGTCCAAGTGAGAAACAGCTCTAGTTTATGCAAAATCAGCATTAAATTTTACCAACCTACTGTTCCTACTGAGATATACCAACTCCCTGTCTGAGGAAGCAGTAGGGATAGAGAAAAAAGGTTGAAAATACATGTTTTAAATAGGTCAAGGAAGATATTTTCTTCATTTTATGCATACTCCATGCTGGGGTTACTCAAAACACTCCATGGTCCTCTTGTTATTTTATGATTTTCAGAAAAAAAAGCAGCAGGGAATCATCCTCAGACTATTTCTGTTAATTTGACTTTTTGAAATGGTTTTCTTTCACGAATTGCTTCAGGGCCAAATACTTAGCTAAGCAACAAACCATTAAAAATAAATAATCTTTAAATAATGACTTTTAATAATAGTAATAAGGAGAGCACACTTTTTTTTTTTTTAAGGAGGGCACACTTTGATTTAAATTGCCAATTATTCTATCTTCTACTCAATACAATATATTTGTCCTTCTGTATCTAATTTCCCCATGTCCTAACCTTCACATTTTCCTTCTTCCATATCGTGCCCCTTCTGATTTTGAAGGAAAAGAGAAAAACTATAAAAAATAAAGGTTTACTGATGTAGCTAGAGGTTGTAGGTAAGGCAATAATACTTGAATATTTACAAAATTGATTGTGTAATACAGTAGGATTCAGATTCTTTGGGAAAAGTATAAGGTCTGCAATTCCAGAAATTTGACCATCAGTGGGGACTGGACACTGGCTGATAAGGAGAGGTGATATATTTTCTGGTAGTTCAGAATCCATACTCCCATTTTGTTCTGTTTGGCCCACAGACTCACTTTAGCAGTTACTGTTCACATCAACTCAAGCAAACTGTTTAACCACTCAAAGTCTAAATATTTTGAGGCTCCAGAATGACAATAATAATAATACTTATTCTATAAGACTACTCTGCAGATTTTTGCATAGTAACCTGACTCCTGCCTCCCTAACGTGGTGGTTATCGTAGTGACCTGACCCATGTTAGCTATTATTTATTATATTAAAAGCATGAGATGTCTCACAGTTTTTTTAAAAAAGGTCTTTCTTTCCTTAATTTAATATTTTCCAAATTAACCAATAACAAGTCCCGCTTTTTTATAATACACCTAGCTGCAACTCTGAAATGTAATAGATTAACCAAACCTTTGGACATTTTGAAGTTCTTTGACATAATCTGTCCAAATATTTCCCCCAAATACAATAATTTGAATCCCTTTACTCTTAAAAGTGTCAAAGGATTTGTATGTATTTCTCCTCTAAATTCCATGTATTAGAAGTATGTTGTATCATCAGAAGAAAAAAAAATCCCATTTATATCTTTTAATCTATATTTGGCATTTGAGCATCCACACTATCTAGACAGCAGCATATGCAAACTTGATTGAATCCCACATGTTTTTTTCCCTTTCCTTTTTTAAACCAAATGTCACATAGTTGAGTTATGAGCTTTTACAAATGCAACCTGCATCTTCTTATTGCAGGTTGAAATACATATTTTCTTATTTAAGAAACAAATTCAGTCCTTAATTAATCCTGGTACACGCCTCTAAAGGTAACTTACAGCACCTAAAGGTTATTTCCCATTACCACAAAACTGATACATGCAAATTCATGACAGCAGCAGAATTAGAAATTTCTTCAAGCTACAGAAACCAAAGGGATGAGCATACGGCATCTGTTCTAATATATATAAATACCCCTTGTTCTGTTTAACACACTTACAGAGCATAAATCATATGTTTTCTCAGAAATGTTGAAAAAGGAAGAAAATTTCTCTGTGGCCACATAGGCAGAATGATAAAATATTACTTGCAATATTTCATCCCACTCAAAAAGAATTAGTATTAAAATTTGTATTTTAATTTAAATTTATATTTCATTTTAATTTAAATTACTTTTCAGTCTTCATTTAACTTAAATTTTTATTTTATTTTAATTTAAATTATTTTTCAGCCTTCATTATGCAAAGATGTATGTATGGAGATACACATATGTATGAGTATATACTTAGAGGAGTTGCCTGCTTGGGAAATTACTTACTTAAAAAAAGCGAGGAGGTTCTGAGCCCTTATCCATTCAAGAAACATAATTCTGTAGCATGATTTCAAAATCAAGTTCTATTTCATAATTTTAAAATCTCCGTTAAACTTGGTCATTAATGCAAATAATGTTTAATGTTTGGTTTAATGTTTATTTTTAATGTCACATTTTTTTATAGTAAGTGTAAATTCTATAAATCAGTAAATGCATTTGTGATGTCAGAAGTAATACGTCTGACATATTTATGAGGAATGCTATAGAGATATGATGGCAGGAAACTCAATGCCACATTTTAAAGTTCTAGAACATTAAACAGTTCCTGCAACCTCCTCAAGGATACAAATACTTAAAAATGTTCAAATTAGATAGAAAAGTTAATTCGATACAGTTATAGTCAGAAAGATTTTGAGTATCTTTGCTAGAGTTTTCTTACTAGATATACTCCTATAGTGAATATTTTACCACCGCGGTTTTATATGCCAATTTAAAGACTATATATTCTCACACAATTTTAATTTGATAATAAGAATTATAACTGAACATAGTAAAACCAACCTGCTTTCTCTCAAAAGGGAAGACAGCAGGCTGAAAACTGCTGCTCCCGATCTCATTCTGCTCTTTTTCCTTAAGAAATTGATTGCCTCACATTCCACACTTTCTCCTTCTGCAAGTCAGAGTCTGTAAAAGAGGCAAGATCCTAGGAAATGGAGGAGCAGCAAGAGAGAAGGAATCTGAATTTCTGAATGACCATGGAGAACATAGCTCCCTATCCACCCTGGACCACTTACTAGCTTTGAACAATTACGTAAGAGAAGAGTCATCTACTTTATTTGATATGTTAAAAGTTGTGAAGTTTTTTTTTTTTTTTTAATTACTGCGGCTTGGTCTTTACACTAAATGATACAAACCACATATAAAATCTAAATGCTTGGAAGTTTGGCAAACTTAGAATATGGGATCGCTGGCATCATAAAAGACTTGAAACATAACTATTTCTTTGCAACCAGGTAATACATCATAAATATCTAGACCCTGTTATTAAAAATCAATTTTATGTTTCAAGTGAAGTCTTCAATGCTAAGACTTCTTCACATGTAAGAGTTCTCAGGTTGGATATATCTAAACTTGGCAGGAATATCACTGAGAAAACTTAGCAAAAATGAAAATTTTATTCTCATAAAGACAACCATAATGGATTTCACTGCTGCAAAATTCAAGGCAGATTCATCTGCGAGCACCATTAAAAGCTGCATAATACCAATGTAAGTGCTAAGTGAAATTCATTATTTCCTCCCTGAGGTACCATCATAAGATATAAAGCGAGAAAAGGTCAAGCTTTCAAAATGAGTATAGTTATAGCAAACTTTTTAGTTAAAATTTTGAATAGTTTGCAAGTCCCTAAACTAGTTTTATATTAATATGACTGGCAAATGCACTCCATAAAAAGTTTAATAATCTATTCATTAGTCTTTTTTATTAGTTCTAACACATATTTTGAGAAACTAGACATACTCATATTGCCTATAAATTGAGATGCACTCTTTGAAAGGCATTTATTTGCAGAAAATTTGTTATAATAAAATTAGAAAGGCATGAAAACAATTCAGTATGTGCTCCCAGAAGTCTAACAGGTTCTAACTAATTCACTCAGTTAAACCATTAGTTTCAGTTTGTAAAATACATAGTGGTTAATCAATTTTTTGCCAATGTATCATTTTAGATGTGCACAGATGCATTAACAGTGTCATAAAACATGCATAACTAACAAGTTCACAGAATGCTTTATGATCTTATAATTTGCATAAAAGATAAACAGAATGCGTGGGGAGAATGGATATAATAAACGTTAGCTCTTGAGGACTGAGGTTACCTATGGTACAGCAAATAAAAATGGTTTGTTTCGTATCCAACTTTCAACATTTTCCTCTTGGGCTATTAATTATATTGTAAGCCATTAGAGAATTAAAACAAGGATGTTAAAGAGTACATCCTCATGAAAATGAAAACTAGGTAAGGTATAATAGCATGTGTTTTTTGTTTATTAATGTGAACATTATATAGGACAATGGGTATATGTAAAATTAGACATTCTTTAAATAATAATATCCTGGATTGTTGCGGCCCAAAGCATCATACAAGGTGGCATCATCACAACGTTTCTGCTCAGTAAGACCTCCGGTTTCAGCGTTGACAGAGGTCATTGTCATGTCCTTGCTACCAAATAATTAGCACAACAAAACCATTTCACTGAAAAGCTTGGCAGGCACCAAAAATATGTATAGAAAGTGACAGAAATCTACCAATCGAATAAATAAGAGGTTTCAGGTGTTTAGGAGGAGACTATTGAGAAACACTGTAGAGAATTTCCTTAGGTATTCTTCTTTGAAGACTCAGTATTTATAGTCGTAATTGAACAACCACTAAAGAGATCTGAAAATTGCTGTAAAGCCTTAATAAGAGCGCCTGTATTCTCTCAAGCCTGTTAGATGTCGAACAAAACTTTTATCTAGACTGGGAGCCAGAGCTGGTTGCTTTTAGGGTCTGTGCACTCTGATAACCAAAAGAAATATGGTTCAAATGAAAGGTAGACCAGAAAGCAAAATCCAGTTTCTAGGCAATGAGACAAAAATCACTGAGCTCTTTGCTTAGGAGGATTGAGAGGAAAAAAAGCTTAAAGGTACCCCCTGATGTGCTGAACCATAAAAGCAGGCAGGGTTTTATCAGGCGTCTATCTAGCAAGTCATTGCTGGGGTAGAGATTTAATGGTGTCTGGTCAGTTCAGACAAGAAAGACACACAACAGGACAGGCTTCATGGGAGAGGAGGATAGCACAACACAAAAAGATTAGCAGAACTTGAATTACCAAAATATAAAAATTAAAGAAAGAGGAAGAAGAATCAAATCCTATCAAAACTGATTTTGTTGCCTGAAATGTCTTTGCTGGCGAAATCTTACAAATGATACGTAAAGAAAATAGAACATCGTAGATGGTTCAACACAGTGAATTACAAGAGCCCAGAGTCTAGCAAAGGCAAGCCAGGTAAGCAAGATCTTCTGTGCAGTGGTTCTTAAAATGTGGTCCCTGAGAAGACCAGAGTCTTAGCACCACAGAGAACTTGTTAGAAATGTAAATCAAAACCCAATTCCACACCAGCTAAATCAGCAACTGGGATGGAGCCAATAATCTGTATTTAAGAAGCCTCACAGGTGATTGCAAGGCACACGGAAGTTTAGGGGCCACTGCTCTATGGAATACTGTCTTACTCTTTCTGGGTTTGTAACAAATTAAAATGCATAATTGATTTCTTTTCAGTGCTCTGTCTAAAGGTTTTCCATTGTCATTAAAATGCAATCCTCCTCTAGTAAAATACAGATTTTTCAGACTGAAATGAAATTGATCTAATATGGTTTCTGGTAATTTCCTAGAAACACTGGAAGTCTTTAATGAACCTGAAGACTCCTATTATGGGATTATTGACACTTTGGCCTCAGGGAGGTGACTTGAACGAGACATGGCCAATTTAGGACTTAACCAAATGCTGCAGATCTCCTCACTAAAGCTGATTTCACATTGTCCCTGCTGAAGAACCAGCATGCCAGTCACAGCAATTAAAGCTGAATCCCCAATATGATGGCACCATACCTAGAGGAGAACAACCAGCCACCTGGTGGCCAGTTGGCAGCTGAAGTGCCAGTGACGAGCCAGTATCTACAGCAATATGGTACCATTCTTTCAGAATAGGGTATAACACACTCAGTCAGAGACCTCTGTATGGCATTGTCTCCCTAATAGGAAGAATTTAGAAGTCCACAAACCAGTGGGTAGAAGTAGAAGTGGCCACCCTTAGCATCTGTATAAGTGACCTGTTGAGGTAATTTGTGTTTCCTACTCACGTAACTCTTGGATTCTGTTACTGAAAGGGGCTGAGGGACTTGACAAAAGTCCCATTTATTAAAAGCCATGGCTTCCACTTGGGTACTTTAGGCTCCTTATATCCAGGGACCAGCAGGCAAGAAAGGAGGTGTTATCTCTCCAGAAATAACTGTCCATCAGGAATAGCATGGACAAAATTGAGGCAGAAATGAAAAGAGAACCAGTGACTTGCCAGGTGCTACTTTGAACATCCTTGTTCAATAGTGACCATAAGTGGGCAAGGCCAACAATCACAACTTCAGAAGGATGTGGTGAACAGGGCTGAGAGTCCTTAGGGATAAAGTTGTAGGTGAGACCATGAGACATTAATAAAATGTTTTTAAAAGACAGAAAACATAAGGAAATGTCAAAAGATAAAAGAGGCCTAAGGAAACTACTGGGAAGGTATAGATAATAAAATCATAAAGAAATCAAGAATAATATTCCATTTATTTAATAAAAACATAAATTGATAAGTTACTAGAAAAATCAATACTGATCCAAGAAGAAACAGAAAATAGAGATGCCTGGGTGGCTCAGCAGTTGAGCATCTGCCTTCAGCTCAGGGCATGATCCTGGGGTCCCAGGATCAAGTCCCACATCAGGCTCCTTGCAAGGAACCTGCTTCTCCTTCTGCCTGTGTCTCTGCATCTCTCTCTGTGTCTCTTGTGAATAAATAAATAAAATCTTTTTTTTTTTTAAAGAAGAGACAGAAAATATGAATACATCTAAAACCATTAAAGAAATGGAAATATTGGTAGGAGAATTCAAAACCTTTGAGATTTAGACAATTCAACAGATATGTTCTATGAAACGGTCACAGAAATGTTAGTATTTAATTTATGTGCACACTATTCTCAAAGAAAAAGAGAAGCATCTTCATTTCTTTAATTCATTTAATGAGGCATTCAAACCAAAGATGGTGTGAGAAAATTTCAGCCAATTTCACTTACGAACAAAGATGCTACTCATTAATTTAAAAAAGTGAGCAAATTAAGCTCAGCAATGTATTTTTTTTTAAAGAGAGAGAGTGCAAGGAGGAGGAAGCAGGCAGGAGAGGGGGACATGGCTCCATCCCAGAACCCTGATCCTGGGATCATTACCTGAGCAGAAGGCAGAGGCTTAAAGAACTGACCCACCCAGGCACCCCAGCAATGCATTTTTAACTGAATTTTTAAATGTTTAATAGCAAAAGTGCAAGGATACTTTTACATTAGTAAAATGTTAATGTAGTATATACTATTAATCAATTAGAAAAAATGAATCAAATATAAAATCAAAAACACACACATAATTTTAAACTCCTAGAAAAATAGGAATATGAGGACATTTTTAAATTTGATGAAGGATATATATCAAAAATGCATCAAAAAGTTTTGTGAACCTTAAGAATGAACAAAACAAGGTTAACCATCATCATCACTCTTCATAATCTTATGGGAGTTTGAGGAAGCACAATAACAAAAGACCATGAGACATTAATAAAATGGATAAAAAAAAACATACAGGTTTGAAACAAAGAAACAAAATTATAGATATCCACAACTGTTAGGTTTGTCTACATAGAAAATTCAAAATATAGTCTATACTACTAAAAGTAAAAAAAAATTAGACAGTTTATTGATACAGATTATATACAAAGTCAACATTATTCCTATACATAGCCAAAAACAATTAATGTAATTAAAATTTTAAAATCAACAGAATTATAAACAAAAGCCATAGCTTCTTGAATTTAGTCTAACTACAACAAAAACTTCAAGGGAAGAAGTATAACAATTATTGTCTTAGTCTGTTTGGCCTGCTATAATAAAACACCATGGATTAGGTGGCTTATAAAAAAAACAGACATTCATTTCTCTGGAAGGCTGGAAGTCTCTGCTCAGGATGCCAGCATGGTTGAGTGGGGGCCCTCTTCTGGGTTGTAGACTTGTCTTTTTATTCTTACATGGCAGATGGGGCTAGGGAGCTGTGTGGGATCTCTTTTTAAAAGCACTAATCCCACTTATGAGGGCTCCAGACTCATCACCTATGCACCCCCAAAAGGCCCCACCCAAAAATACCACCATTGATGCATTAGGATTTTAACCTATTTTAGGAGAACACAAACCTTGATATTATAACAGCAATACAAAACAAAACAAAATAAACAAAAACAAAATAAAAACAAACAAAATATATATGACTGTAAATTTTTTTTCTAATGAAAGGAAGTTAGTATTATGAAGATGATAGTTCTTGATAATATGAACTACAAATGCAACATAGTATTTAACATTTCTAAACAGTTTTTCACAAAAGTTACCCAACTGGTCCTAAAATACATAAGAATTAGCAGATATGGAAGAAAATAGCCCTGGGGGGGGGGGAAACAAAACTTTTTAAAAGATTTTATTTATTTAATTATTCATGAGAGACACAGAGAGAGAGAGGCAGAGACACAGGCAGAGGGAGAAGCAGGCTCTCTACGGGAAGCCTGATGTGGGACTCGATACCAGACCCCAGGATCACTCCCTGAGCCAGATGCTCAATCACTGAGCCCCTCAGGGATCCAGCCCTTGAAAATTTAAGAAAGATTAATTAAGAAGGATTTTCCTTACCAGTTTGCATGATTTATTACAGTTCATAATGGCATGTTATTATGATATTAATTGTAAAGTACAGAGTTAAGAGTCAGAAATATATATATAAATTTTGTATATGGGAATTTAACATCAATCCCCAAAATAGATTTTAGTACTATTAAATAGTGACAATGAAAATTCTATTAAAGGCAAAATCATACCTATATCTCTTCATGTGTTAAAATTCACTCCAAATTGCTTAAAGACACATGTAGGAAAAGGAAATGAAAAAAAGGGAAAGCTGTAAGTTTTAGAAGACGATATACATGAAAGTCCTGTGATATTAGGGTTAGGGAAAACAACGGTCAAATTTGACCATGGCAAAATTTGAAGTCTTTGACTATTTTAAGACTTGACGAACTCCTTTAAAAGTTAAGCTATAATTAAAAAAAAAAAAAATTTCAGTGCACATAACTGCTAAATGATTATTAGACCAATACATAGTAAACCACACAAATCAATAAGAAAGAATAAATAACCCAATAGGAAATTGGATAAAGTATATGAATATCCAGTTCAAAGCACAGGAAACCAATATGGCCAATCAACATAGAAAATATGCTCACCCTAAAGAGTAGTCAGCAATTGTAATTGTGGTAGTAGAATGACATCCTTCTAAATATTCCTGAGCCCTGATTCCTAGCAACTCAGAACTTTACAAGGAAAAAAAGATTTTGCATGTATGATTGAGGGATGGCCTTAAGATAGGGAGAGTTTGGATTATCTACATGGGCCCAAGTTGATCAAATGAGCCTTTACATTAGAGAAATTTCTCCAGCTGGAGTGAGGGAGGTAAAGTATAAGGAGAACTCTAAAAAATTCATGGTGATAGGGACAAGAGCCATCACTGCTGGAGGTAAAATATACAGAAAGAATAAGTGAACATAGTCTATAAGAATAAATACTGGTCCCTGACCTTTCCCTGATGGGAAAGGAACTTGAAGTCAACCAACAACGTGACCAAGCTTGGAAGTGGTTTCATCCCCAGAGACTCTAGAAAGGAACATAGACCTGCAAAATCCTCCATCTTTCCCTTGTGAGATTCTAAGGACGGGGCCCACCTGAGCTATCCTATTCTGAGACTTCTGATCTAAAGAACAGGAGAAAATAAATGGTTATTTTAAGCCACTAGATTTGCGGTGATTTGGTATGGTAGCAGTTGAAAACTAGTATAGGACCAGAGAAATACTTCACACCTATCAATCTGGTAAGGAATAAAACAAGCACTGTGAAGATCTGAGGAATCCCGGGAGGCAAGTAATCTCTAGCTAGTTAGATTAACAGGTGCGTGCCCTTGGATCCACAATTCCATTTCTAGGTGTCTCATGGAGATGAGTGCTCATGGAGACATGAATCAGCCTGCTTTTTTTATTTTGAAATAACTGTAAAGATAAAAAAATGGGAAAAATCTAATGATCATTCAGTAAGAGAGTGGAAAAAGTAAATGGTTTATATAGCTAATGGAATGAAAGGCAACAGTTGTGATGGATTCACCTCTCATTTAATAATTGAAAAAGAAAATTAAAATAACACTTTTGAGTGCTTGCTCTGTAAAGGCAATGCTTTAAGCACTTGATATATATTAACTCAGTTAATCTTTATGCATCTTTGATGTATAGACTATAGTTATTCTAATTTTAAGATGAGAAAATCAAGACCAGGGTCACCTGGACGGCTCAGTCAGTTAAGTGATTGACTCCTGATCATGATCTTGGGGTTGTGAGATAGAGTCCCACCAAGGGCTCCATACTGAGCATGGAGTCTGCTTGGGATTCTCTGTCTCCCTCTCCCTGTGCCCCTTTGTCTCTCTCTCTCTCTCTCTAAAAAGAAAAAAGACAGAAAGAAAGAAAAAAGAAAACCAAGCCTAGGAGAAATTTAATAACTCCCCGAGATCATGAGCAATGAGGACTACAGGTTTGACCATCTATAGTGTAGTATATGTAAATGGTTTGCAATAATTAGAGCGATATGTAAGGTGTGAGGCCCTATGCAGAAGTCTGAAAAGTAAATAAATAAGGTTTATCAGTATTAGAACTTGAACTCTGTGGGGCACCTGGGTGGCTCAGTCAGTTAAGCATTAGATTCTTGATTTTCACTGAGGTCATGATCTCAGGGTCTTGAGATCGAGCCCCAAACTGGGCTCTGCCCTAAGCATGGAGCCTGCTTAAGATTATCTCCTTCTCCCTCTGTCCCTCCCTGATCTCTCTCTCTCTCTTTCTCTCTCTAAACAAACAAACAGCAATAAAATGAACCTGAACTCTGCCCCAAGCCATGTGGCTCCAGAATTTGTGCTTTTACTGGCCCACTCTGTTTGCATACACGGTTAGGAAGCCCCTGCTGTGTTCCAGGCACTGTGTGGATACTTAACTGTTACAGACAGTGGATGGGTAAGGACTCTGCCATTTTGAAATATGCAGTCGTGGGAGGGGGGTAAATACACAGCTATAACACAAGGTGATGATGTTCAGAAGGGATGCACGGGGTATGATGGCCACACAGGGCAGGAGACCCCAATTTAAGCACAAATGAAGGACTGAGGAAGGCCTAAGACAAAATGACATGGACAGTAGTTCCAGTAAGAAGGTGGGTTACAGCAGATGAAAAAACAAAACACAAGGGAAGTGCCCATTCTCAGAAAGAAAGAGAGACAGTCGTGTACCGTAGCCCTCAAGGCCTGAAGGGAGTTTGACAGGCTCTCTCTTCCGTCTGGCTTGTGTCCCTAATAGAATGCTGTAGACACATCTGTAGCCTTCAGATAAGTAAGTAAAATCCCATAAGCTCTGATCCTTGCCTACAGATGTCACAGTGAATGGCATCCAATGTCAGGAACGCTTCTAGAGCACTCAAAAACCTGCAGTCTCAAGGTTGGCCATCACCCAGGCTCTTTTTTATTATTGTTAGAAATGATATGAACCAAACCTTATGGCTTTTACCACCATTGGAGTTGAAATAGCATGTGCATGTGTGAGGGGGGAGATAATATCACAAGGGTCATTTTTTTCTGATGCACAAGAAAAAGAGCCTATGTAGAGAAACATGAAGCACACAAGATAAGTGCACCGAGTGGTCTGCGAAGCCTGCTCTCATATATATTCTTCAGCAAAAGTAGTAGGGAATATAGATAATCAATAACGCCACTCATGAAAAATTAAAGGCTCGAATATTAAACCTAAATGCCAAGAGTCTAGTGGACACTATTTTGGACTTTCAGAAGGAACCTGTCATATCCTAAATATAATGCTGAGTACAGTATCTGAAAGTGTGTCACACAAAAAGCAAGAGAAAATGAGAAACTTCACTTGTTTCTAACTGTGGGACATTAAGTTTCTTCTTGTCTAGGATAGGGGTGTTTTACAACATTTGAAGAACTATTATGCAAAATCCCTTCACTGTAATATCACAAAATATATCTACAACACAAAAACATATTTGCTTGTTGGGGGCTTGTGTGTGTGTTGGGGGGGAGGGTGTTTTTTAAAATAATGAATATCAGAAAAAGGCAATCTAGAACTTTAGGGCTGTGATTCTCTTCCATTGCCTAGCAACGTGTGCAAATATAGATCTGCAGAAGCAAAATTAGTGATCTTTCTTTATGTCTGCCTATAATGTGTATAAAGGATCTTTGATTTTTTTTCAGCATTACTTATAAATTTGAAGGGCACTCTAGACACAGACATTGTTTTATTTTCAGTGCCTATATTAAATGAGCCAATAAGCCTATCATCTCTCAGGGAAAAAAAAAAGTGCTTATATATTATAAATTAACATCCCTAAAAATTACTATTTCAATAATATATTTGACTTTAAGAATGGAGTTATTACATTATGTGATATGAAAGGCAAATAAAAAATATGAATTCTTAAGAAGAAATGTGTTAAAAAATTCTATTATACTCTGAGAGTAGGTAGGTAAGGGGCTTACCCAGAAAAAAAAAGAAAATATCAGAGAGAAGTCTTGTTTGCAAGATGAATCATTTGGTAATTAGTTCTTATGTTTGGAAAGTCAGCTGCTGTTTTATACAAAGTTAATCGTTAATTATGAGTAATGCTGATTAACCCAAATGTAGCAGTAACAGGTGAAGTTAAAGACATTGTACCTAAAACCCAGAAAATGCAGCTCTAGGTATGTTTACAAAATATCACTTTTTATAACTGTGGAAAATTAACTTTCCTATTGTGTAAGATAGGTGTTTAACAGTATTTGAAAAATGTGCAAAATTATATCACTGTAATATCACAAAATATATTTACATTGGGGGGGCCATACAGATATCAACTAATGTTCCTAAATGTGTTCCTAATAGCTTCTTAATAAAATTGAAACTCAGAAGACACACAAAACCCCTTGAATAAGAAAGAAGTAATAACTTTTGTTAACTTAACATTCTTAGTGCATTTGATCCATGGTTGGGCCAGGTTGGGAGGGGGTGTGGTAATGCAAGGACTCAAAATGATGCTTGAAAAGAGGACTTTTAGGAAGTCTTGTGATTTGAATGTTCAATCAACTCAACAGATCCCCATTATGGCCCTTCCTTAGCATCCTAATTCCTCACCTGCTTCTCCTCTTCTAGTTCAGCTCCTCTGTCCCTTATTTATTTATTTATTTATTTATTTATTTATTTATTTATTGTATTTATTTTTTTTTTAAGAGAGGAGGGGAGAGGGAATGGGAAAGAAAGAATGTGAAGCAGACTCCACACTGACCAGGGAGCCTGTCATGGGGCTCCATCTCAAGATCCTGAGATCATGACCTGAGCTGAAACCTGGGTCAGTTGCCCAACCAACTGAGCCAGCCAGGCAGGCGCTCCCCAGATCCCGTGTTTCAATGATATTGAGTCAGCATCTCTGTTCCCCCTGGGGTTGGAGGCCACTGACTTCATTACTCCTCCCCTCCTCCAATTTCAAACATCTGCTTATACTTAATTTTCATCTTAAATAGTGAAAAAATGAGAGAGGAGGTATACTGAGGCAAGAACCACTCAGTTAGTTAAATGACTTGAAGAGCACACTTCTACCCTTAGGATGATGGTTTCGGCATGCTAGACCTAAGAGCAAATGTTGGGGAAACACCAAGGTTTGGGAAGCGAGATTATAAAAAGTTAGAAAAAAATAACACAGATATCTTAAAATTGACACCAAAAAGTACACTTGCACACAAACCAATGAAAGAGAAGTGTATGTGTATCCTGGCAACATGATAAAACTCTAAAAGAAATCAATAAAGATGAGGGGTAGGCAAAGATATTCTTTACTTCAAAGTATTAGTTGCTGCTTCATCTGTGCTTTCATTGTAATCTACTCATCCCTGTATCATAGCATTGATAATGACGCCATTTAAATGGCAAGTATTCATTTTGTTTTGTTTTCCCTGAGCTCACCTCGCGCAGCCAGTCTACAGTAACATGTCTTCCAGCTCTGAATCATGCAACGAAAGCAGAAGAGACAAAGGCTGCTTCCAGATCACAGGCTGTGTGATGCTGGGCCCCAGAAAGCTCCTTCCATGTGTATGGCCAAGCCTGAGGGCCGTATCCTAGAGGATGCTCAGTCCCTCAATGGATGACCCAGTTGCCCTGGGCTCTTCCTCGAGTCCCTGGGTTATAAGATCCTAGCCTGTGCTGACATTAAAATCAATTCTAAAATACTTCCCTTTCCTCACTTTTTCCTTTATGAGCTTAGCTAATGGTTATTGGAAGCCAGGACATAAATATCGGTAATATTTGGAACCTAACATTATAGAAACTGGGGCACCTGGGTGGCTCAGTCGGTTGAGTGTCTGACTTTTGGTTTTACCTGGGGTCATGGGCTCAGGGTCTTGGGATCAAGCCCTGCATGGAGCTTGGCACTCAATGGGGAGTCTACTTCTCTCCCTCTGCCTCTACCCTACTCTCTCTCTCTCTCTCTCTCTCTCTCAAATAAAACAATCTCGGGTTCCTGGATGTCTCAGGGGTTGAGCATCTGCCTTTGGCTCAGGTTGTGATCCCGGGGTCCTGGGATCAAGTCCTACATCGGGCTCCCTGCAGGGAGCTGCTTCTCCCTCTGCCTGTGTCTCTGCCTCTCTCTGTGTCTCTCATGAATAAATACAATCTTCAAAAATAAATAGATGATAGATAGATAGATAGATAGATAGATAGATAGATAGATAGATAAATTTATTTTTTGAGAAATGAAAATAGTAAAAGTATAGAAACAACTTCAAAGGCTATCAGGAAACATTAGTATTTAAGGGGTCAGGCACTGTGCAGAAACCTTACAGGCAGTAACACTCCAACGACACTGTCAAGATAATATTCTCATCCTGATTTTAAGGGAAATTAAAAACAGACTTCAAGAACTTGTGTCCTTATTATCAAAGAAAATTAAAAAAAAAAAAAAAACCTGTGGAGATATGATTCAGAGGAAGAAACTATGACTTTAAGAATAAAAAAAAAATGTATCTATTTTTCCACCCTATGACATTGTCACCTTCTCCTATCAGTAGATGTTTACAGGGAATTATGCTCTTCTACTGGCTTTTTGCTTTATAAGGTGGCCTCATGGATTATCTCTGAAATTCTCACAATTGGAATCAGCCACTCCATCCTCTGCAGGGGCAGCTCAATCATGATATCAGCAAATAACTCTGAGTTATATTTGGTTTATCAAAGCTGAAAGATGTAATGAGGTCCATGACATCTTTCTGGATCTGGAAGTAATATTTTGATCCTTTGGGAGGAAAAATCACCTATACTTCCATCCTAATCCATTTGCAGGACCCCCAACCCTTCAACAACAGAGAGTTGACCCATTAGCTGGTAGGTGCACCAAGTGATTTTTTTTTTTTTTTTTTTTTTTTTTGGTCTGGTCCTCGCTACAAATTAAGCATGCCTCGCTCTTTCACAGTAAAAGTAAACTTAACCTCTCTGATACCTGCCTTTGTTCTGGAGGTTCTCCATTAAAGAAGTGGGAATAATTACCAACTCTGGAACCAAGATCTTTGTTCAACTGGATATACCAATGACTGAGTGATTTGAACAAGTTACTTCTCCATGATTCAGCTTCTTCCTCTGTAGAATGCTGCTCTAGAATCATACCTATTTAGTAAGAATTCACTCACTCACATACAGTACGTAGACGAGTGCTTGGCACGTAGTCACCACTAGTTATTGTTGCATTAATCCTCTTTAACAACAGACTCCAGGGTCTTCTTACTCTGAAGACATACTCCTGCCGGACCTCATATTCTCAGTTCATTTCTATGTTTCAAGCCATTATCTTCCTCCTATCGTTTGCAAATTTTCCTCATCCTCCAATTCCTCTGTGATCTACTGTTCATTTCTATAGGCTTCCAGAAAGCATGGTCACTTAGAATATCAAACTACCAAGAACACATCAAAGAGTGAGAACTACAATTCCCACCTCGGAGAGAGAAGTGTCATTCACCAATACCTATCTTGTGACAGATCTGATATAATCAATGTTGCTTGTTTTACCCGAGTTCTCACTTCCTGTCCAAACCAGTATTGCTAGAAGGGGAAGGCAGACAAATGACAGGTAAACATCTATCTCACCTTGTTGTCTCCTTCTAATCCCGAGACCCAGTTGCCTTCCTGTTCCAATGGCAAAAGGTTGCACTTGGGCTGCAGCACTGCTTAAAAGTGAACTTCCAGTTAGTCTCAAGTTTAGTTCAACTATTTGTTTCTTGGTCATCTTCTTGGTTTATTTGGACCTATATGTTATATTTTAATGCTACCATATTCTGACTGAATCATTCAGTGATAATTTTTAAAATTCTTATGCCTTCACAGAATTTTAAATGCTCAGAAGCTAATTCAATCTTTTATGACCCATAATTATCAAAAAGGCAGTTACATTGAGCACATTCATTCCACACTAAAAACAAAGTGTAAACACGACAAATTTACAGTAATTGACATCTTAGGGAAATTGAAACTGTCAAATAACTCAAATTATGATTTAGCATGTAACATATAATTAGTACTACTAGTTATTTTACTTATAAAGGAGATACTTTATAGTTCTGAATCACAACATGAAGATATTTTTTAACTGCTTTAAATCATGTACATGGTTACTCTGAGAGATTTTTCCCCCATAATAAACAATTTGTTAAATAGCATGTGTTATCACTAGAAAATAGGAATTGGGATTTCTCATCACTTGGTTTCTTGGGAGTGTAATTTAGCCTCATTAAATAAATATATTGGTAATAGTAACAAATTTACGTACTATAATCATTACAAGAACAGCCACTGAAATACTATGCCATATTATCTTGGTATGTTTAGGCTGCTATAACAGAAATATCATAGTCTAGTGTCTTATAAACAACAGAAATATATTTCTTAGAGTTTGACAGGCTGGGACATCCACGATCAAGGCACTCACATATTCAGTATAACAATTGTATTTATTTTTATTTTTTTGAAGATTTTATTTATTTATTTGACAGAGAGAAAGAAAGAGATTACACACTCACAAGCAGGGGGAGAAGCAGTGGAAGAAGGAGAAGCAGGCTTCCCACTGACCAAGGAGCCCAATTAGGGCTTGATCCCAGGACCCTGAGGTCATGATCCGAGCTGAAGGCAGACGCTCAACCAACTGAGCCACCCAGGCATCCCTAGTATAACACATTCTAAATGCATACTTTCAGTTCAAGGACAAAGATAAATAAATAATAAATAAATAAATAAATAAATAAATAAATAAATCTGTAGAAAATATTGTACTATACAATGATATCAAGAACAATGACAATAAACACCGGTTTAGCTATATTCATATCAGACAAAATAAATTTATAACCAAGGAGTGTAACAAAAAAAAACAGGCCAATCCTTCAGGAAGGCATAACAGCCTATATATGTGTGTACCCCAATATAACCTCTGAATTTATGAAGCAAGAACTGACTAATTCTAAAAGGAAATAGATAAAACCACAATCAAAGTTGGAGAGTTGTAACACTCCTTTAATATAAAACATATGGGGATCCCTGGGTGGCGCAGCGGTTTGGCGCCTGCCTTTGGCCCAGGGCGCGATCCTGGAGACCCGGGATCGAATCCCACATCGGGCTCCCTACATGGAGCCTGCTTCTCCCTCTGCCTATGTCTCTGCCTCTCTCTCTCTCTGTGTGACTATCATGAATAAATAAATAAAATCTTAAAAAAATAATAATAATAATAATATAAAACATATGACTTAAGTAGACACATGAAGAATCCTGCATCTAACACCTACAAAACACACATGTGTTTTTCAGGTGTAGCAAGAACTTACCAAAATAGAATATATGTCAGAAAATTCCCAAACATTTAGAAATTAAGCATGGCCCTTCTAAAAATTCTTTCCTGGGTCACAGAACACATATAGATGAAAATTAAAAACTAGGTTGAACTGCATGATAATAAAATATATTGTATCCAAATTTGGGAGACATAAGTAGTATTTGAAAGTTTTTAGCTTTAAATATATATAAATATATAATATATTAATAATTATATCTAATAATATATTTAATACTATATAATATATAATATATATTTATGTATAATATTTACATATAATATTCACATATATAATATATTTAATCATTATATTTAATAATATATAATAAATATTATATTTAATAATTATATATTATATAATTACTAAATATATATATTTAATGTATATATATAAAAAAACAAAAGAAAAGTTGAAATGAATGTCATATGTTTTCATTTCAAGAAACCTGAAAAATTTAGCAAATTATCCCTAAAGAACTCAGAAGAAAATATAAATTAACAAGCAGAAACCAATGAAATATAAAGTAGACATAAAAGATTAACAAAGCCAAATACTGGCTATTTAAAATCATCAATAAACTGACAAACTAGTAGCAAGATTAATCACAGAGAAAAAAACAAAGAAAACACAGAATAGCAACATTAAGAATGAAAAAAATGAGATATCACCAGCAACCTTTATTGAAAAGATAATTGTGTACACAAAAAATTATTTTAAAATAATAGGATTATTTACAGACCCATAGATTTAACAACTTAGACCGACAGACAAATTTCTTAAAAAACATGATTTACCAAGCTGGTTACAGGAAGAAATACACACACATACACACTTTTTTTTTTTTTTCCTATTCAAACATTTGAGAGTAAGAGGTAGACACTGGACAACTCGTCTCTAAATATCTAACATCTATCTCCTAACCTGAGATAGCCTCCCACATAACTGTCATCCTATCCTTATATGAAAAAACAGCACTGTTGAATAATCACTGTTGAAAATTTTAGATAATATTACTTTAGATAATATTACTTCAAAAATGACTATGATCAAATTTCTTCAGTTATCCCCAAATTTGTCCTTTTTAGTTTTTCCCCATTTTGAGATCCAAACAAAAATTACCAGTTGCATTTAGTACGCATGCTCAATCTCCTTTCATTTAGTATAGATTGCTTCACCTTGTTTACATTTTACATCACTTCCATATTTTGAAGTGCTGAGCAATTTTTCCTTGTAGAATATTATGCATTCTAGAATCTTTCTACATAAACTGGATCAAGTTAAGTGTCTTTGGCATGTGATTACACAGGTGAATATACTTGACATCATACTTGGCGTTGCCTCACTCTAGGAGAAGAATAGGTCAGCAGGTCATATATCATGACAGCAAGTTTGATGACTTGTTGAGGATGGTACCTGCCAAATTTCTCTTTTGCAGAGGTTCCTTTTCACTGTATAATTATTACATATTTTTTTAGGAAAATATTATATATTTTCAGGCCTTTTGCATATCCTATTCTCTATCAGCTTTTCATGCAATCGTTACATCTTCCACTGATGAGCTTTGTCCGAATCAATCGACACAAAAATGTTTGCAAGATGGTAACGTTTCTAAACCTATCATTCCTTCTACCTAGACAGCTACCTCTCTTCTCACCAGCTTCCCGTTTTGAGTAGTATGTGGGACATATGGATCTTTGTATGTGATGTGTTATTATTCAATACCATCATTATTCCTGATGCTCAAATTAGACGCTCAGTGTGGAAACCCACTTAAAGCAAATCTGTGTTGCTGTTGTTTTTAACATGTGTCCATTATTCTTTGAATGTCTCTTGTTTTCTGGTATGACGAGCTATCCTGGGCTCAGCTCCTTATTTACACATTCTATATTTGGAATCAGAGATTTCCTTAAGATGACTAGTTCCTGTTGGTGGGACCAGGTTTTGGGGAATAACGATCCACCCTACATACCCCTACGTGGTTGCTACTATGGTTATTGTTTACAGGCTCTTTCAGTAATCAGAGGGGAGGTGTATATGGCCATAAAACTTACATGTTCACATCGATATCTCCAACTGAAAGCCAACACCATGGAGTTCTTCAACTTCACCCACTCTCTACTTACACATCTGTCTTCCATAGTAAGAATCCTGATTTCAAATATCAAAACGTGTATTCATTTTCCCTATCTACATTGCACACAAATTTCTTTTGTAATTTCTGCATGAATAACCACTAATATCTCAAACTTACAAGATCTCTTGGCAGTTCCTCTATCCTTAGATATGATTATAATAAAATGTAATGTGGTCAAATGTACTGTATTAATTTAATTTTCTGTGTGCTTATATTACTTATCTGATATAATGCTAGGATGGGTTTATTTTTTTTTTTTTTTTTTTTTAGGATGGGTTTATTGAATGAGAGATAATCTTCCATGTTTTAAGGTCACTATTATTCAGGGGTTTCCTCAAAGCAAAATTTAATACTTTTCTCTTAAAGATTTTTTTTTGAATTTTAGAGGGAGAATGTGCAGGTAGGGGGAGGAGCAGAGGGAGAGAGAGAGACAATTCTCAAGCAGACTCCCCACTGAGCACAGAGCCCAATGTGGGGCTCAATGTCAGGACCTTGAGATCATGACCTGAGCTGAAACCAAGAGCCAGATGCTTAACTGACTGAGCCATCCAGGCACCCCAAAGCTAAATTTAATTCTAAAAGCTCCACACTAGCTATATAGCATACCAATTACACAATTTATATAATTTATAGAGTATTATATTTCTATTACTATAAACCTTCTATGTAATGAATTGTTGTAAACAATACAAAGTAACACTATCACTTCTGTTTTCCCAGGAATTAGCTAACCAAACTTTTCTTTGAATATCTCCTTCATTTCATAAAGCCCTCGGAGGAAATATATATTTTTAAGAGCATTTGTGTCTCAATTATTTTCACTCACTTATAAGAGAATTAAAGCTAAATACCATTTCTTATACAACCTATAGAAGTAGCTTCCTTAAAACGAAGAAGTAATAATTAGAATCTGAGAAATTGGGGCTCTAACATGAGAAGAAATGGAGCATATCTCCAGTGTGGCATCCTTGCAGCAGACCTTGGAAGCAGACAGAGCCAGCATAGAATCTAAGTGTGGAGATAAAGGATGTGTGGCGAGATTATTGCCAGGCAATAAAAAGGATCAGATACATTGTCAGACAAGTTATTGGAAAAAATTTATTGAGAATCAGATTACAGGGGTGATAGAAAGCATAGACAGACTTATGCAATGATTCAAAGAAATTGAAAAGTTTCATAACAAAAACTTCTAGAGGAAAAAAAATACAATATATTACTTTTACCTAATCACAATGTTAAATTGTTGAGCAATATTTTAACACTACATGGACGTATACATTTATTGGGAGGGAGGAGGGAAGCTGCATTTTAATTGTTTTAAAACCGCTGTCTACTATCAGAAGTTAATAATGTCCACAACTCATAAGTCTTTATATTGTACTCTATACATAGTACTATGGAAGATGAAGTTAAACATTAGGAAAAAAAATACCCTAAGTGTGTTTAAAGTTCTTTCTCATGAGAATCAGAGTTTGGACTGCTGTATAGGAATGCCTTGGTTTTAATGAAATTTAAATTGATTTTTAAATTCTACTTCTCTATGCTATTTTTTTTCTTTTCTTTTCTTTTCTTTTCTTTTCTTTTCTTTTCTTTTCTTTTCTTTTTTTCTTTCTTTTCTTTTCTTTTCTTTCCTTTTCTTTTCTTTCCTTTTTTTTTTTTCGTTTCTTTTAACTTTTCCATACTTATGATTCAGTGGCACAGTCACCATGTTATTTATTATTATTTCAAGCATCATTCACATTAACGTCACTCTCAGGTGCCATACACATAAAATATTTTCTACATACTTCTTCACAATGTGTAACCTTACTCTTTTGAGTTAAAGACGGAATGGTTTCAGATGTTCTTCTCATTTTGAACAAGACGTGCATGTAGTTCAGGGAGGAATAAGGGTGGATGACTAAGTTGAGTGGCTAGCAGCCTTTATGGAGCATTGCATCCACGCTCACTTCCAAAATGCTGTGAAATGTGTTATTGCTTTTAGTCAGGGTTCAGTATTTCTCCCATGTTGGCATATATTTGGACTCAAATTGTTTCCACAAATCAGTAGGAAGCACTAGCAAGTTATGACCCCTCACAGTTCTTTCTTCTCTTGGACAATTTGGACAATTTGTGATCTGATCATAAAAATACACTACAAAATTTCACTAGGCTGTTCCCCCAACTTCCTCTTTCATCCTTTGGCTTCTGTCTGTCCAAATTAGAAGCTTTGAGAAATAGTGGTATGAATTTTATTAATTCAGTGACTTTAGCTACCATATCACCTCTGAAAAGTGGAGACAGGATGAGAAGTGCCATATCATACTTGAATTTTCTGAGTCTTTTACCTTGGCTCCTAGTTTCAGGGTGAATGGCCTGATGACTGGAAAGGTGTCCTTTCTCCTTTTATTTTTACTGATGTTTGTGCCTTTTCTTTGTCTTTATATTTCTGGATTTGACTATTGGTTGGTGTTTTTCTTTTGTTAAAGACAGAAATAATTAACTCATCATTGTTCTTCAAACTTTTGTGGAAATCTATTTTTAAGACAATAAATATATAAATCAACACAGGTTCTAATTAGTTATTGTATTATTTGTTTGTTATAGTTGGAAGGAATTTTCTTCCTGGGTAAGATTTGACTCAGAGTTGATTCAGTTTGTAGTTGGGGTAATCATTTGATTTGTTATTCGAATTTGGAGATATTCAATAATTAAAGAGGGCGGAATTAACAAACATACCAGAGTAATATGTGAGAACAAGGATTATCCAGGGCACTTGAAGGTATATGTGGAATATATAATATAATGTAATATATCATAATGATATATATTGTAATATATAATGTAACGTATATAATATATTCAAGGTATAATGGTGAAACAGGAGAGCTAGGTTCTTGTCTCACAGAGTTGAAGAATGAATCTCGCAGACAAAGAAGAGTGAGTAAAGTGATAGAATTTTATTTTTTTCATTTTTTTTATTTTTAAAGATTTTATGTACTCACAAGAGACACAGAGAGACAGGCAGAGACACAGGCAGAGGCTGAGCCACCAAGGTGCCCTGATAGAAGTTTATTAAGCAAGGACACAGAAAAAGCTCTCAGGAGTGAGAGGGGTCCCAACAGGGCTGCCAACAAGGGCCTCCACTGACAGTCTTTTATTTAGAGCTGACCAGGGAGCTTGTGGCCTTGTCATTCTTGTGATGTCTTAGTTTGAGAAAGGACTGCTGATAACATCTTTAATGGCTACCTCTTCTTTAGGGTTTGGTTATTCTTTGTTGGTCCCAGAGGACTGTCATAAAAAGATACCCTCCCCACCCACACCTTATGGCAGGGTGGTCTGGTTTGATCCCTTATCTCTGGCTTCCTTACACCTCAGCATTCTGGGGATTTCTGTGAGCGTGATCACATAGCCCCTATCTATCTCTCCCTACCTAGCCTCACCTGTCCCTTACTCAGTGGTTTGCAGTTACTTTTATGTATGCCTAAATGATTGCTGATCTTCCCAAAGCATGACTTCCAGTAATATGCCTACTGCCCACTGTGCCAACTAACCCAGAACCGTGACCTAAAAGTGCATGGCCCCGGATCTTAATGCACTGTGATGTATCTAATTCAACATTTTGAATTTTGTCATGTGGTTTCTCAGTGGGTGGCTCTCAAAGTCCTTTCAGCTTTGGGTTTCACAAAACCTGGAACTGTCCTGAAGTGTGGTATAATTGTTTTGAGTTCAGTCTCAATTCCAAATCCAACTCTGTTGTGTATTGCCCATAAGAAACTCTGGGCAACATACTGAATTCATCAAAGATTCCATCTTCTCATCTGCAAAATGAAAATTCAATCACCTGCCACATGGGATTGTTTTATGGGTTAAAGACTTCTTCAATGCTTAGATCAATGCCTAGGTATATTAAGCAATTTAAAAATTATAGTTATTTTAACCATTACTAAGCAAATAAAGACCATACTAGTACATGTGATCACTGATCCCAACCTGGTTATCTGTCACTAGTACCTCTACCTGAAGCTGAAAAAGCCAAATTGAGGATGCAAAAAAAAAAAAAAAAGAGAGAGAGAGAAAGAGAGAGAGAGAGAGATTGACAAGTCAGATTCATCAATTATTACATTTCTTCTTTGCTGCTTTTCATTTTCTCCTGATATGTTATGATTTCTTCAGAACTTTGAAAAGGGCGCTAACCTTTCCCAAGTAGTAAAGTTCAGTCACGTCTGTTTAGAGCTAGATGAATAAAAATGGGTGATATGGTCATGAAAATAGAGTCCCAAGTAACACAGAGCAAGGATCAACTTTGTTGCCTTGGATATGTAAAAATCATCATCTATTGTACCTAATATTGTCAGAATATTTGTTCCATTTTAGTTAGTAAGTACAGAAGAAAAGCACTTTTCATTAATAAAATTGACATACAGATTTCCTCATTCATTCTCCCAAGTTGAGAAGGGATCAAAGACATGAAAAGTTGGAAAAGTATTTTCTCTCCTTTTGTGCTGTTTGGTTTCCCTTCAGGGCTTGCGATTTTACAAACAAACAAACAGAAAAGCAACATTTGTGAAAGTCTATTGGTCTATTAAAGGCTTTGAAATTCTAACTCCTTCATTTCCTGCAAATGGACTACTCAATATGTTGTTAGCTTTCAGAGTGTTAGTTACATGTAGAATGTTTGTTTATTACCTCTTTCAACAGGGCCAATTTGAATTTTGGCAATTATGTGAGAATTTGCAGGCTGAAACCTGGCAGAGAACTAGTTCAAAATATTTTTGAATGAATGGTTGATTTAATGACTAGCTGAATAAATAAATGGAATAAATTGTTTCAGATATATTTTCCATAAAATTGGATAAAATGAAAATTTAACTCTCCTACACTGTGCTATGAAATATTTGGTTCAGATGTGCTTTCTTGCTTCCATTTTATAGAATATTTTAGATCTATTTTTACTTCAAAAGAAAATTATGCAAATCACATTTAATCACTTTATAAAACAGTTCTGAATGAAGTGTTTCTAGTTATTCACAATTAGTTTGATAGCTAAGGTTATTAAACCAGTTTTCATGCTTATTTCATTTTGCTAGTTTATTCATTCATTTGCAATTTTTGAGGTTTTCATAATAATTAAAGGGGAAGAAAATTATTTGTAAGAGTATATTTGAGTATAACTGAAATATTCTTCATTAAAATAATTCTTTACTACTTACTGTCCATATTTGCCTCCAAACCAGACATACAAATAAAACCTCTATGAATAATTTGAATTAGTATTGTTTGAAATGCAGACAAATATCTGATTCAGAGAGGTTTTGGTAAAAGAAAAAAAATAGAAGAATAATTAGTCCTTTGTTTTTTTAACCTATGTCAATTTATGAGTTTATTTATAAATTAGAGCACCTGGATCGCTATACTTTAATTGTCCTAAAAGTCATGGAAGTTGATATTATTCATAACCTTTATAGAGAAAATGCAAATAAATAATTTTTACTCTTGGTAAGCAATATTTCCAAGTATTTTAATGTCAACTCACCATTTCTTCTCCACCACCATGCAGTGCACACATGTGCTCACACAGACACACATGCCCACGCTCTCTTGAGCTAACAAACTCCTTTTCCTTCTGTTTTCAAGAGTTAAATTTTCCAGTCATATGGGCACTCCTTTTAGGTAACTTTTCTTTGCTTATAAATCACTAGTTTATGCTTTGGTGCTGAGGTATTAACTTGCTTAGATAATATATTTTACTTAAACACATTTCACCAGAGTATCTAAGAAGAGAAAATCTCAATAAATATTTAAGTCATTTGGGGAGTGCCTCAGGCCTCTAAGGATTTTCAGTGGGTGCCAACCAAGATCTCTTCTCTTGAACCTCACAATGGAAGCCTAAGATAGAGAAGCCCTTTTTTGCAGAGGGATTTGTGAATGTTCTCTTTTATCTGAACAAGCAAACTCAGACATAATCAAGGGAGACCCATAAAGTTTTAAAAAGAATTGTATTGGCTTGGACTACAAAAGCAGAAAAGCTCCAAATGAAAATAGGTCTAGGATTCCCAAACTTCCACAGATAGGAAGCAGACTAAGAAATCTACTGCTATAGACTGAATGTTTGCATCTACCCAAAATTCTTACATTCAAACCTAACCCCCCAGTAGAACGGTTTTTGGAGGTGGGACCTTTGGGAGGTGTTTAGGTCATAAAGGTGGAACCCACATGAATGACATTAGTGACTTCCTCCAAGAGAGCCCAGAGAGTTCTCTTGGCTCTTTCACAATATAAGGACACAGCAAAGATATGAACATCTATGAAGCAGGAAGTGGGTCTTCACCAGACTCGGTATCTGCCAGCACCTTGCTCTTGGACTTCCCAGACTCCAGAACTATGAGAAATAAATGTATCCATCTAGTCTCTGGTATTCTGTTACAGCTGCCCAAATGGACTCAGAGGCCTATCCATCTGTAAACAGGCTATCTTTTATGGAAAAAGAATAACATAAGCAGCAAGAAGGTAGAGCCAAGAACTACGGGAAATTATTAGTAGAGAGTAGGAGTTCTGAGCCCTAATCAAGGAATGGCCAACCGATGCTTAGCATGTTTCATAATTGTTACAGAACAGCAACTCCTCTGTTCTTCTTGCCTTTCTCTGTTTTGAATGAGAGTATTTATAGTGACAATCCTACTCTTGTCCCACCATGACACAGGGGGAAGGCAGATGACTTATCTCCTTAATTTACAGGTCTTTCCATCTAAAGGAGCTGCACTTGAGAAACTGTGCTCTAAGGAACACACTTGCACACCTGGATCTAGTTTAGATGATGAGGTCCTAAACTCTGAGCTGCTGCTGTGGTAAGATGAGACTTTGGGGAGTTTTGGAAGAGGATGAGAACATTTTGAATATGGAAAGAATGTAAATCATTGGTGCCCAGAGCACTATCTATAATGTTCTTCCTTCAAAATGGCCTATGATGATCCTAGCCTATTGGAATTTACAAATTTAATTTGTCTCCTCCTACATAGAATCCTGGCTGGCTGCCTAATGTGAGTAATAGAATACACATGTACATTATGAAGAACATCGATAGACCTATGTATGTGAATACAGTAATGCATATTTATGTCTGTCCAAGGCTACGTGATAAAGGCAAAGAGGCTTCCATATTCATTACTCTCACATCACTCACTCAGGAGAAAACTGTTCTCAGAGTCAAAAGGGCACGCAAGCCTCCCATGGTGAGGCTTAATGGAGAAGAAACCATTTGCCAGACATATAAATTGGACACTCCAGCCTTAGTGAAGTCTTTAAATAGATGCAAACTCATAGGAAACCCTAAACTAGAAGTTCCCCCACTGAATTGTCCCTGAATTCATAGCCCTTACATGCTGTGAAAGGTAACAGATTATGGTTGCTTTAAATCACTAAGTCATGGGATGATGTATGAGGCAGCATTAGATAACTAACATACGTTCTTACCCTTTATGTCATTTATATAAAGTTTTGAAACATGCCAAATGAAATTCTAGGACTTCAGGTTGCATACTCTCAGTCGCATACTTTTTTGTATATATATAAAAAATGAACTAGTGGGGGGCACCTGGATGGATCAGTCAGTTAAGTGTCTACCTTCAGCTCAAGTTATGATCCCAGGGTCCTGGGAGTTACCCCATGTCAGGCTCCCTGCTCAGTTGGGAGCCTGCTTCTTGCTCAGCCTCTACCACTCCCCCTGGTTGGACTTGCTTGCTCTCTCTCTTTTCTGTCAAATAAATAAAAAAATCTTAAAATACACACACACACACACACACACACACACACAAAGCTAATGTTTTTCTTTCCAAGCAGGGAAAATCTTGTGTTTCCAAATATTATTATATGTCACTGTATATTGCAATAAGAGTTTTAATTAAAATAAAAGGAAAATTGCAATACAGGCTATTATATTTTATGTCTGATGTATTTCAGAGACTGAAAGAAATTTTGCTGGAGGAGAAAAAGACCATATTTGAATCTTGGAAGAAAGTAAGAGTTACGTAAGGAAAAGAATAGGAAATGAGTTTAATTGAGTAAAGAATGGAAGGAAGTTTCTAGCAGACAAAGTAATAAATTTAAGGGCCCAGAGCCAAATGTGAGTTTGTGCCTTCTTCTAGGGTGACTCAAGAGCTTTTGAAAGATTTTTAGCAGGCAAGATAAGATCAGACTACGTTTCAGAAAGAAAATCTTGTGATGGGATGGAGAATAGGTTGGGCAATGTCAGTGGAACAGAGAAATCAATGAGGAGGTTGTTGGAGTCTCCTGCTGAGGAGTCATGAGGACTTGAATTAAGTCTGGCAGCAGCCATGGAAAGTCTTCCATACACCAGTTAATGACAACTCTATCCTTCTAATTTCTGAAAGCAAACCAATGAGCATTATTGGCTGTTCTTCCCTTTGTTCACACCTCACATCCAATACTTTGGCAAATCCTGTCAGCTTTCCTTTCAAAATACATACAGAATTGGACTACTCCTCACCAGCTTCCCTGCTGTTACTTGCACTCAAGTCAGTTTGGATTATTACCTCAATTCAGATTACTGCAATAATCTCATAACGGTTTCTGCTTCCATCTCTGCCTCCTTCAGGCTATCCAGAGTGACTCCGGTAAAGATCAGGTTGTGTCAGTCCTCTGCCCCAAACCCTCCAATGGCTTCCAGTCTCACGCAATGTGAAAGCCCGAGTGTTTTCAGTGACCCTACACACGATGGCCCTCACAAACTCCCTGACTCTCAAACTAGTTTACTTCATGGTAGCCACACAGATTGTCTCGCTCTTTTCCTAATACTTAAGACTCTATCTCTGCTTCAGGGACTTGGCAATCTCTGTTCCTCTCCCTCCAACGTTCTTCCTTCAAATATCTGTAAGTCTCACTCCCTTGCCACTTTCAGATCTTTCCTCATGTATAACTTTCTCATAAGCACCTTATCTAAAATTACAATTTCCCTTATCTCTCTCCCCCCCATTGTTGGTTTTAGATATTACTCCATATATTTTACTCTATTATATGGTTGATAACCTGTTGCCCCATCTCTATCCATGGAGCTGGGAATGTGTGTACAAAGCGTGTAGTAGAACGTGAGGCACATGGTAGACATTCAATAAATACTTGTTGAAGGAATAAATGGATTAAGAAGTTACAGTTATTATAATTGGCCACATGATGAAGGCAGACAGGGAATAAATCAAGGATGGCTTCCAAGTTTTGTCTTTATTAGAACTATGTAGGACCTCTCTCTGTCATATACAAACTATGTTTAGTCATTGGTCCTAAAAGGTCCATGTCAATTAATTCAGAAACAAATGTCTTAAGAAAAGGAAATCTTCACACAAATTTAGGCTCCAAAGTTAGGGGTTAGGGTTAGGGTCTTTGATAGTCACACCGTCCTCCAACACACTAAGCATTTATAACTATGTGACAATAAATAGGGCAAAAAAAAAAAGAGCTTAGAATTAAAATACCTGGGATCCTTATTCTATTTCTGCTATAATTTAGGAAACTGTCCTAAACTCTGTATCTACTAAAAAAGCAAACAAAAACAGTTAAATATATCTGTTCTATCTAATTTGCATGTTATGTTGCAAAGAAAAAGAAGAGTGTTGTAAAATACGCCCATTGAAACCTAGAAAGGTTATGCGTTCTATGGGCAACAATTTTTTAAAATATTTGTTTCTAAGAAATCTAACACACTAATGTTTTATGCCAGGTACATAATTATAAATGAAGAATTTCCAGGCAATTGTCATACCAATGTAAAAATTCTCAGAATTAAACCCTCCATTGTAATAGTCAAAGGTGATAGTCAAAAGACCTTGTTCTTCCTCATTGTAAAATCATTTCTTCATGATCTACATTGATCATTATTGCAAGTAAAACACTCTGCTTGTGTTAGCCCACTATATTTTCATTACAATCTCTGTAACCTTAAAAGAATCTGTTTTCTTTACATATTTGTCAAAACTAAGAATTCTGAAAGAAAAAATGTCTACAGTGCCTGATTACAGGTCACTGAAAAGACCAATAAGATATCAATTATAGAGTTGTCTGGAAAAGTCTTATCACAAATTTTTAGGCAGGAATTCAGAATTAAATTATTGGGCTCCTGACATAAGAGAATCTCTCTCAAGAATAAAGTGCAATGGCTTCCATATGAATAATGAATACTTGCTATAAATCAAACCAACCCTTCAAATGCATCGATATTGCTTCCAGTGATTAAAGATCATTTGTTCTCCCATACATTTTACATTGTAACATGCATTTACATGTAGTTAACGCATTCCAGAATAAGTGCCTAGTTTATCATAAAGATCTGAGAGCTTCACCAAATTCCATAATTTAAGGGTTTTTAAAAAGTAATAATTAAAAATGTTTTTGGAAGCTTGTTACCAGTACAAAAATCCAACACGCATTTGTTTCATTTTACCCATACTGTTTTCAATTTAGTTTTTCTTAGTGCACAAAATACTAAGCTTGTGAAGTAAATTTAAATAAATCAGTGGAACATATTGCCTAAAAATAAAAATATAACAAATATAGCCATGCAAAGAAGAACTCTAAAACCAAAAGCAAATGGCCAACTTCGAGGCCATGAGATGACATGTAGAATTTTCAGAATATTTTTTAAATATCTTTTAATCATACTTACCTTAGCAATTAGGTCAGAGTGCATTCTCACTGAAGTGTATATAAACTCTTTCTGTGGTCTAGTCAAATATATCTAAAGACGTCCAGGGCTTGGATATTTATATAATTTCTCTCATCTTTAAAAATTAAAATTATTTTAGCAGTGCATGTCTAAGTTTTGCAATGTTATTGTAAACAGTCACCTAGAATCATCATAAACCTGGTTAGAACCACTTTGGCAAACGATGTGGCAATTTGCTTTATTTTATTCACTTATTTTTTTGACAATTTGCTTTAAAGTTGAACAGTTACATATCATATGACCCAGCAATTCCACTTCCAGATGTTTACTTAAGAGATATGAAAATATTTCCACAAAAGACTTGTCTAAAAATGTTTATAGCAATTTTTTTTCATAATAGCCCTCAATTTAAGAAAAAGTGGCCATACATGAAGAGGAAAATAAAAAGAGAATAAGAAAGAATATGAAGTATTTTCATATAATAAAATACTACTTAGCATTAAAGAACAGCTTAGTGATACACAAACAGCATGGGCGAGTCTCAAAAACATTATGTTGAGTGAAAGAAGTCAGATAGAAAAAGCATGTCATAGAACTCCATATATCTGAAGTAGAATAGAAAAACTATTCTATTTTGATAGAAATGAAAACAGTGGCGGGCAATTGTGGGTGGTAGTTGACTGAACGATGATATGAGGAAACATTATGGGATGATGGAAATCTCTATAACTTCATTGAGTGGGTGTTTACAGGGTGTATATAGACTTACCCAAATTCCTTGAATCACCTACTTAAGATATGTGCATTTCACTGTGTATTCAACCTATTTCAATGAAAAAGAAGAATGTCAAGTGACAAAAAGAAGAATGTCAAGTGACAGGTATGAAGACATACACTTTCTCATGCACTTTACAAAGATAATGGAAATCAAATTTCTTAAAAGGTACATAATCATTTGTCCTCAAAAGTAATTGTAGGTGCCTGAGATTTTAAAAAGCTGTATTTATTAACTTAAACCTCATTTATACATTAGTGAAAGTTGGAGCGAAATTAAAGAAAAACCTTATTCATATATTAGAATATTCAGTAGCCCCTAAAAGCCTGAGTATTTAATAATGTATTATATTATATCATATCAATGTATTAATATACATTAAGATCATATATTAATAATATAATGGTCTATTATTGTTAATACCTATTATATACATATTAGGTTATTAAGTTGAAAAGGAACAACAGGAGCATCGGAGTGCCATGTGAACAAACGTGGAATAGCCAAATACATGTGTGTTTAGATGAACCTGTATGTGTGCACATAGAATTATAAGCCCACACCCACGTATAGGGCGCCCGTATGGAATCATCCTGAACACACTGCAAATTTTTCATTTTTCGATACCATTTTACATCTTTTCTATTGACCATTTTATTTTACTATGTCTGCTGACCGCATTGTTAAGTGTTTGCCAGAATATACACTCAAAAAGTTTGCTTCTTGCACAAAGTATCCTCAATAAATATGGCACGTCTCTCAACTGCTATAGTTCTCTGTGCTTAGGATGTCCATTGAGCCCCGCTTGCCTTTTGCATGTAATATAACTGATAAGGTCATTTGGAACATACATTCTTCTCATGTCCAGTGGGGTGGAGAAAGAAATCTAATCCTGGAATAAATCTCTTCTCTTTCGGATTTTTCTTCCAAACCCTACTGGTTGGGTATTTCAAAGGACCAGCCCTGTATATTGCCAAGAGTTTTCAGTGGAAAAAAATATATATCCTTCATGGCTTAAAACTGGGTTCCTGTCCTAGCTTTTGGAAAATTCTTACTCTAACTGACTTAAAAAATTAGAGCACGTCTTTGCAGCTAGGGTGGTCATCAGATGCATTGACCCTGGCTTTGACTGCGTTAGAATCGTAGCTTTGTTGTTGTTACTTGACATGTTGGCAGATTACCTCCACCTCTCAGTAAATTGGTGATAATGATAGCATCTCATACAATTTATGAGGATTAACTACATTTGAAGTACATAAAACCGGTGTGGCATACATAAGAGCTCCATGACGTAGCTATTACACTTATGGTTATTACCATGAGAAGTGTAGGGCTGTGGGAGGTACAAGTTAGTCTCAAACAAAATTACACTTCCGTTAGGTAGAAAGAATTATATGCTGGATAGTTAACCAACAGTAGTTTCTGTAGATAATTACCTTTTAAGATAAACTATTGAAAACTAAGAGACTGGATTATTATTTTAAAAGACGGCCAAGATTGTCACTGAATATGTAGTTTATAAAAATTATTTTGATGACATTAACAAGTGAATCTTTGGTTAGTCATTCAACTATTTGGTCAAAATGATGCTCATATGTCTCCCTGTATTGTTCTATATAAAAGGGCAAAATGGTAACGAGCAATTCTAAGTGTGAATCACACAAAATAATAAAATAAATTCCTACCATCCATCTGGATGCTTCAGTTGATCATTTTAGAGAACTATATATAAACCCACTGGAAATATGAAAGAAAATAAGGCTTGTAATATATATCACTGCTTTTGCTGGGAAGAGTTATGGGTTAAAATCAGTTACTCAAAAGAAATGAATGTATTAATTAAAAATGGGTAAAAAATTAAAAGATACAAATATGAATAACTTTCAAATCATTTACTAACTTGTGTAAAGTTTGATTAACTAGAAAAATAAGTATTCATCAAAAAATTATAGGACTGCCTTGTTGGCTTAAACCAATCTTATTTTCTGGGAACTAAATTCACAGATAATAGCAAGCTAACAATACCTACCATGATGTACTTCTAAGTTACATAAATTAAAGCTTATTCCTCAGACATCACAAAAAAGAACACAAATATTTATATAAAATAAAAATATTTAACTAATGCTCAGTTATTGCTAACATATACCAAGCATACTGCTTTGTATACTCTTCTATAAAGGTAATTCTCTTTTATTGTGTGTACTTGCTCATGTGGACTGTGAGTGTAAAATAAATAGATAATATTTAAAATGGTTCTATAGAATTATGTAGTTCATTAATGAGCTTTGCACTTATGTGACCATGTTTGGATAGGTCACATTTTATTAAGTGCCCAAAGATAGATTGCCTAGGTAAATGTCTAAATTATGACCAATAGTCATTTTGGGAAATACTTTGTTATTAAGGGAAGATTTGCAAATTACTTAACAGACCAATGAATGTGCATTATTGATCCAAAAGAATTGAAATATCATGCATTTTTAGGTGATTCTTAATTTATTTTATAAAAGACTTTTATATTCAATAAATAATTTTTACTTAATAAGATGCATGTCTTATTGCACATTAATGTCTCCTTTTTTGAACTATTGTATTTTTGTTTTTTGTTTTTTTTAAGATTTTTATTTCTTTATTCATGAGAGACACACAGAGAGAGGCAGAGACACAGGCAGAGGGAGAGGCAGGCTCCATGACAGGAGCCTGATGCAGGAATCAATCCTAGGACTCCAGGAACATGCCCTGAGCCGAAGGCAGACGCTCAGCCACTGAACTACACAGGCGTCCCGAAATATTGTTCAATTGAATAGTTATGTTGTATAGAATGAGGTCAAATGAAATATTTACATGTGGGAGAAAATGTTGTGGTACAAGTCTTTCATTTATTCAAAAACATGTGAATAAACCAGTTATTGTAGCAGTTATTAAAGTTACAAAAATCAGAAAAGTCTAGTCACTTAACTTGGGAGTTTGATGCTGAGAATTGTTAAGATTGTCCAACAGAATATCTTAATGAATTTTACGTAGAAAAAAACTTTCTTTTTCCTTTACTGGTTGTGTGTGAGGGAGGTAAGAATAACCCATTGTGGGTGGAACTAACACAATTTTTTAAATGTTTTAAAATAACATAGAAATTGAAGTCTTAGCAAAGTGTATTGAATGAAACTAACCAATTAACTGACATTTCAAATGGATTGAAAACTATAGTTATTTAATTTAATGGGGCTGTTCTCCTTCCCAATTTTTCAGACATTGCTACCCTTTTACAAGCATATAAACCAAGGGCCACAGACATTGTTTCATAGGACATCTTTTGTCCTCATAAATTTTCTATTATTCTGTGAATTGGAAATAACACAATTTGCTAATAATATATCTTGAATTTCATTAGAGAGGGTTTTTTGGGATTGGTGGGGAGTTGGGGATGGTGGTTAGTCAAGAATTCTATTTTATTCTATCTAGACTTGGAAGCTCAGTTGCAACCAGAGTTGAGACAGAACCCTCTCAGTGACTGTGTCAGGACCCCTTCTCTACTGCTAACTCCACAAATCTGGATCTCTTTCTTGACTCCATTAGTGACCTCAAATGCTCACATTCTATCATCGCATGTGGCATACTTTCATGTGTTTCCTTTTTCTTATAAACTTCCAAAACTCTTCAGTCCCAATATCACTACTGTAGCTCTAATATGTATCATTTCCCTTCTGGACTTCTGGTGCAGACTTTGTTTTTATTTCCACTGTTCCAAAGCTATTCCTGCTCAGGTCATTGTATACAATCAATTGAGGAATTTCTAGAAATAAAGCTGATGCTGTCTAGACATCTTCAATGGCTCTTAGACAATGTTAATATTCCCCAGTGTTGCCTTCAAGGAGCTTTATGATCGTGGTTCCTGTTCCCTGCTCTTATGAATCTCTGTTAGATCAAAGTCCTTATTCCTGTTCATCTAACTGTGACTTTTTGTAAGCCCCTTAAGATATTGTGTCTGTCTCTGTGTGTATGTACTGCCAGTGTCTAAACAAAACAAAACAAAACAAAAAAAGCTTTTTCAATTCTTTATGTAAAAACTTTTCATACTGGTGGGAAATTTAAGATAACATAGTTAAGGATAGTGTCTATCCTTCAGGATACATGAACAAATTCACAAATCAGCAAAACTAACATTTTGCAATGTGAGATATTGGATCTGCGATTGATGTTCTCTTTTATTTTCCTCTCTAATCCCATCTCTCTCTTTCTGTCACTAGACTGAAATGGATAAACCTTTTCCATCTGTATTTTTACTAGATACTTTCGCATCCACAGAAGATTGTAAGTGTGTAAACTTCTGGTTATAAAATAGTAGGTCCTAGGGATCCAATATACGATTATAGTTAGTATTACTCTATTATATCCTTGAAGGTTGCTGAGAGGAAATCTTAAATGTTCTCACTTCAAAACAAAAAGATAATTTATGATTTGATGGGTGTGCTTATAAGGTGAAAATCATTTTTCAAGAGATAAGTGTATCAAATGATGAGCATTTTGTATACCTTAAACTTATATAATGTTATGTGTCAGTTATAGCTCAGTAAAGGTAAGACAAAAAAGGACTATGAAAGTATATTCTGGGGAATCCCTGGGTGGCTCAGCAGTTTAGCGCCTGCCTTTGGCCCAGAGCCTGATCCTGGAGTCCCAGAATCGAGTCCCATGTCAGGCTTCTGCATGGAACCTGCTTCTCCCTCTGCCTGTGTCTCTGACTCTCTCTTTCTGTGTCTCTCATAAATAAAAAAATAAAAAATCTTAAAAAAAAGAAAGTATATTCTAAAAAGATAGCTACTCCTTTTGCTTTGTTCAGTGTCACATCCCAATATATAAAATGGAGCAACACATGAAACACATAAAGATGTGTTTCCATAATATACATGTAAATATGATGTTTACCTCTTTAATGATATCTAAAACTGATTCAGAAGAGCACAGAGGTCATAGAGCTACAGTTCAATGGTTGATTACTGAGCCAGGGGGCCTGTGCAGTTGCAACACAGATCAAGGTATTAAACAACAGGAGAAAAAAATAAAATAAAAATAAACAACTGGAGAATTGCAGAGGCTCCTCTCTCCCCTTTATCTTAAATATCAGGACTAGATTGATTTCTAAAGCCATAGATTAATTTTGCCTGCTTTTGAACTTAAGATAAATCAAGTAGTGCAAGTATTATTCTTTCAGACTGTATTTCTTTCTCCCGACATTGTATCATCACATCCATCTATGTTGCTGCATGGGACAGTCGTTCATTCATTTTTGTCACCATAATATTCCACTGTCCGAACATGCCATGTTTTAACTCTTCTAGTATTAGTGTATATGGGAGTCATTGTTATATCTTGATGGATGTAACTGATGGTGCTATCGTCATCCATGATGCGTGGTGTACACATGTGTGGATGTCTGTTGGGTAAACACCTATCGATGGGAATGTCAGGCTATAGGGATTGTGTATATTCAACTGGAAGACATAATGTCAGCTTTCAAATGTGACTTTACCAAAATAAATTCCCATGAGTTGTGTTTGAGGGAGTCCCTAAAGCCCCATGTTTTCACTGGCATTTGATATTAACATTCTTTTTACTTTTACCATTGCGATAAATGAGTAATGGTATGTATTATGAACAAGTTTTATTTTGCTTTCCCCTGATGAGCACCTTTTCACGTATTTATTGCTCATTTGAATGTTCTCTTTTGCAAAACACGTATTAAAGCTATTGTCCAATTCTCTAGAGTCATACTTTTCTAATTGACTTGAATGAGCTTTTCATATATTTCAGACATGAGCCTTTTGCTGGTACTATATATTTAAAATATTTTCTCCTAACTTCTACACACTTACTGTTGTATCTTGATAAACAAAAGGTTTAAATTTGAGAAGATCCAAAATGCTATTCTTTTCTTTTTGTTTAGTGCTGCTTGTGTCCCATCTAAAAACAATTTTTGGTCTTAACTTTCTCCATTTCAAGGTCATAAATTTAGTCATAAATATTATTCTATAAAAATGTAAATTTTCACTTGGACATTCAGATCTATAATGCAGCTAGGATTGGCTCTTATATAATGTGAGGCTCTAATACATAGAAGCCAAATTCATTTTTATTCATATAGCTATCCAGTTGGCACAAATCATTTATTTAAAGAATTATCTTTAGAAGTACCACCATTAAAGTAAATCGAGTGTGCTAAATAAACAAATAAATAAGGTATGCAAAATGCTCGTGGGCTATAAAGACATCAATTCTTTCAAATTCATCATATTGGTCAGAATAATATGAATAGTACCTGAGAAGGTTGTTTTGGGGAAATTGGCAATCTGAACTTAAAATCTGTATGAAAAAGCAAAGAGCCCACATAGTCTAGACAATCTTAAAAAAGAAGAGCAAATTTAGAAAACTTATACTACCACAAAGAAGGACCCATAAAAGATTTATAGTGATAAAGGAAGAATAGTATTGGTGAAATGACAAATAGTCCATTAGGACCAGATAGGGAATACAGAAACAAACCCACACATATGTGATTTTTCAATTTATGACAAATATGACGATGCAATGCAATTGAGAATTCAATCCAATGGAGAAACTCCTGTAATTTATTTTTTTTACCAACCACTTACCCTAAATCAATTCCAGATGAGTTGTAGATCTGCATGCAAAAGGTTATGACAATGAATCTTTTAGAAGAAAATAGAATGGTTTTCTTAAATAATCTTAAAGATTTTTTAAATAGAAGTAAAAAAAAAAAGTGCTAGCCATAAATAAGTAGACTGAATTATGAAAGAGAAAAGGCAGGCTTTCAAGTGGGAAGAAACATTAACAAAACATGCATTAGAAAAAAATAAGACTATGAAATCAGTACCTATAAATAATAGGATAGAAAGTCGATAGAAACATGGCAAAATATGGGAATAGATAATCCAGCAAAAAACCTTGGATGGCCAATTCGCATATGAAAACTTGCTTTATTTTAATAGTGAGCTGGATCAGATAGTGAAATTAAGCCTAGAGTATGATACACCGTGCACCCACCCACTCAAATGGCTACGATTAAAGTGCAGTCAAAATCACATACAGGTGAGAAGTGGAGCAGTTGTAATTCTTATGCATGGCTGATTAGAGTGTAAATTTGTCCCAACACTTTGGAAAACAATAATTGGTATCTACAAAAGCCAAACATACCAACTCAATGACCCCAAGGTATGTACCCAATGGAAGTGAGTAAATATGCTCAGCAAAACACGTGCTAGAATGTTCAGAGCAGTCCCATTGGGAAATAACACGAACAGCAATCTACAGAAAGATTGCTTAAATAAATTGGAAATATTCATGTGACAGCATGATATACAGTAATAGAAATTAACAAACTATAGTCACAAAAGCATGCATAATCTCGCAAATGTAGTGTTGAGTAAAAGAAGCTGAACACATTAGTATGTATTATATGGCTCCACGTCTATAAAGCTCAAAATTTGGGAAAATCTAACCTGTGCTATTAGAAGTCAGTGCATTGGCTGCGTTTGGGTTTGTCAGTGGCAGGAATGGGGCTCCAGGAGAGCCTATGGAGTAACCGTCATATTTTGTTTTGTTCACGATGTTGGTTGCACAGGTTGTTCGCTCTAGAAAATTCATAAACTGCACATTTATGACCAGTGCACTTTTCCATTAGCAGTTACACCTTATTAACTATTACTCTTATGAATGGGCACAACCTGTTTAGATTTTTAGGTTGGCTTCCTGGGTGTTTATTTTGCATTCATGCGAACCCCTTAAGAAGCCAGCTGTGGCTGTTTTCGGCCCGAGCAGTAGACACCTGCCAGGAGACAAAGCCCTGGGCGCCGGCCCTTTCAGCCAGCCTCTCCTCACAGAGAACAGCCTAGACCCCTACACGTTCCAGCCTGACATCTGGCACGACCACCATCTCCATCTCCAGCTCACACTTTATTAAATCTTCCCATTCTGGAGCACAGGCAATAGGCCTTGAGAAAACGACCGATCCCTCCTTTTGTCCCCCCCCCCCCCCCCCCCCCCCCGGAATGGAGCTCCTTAACCAATGATTTGTGACAGGAGAACCTTCACGTTTGGCAACAACAACAACAAGCTCCCAGAAGATGTCCTAAGTGCTAATTTCTGTAGGGAACATCACGAAGGCGCTGATTACACACCGAACGGCTTAATTTTTATTTGACAGAAGCATAAAGTGTCTCCTTTAAGAGAGGCTCTGTATTCAGCAGGATGAAGCCAGGCCTCTCCAGCAGACAGGCTTGAGGATGCAGCACTTAGCAGCATGGAAGCAGCCTCGTCCTGCTCCTGCTGTGAACACATTCAGAGCAGCCTCGCGAAGGTCCCGGGACTGCTGGGCCCGCAGCTGCTCACTAGCAAAGAAGCTCCTGTCCTTAGCAAGCACCCTATTTTCAGTTCTCCATGCAATCTTTTTATGGTATGGGGCTCTGTTGCCGTGAGGGCCCGTGGCCAGTGAGGGATTGATTAAGCAGACAACGACTAGACGTAAATAGCACCTAGTGGCCCGGACACATCATACATGCAAAAATAACAACCCTTTAGATCATATTATAGCAGGGATATTTCAATTACGTACAAAGCAAATCCACTATGCCTGAACAGGGGGAATGAGCTGGGAAACCCATTTTGAAGCTGCAAAAAATAAATACAGATGTTAGGATGCTTCGAACAGGAAATCTCATTTTAAAGCACACCTCATCACATGCTTTCCGTAACCCTGAAGAGCAGTCAAAAATTGGATCCCTAAATACTTTATGATGCCTTCCTCAGAGAGTCAAGACAAAATAGGATGGTTTGGAAATTTAGTCCAAGATTAAATATAACTCTAGGAATGGAAAGATCACAGACCTGGAAGCCAAGAGGCGATGATTCCCAAGAGTTACACCGATTGCCCCGGGGGGTTCTGGGCAAGTCACTTCTATGTAAAATGGAGCTAATGGTGGCTCTGAACCATTACTTTGAACTTGTTGAGAGCACACGGAATAGCGTGTGGAGAAGCCCTTCATACATTGTGAAGAGTCCTAAAAAGGTAAGGCTTTACCATACAGCTATGACTAAGACATGTCCGTTGAGTAATCTATATTAATATTTCTGGGACAACTCATGTAATTAATGCATAAGACTAAACAAACATTTGTACACGTTCAACTTCAGAAGCTAAAAAATACCACTTCTTTATACATAAAATACCCTTCCTGTTTTATAATAAAGCTTTCTTCTGGCTTTCATCCGCATATTTTGGCTGCCTCGTGTGCATAGATTCCTGTTTTTCTAATTCCTATATTTCAGGGCCCTGACTTCATAGCAAGCTCTTATTTTCACTAATTTCCTTAAAAGATTGTCTTTAAAAATCTGAACAGTTAAGTGTTGTCTTTTTGTTTCAGCATAATACATAACTCCCTTGATTTATATAACCTACAAACAAACCCAAACATATATTCTTCCTTTTATAACCCTGCATATATTTACCAGGATTTCCAGAATGTCCTAGATAGCATTGGCATTTTCATAATAAACTTCTAAGAGAGAAGTCATCGTAAATCTCTCTCTCTCTCTCTCTCTCCCCCACACACACACACACACAGCAATGGATATGATCCTTTTTTCTTTCCAAAATACGTGGTAGCAGCGCTCTGCCTCTTAAGCTTGCTGTACACAAAGGACAATCCAGAGAATGTAATTTAATTTTTAAATTAAACCTTCATTTCTATCTAATTGTACATTACACCTTCCTCAGTGCTGAAACATAATGAAAAAGAAGCAATTTCAAACGTGCTTGAAGGTCTTGCACTGCTCCAAAGTAGAACTCGTTTCCATAGCAACTGGCATACCACCCTCTATTTATTCCAAATAAATGACAAATCAAAAGTGCAGCTGTAATATCGGGGGTTTCTATTTCTCCTAACACAAAACAAAGCTACAAATACCTCTACTAGCATGGTTACCACTTGCAATAACCTAATAAGTGGGGGGAAAAAAACCCGCATGCTTTCCAAACGTGCTCTGCGTCTGCAGTCTTCTGCAGTGTGGCGACTGTCACAATAACCTTGACTTCTATTCTGTAAAATGCCCTCGGGTGCGAAAGCAAAACGGAAGGCATTGTTTTCCTGATGTTAGATATTTTACACTGCAAATGAGATTTGTTTGTCTTAACCTAAGAAGCAAATCAAATTCCAAATTACATCATCTAATAGCTCCTGCTGTGAGATGCCGTCAACAGGATTATTGATTTGGAAACCCAACATCTGCAAAACGCTAACCTGATCTATTAGGCTAAACAAAGGCTTTAAGGCTCAGCTGGTCCCTCTTTGCCGCCTGCCTCAAGCCCGCCGTTAAATGAGCTCCAGCCAGGGAGACAGGAAAGGGGGTGGTGAGGCCGACCAGTTAGCCAGGGGCCATCTGGGAGCATCCAGCCTGCCCCGTGCAAACCTGCACTCCCTTCACTCATTCACATCCAATCCTTCTCTGGATCTTTGAGTGTAGGAGGGGGGGCTCAGGAGCACGTACACACATGCACACCCACACACCCACACCCACACACTCCTTCCCCAATGGACCCCAGAACCCTGGTGCTTGAGACAAAAAAAAAAAAAAAAAATGTCTGTGCCTTTTACAATTCAACCACTTGGAAGTCTCTTGAAATGTAAATGTTAAGGAAAATCAAATATAGTTTCAAACAGAGATAGAGAACCTACTCTTACACCCATCGCTTTTAAAAGCTGACAGTGTAAGTCAGACAAAGTGGTCTCTTTGTTCATCATTTCACTGGAGGAAGGGCTCACAGATGCAGGGATAAGCCATCGCCTCGACTCTGATGAGACTGTTTGTGATCAGCAATCCACAAATACATTCTTATTTACCAACTGGAAAGTCCAAATCACAGATTTAAACACACACATATGCCTATGCACAGCCACACGTTTTGCTGCAGCTCTTATCCTCCGCAGTAAAGAGGAGGGGCCTCCAGGAAAACCCGAGGCCGGGCCTGTTGTCCTCTGCTGCCTGCCTGTGCTCCGGGAAAACAGGGCCCATGCTTGTGTCAGCACGAAGCATTGTGATCCTTCCACCCTTTGTTTGCCTGCAAGGCTTCCTTATGCACGTGAACAGCCCTGAGTGGACCTCTTCCACAATGAGCGGTTAATCTCTTTATGATTTTCAATGTCACTATTCTCTGACACCTCTACTTATTTTTGCCACGGCAGTAAATGCAGAGGGTCAGGGCCAAACATAGTCCATTTTGAGATTCTTTAAGACTGTTCACGCTACGTCCTAAATAAGGCAAAATGTATGGATTCTTTAATAAACAGAACACAACTTCTCTTCTTACCTCACCAAAGCCAGCAGCAGATCTATTTAAACTCGTAAAGAGCAAGGTCTTACGCAAAGATTTAGCAAGATATCAACTATATGCTAATCACTTCATTAAATATTGATGTATTGCTAAAATCAGTGTTAAGATTTAATCAGATAACAACAGATAAATCAAGTTGCCATATAATTAGCTAAAAATTAGAAAAGAACCCAATACTATGCTTAGCAATTTTTTTTTTTTAATTAACCACCTACACTTGGTAAAACACTAACAATTTGAATATATCACATTTAATGAAAATAGATATAAAATTCTGGGCTGGAACATTTTACAGGGACAAAACTAAAATTTACCTGTCCATTGTCAAATGAATTCACATAAACAGGATTGTAGAGGACATATTTAATTAACACAATGAAGGAGGTTTTCACATGATAAATGTAGCTTTTTTTTTTTTTTTTCTGGTAAAGATTGATGCTAAGCAGGCCTTCAGTTTAGAGCCTTCTGAAGCTGAGGCTTCTGAATCAGAGAAGCCTTTCTTTGGTTTCTTGTCCCAACACAAGAGGCTGGGTTTGCCTGAGAGATTCATTGGACTTCTCACCATGAGCCCTCTCCTCCGTGACTACAGGCTAAACAAGCTCTGTCTCATGGTGTTAGTGTTATTGTGAGACGTAAGCAAAGAAATGTAAGTCAAGTATCTGTGCAGAGCCTAACACAGTAGTAGAACATTGATGAAGTTCATTGCCTATGACCTGGCTTCTTCTAATCCACCACGGAGCCTGGGGAAAATTGGAAAGCTTAGGAAATCTATTCTTCCTCACTGTCCACCAGCTTCCTTCCCCACCTACAACTACCCAACTATTGTCTCCATTCTATCTCATCCTCAGTGAACATTCTCTCTGTCTCCTCAGGAATCTTGGACTTTATGGGGTATGGAGGAAGTAGAGAGATTTTTTTTTTTTTTAGGATTTTATTTATTTATCTGAGAGAGAGAGAGAGAGAGAGCGTGAACAGGTATAGGGATGAGGAAGAAGGAGACTCCCCATTGAGCAGGGAGTCTGATGTGGGGCTCAATCCCAGGACCCTGAGATCATGACCTGAGCCAGAGGCCAATGCTTAATTGACTGAGCCACCCAGCTGCCCCGATGTTACTGTTTTTAATAACAAATAACAAATTTAAGATCTATAACTTTCAAAAAAAATCATGTAATGATGATGGGTATGGAGTAAAATGCTAATGTTCTCATTATACTAATTCTTAAATTAATTTTTATTTTCATCATGACTATGCATGTACATAGTTTTAAAAATCAAATAAATGAGGAAGGGTATAACAAAATTAGCAGACCTTGCCATTCATATACGCATCTTCCTGTTTTCTCATCATAGGCAATGATTTTCAGCTCTGTGTCCGATCTAGTTAATGTCCTATTCTACACTAAGGTACTTATACTGCTATATTTTCTTAAGTTTTTGATACTAAGCTAATGATTCCCTGCTATGGAATATGAGGATTAAGATATCTTTTTTTTTTCTACACCAGCAATATATACACCTATACACATCTCCTCTATCTGGCCTCTGAAATATTATACTATAATTTTGGTGAATTCAGTATTTAGTATTTATTATTTCCTTCTTATACAGCTTTTCATATTCACTAAATGAATACATCTTCTTTGCTTCGCCTATTTACTATATCAAACACATCAATTAACGGACTTCTTTCTTGGCAATACCTCTTCTGGAACACTCTTTCTTTCATTCCAGTTGGAACATGCCTCTGCCTAAGCCAGATGCACTGTTGTGGGAGCACAGTCAGCACCATCTACAAATGCCCTTACTTTTTCTCCTGTGCTTTATATTTTCCCTCTCATGATTATGTTACAGTATGCAAGGCTCCTTCCTGCTAGTAGACTCACTCTAGAGACTCTCCCTCCTGATGTGATCAAGTAAGTGGCCATGTTGGAAAAACTCATGGGGCTAGGAACTGTGAGCAGACTCTAAAAGTCTGGCAACCTCTAGGAGTTTAGGAAGTCTCCAGTTAACAGGCAGTCAGAATAACTAGTCCTATAACCTTCAGTCCTATAACTACAAGTGAATGAATTATGTCAATAATAAGAGTATTCTAGAAACAGTCTTCCCCAGTCTGGCATACAGATATAAATGCAGCCCAACTAACACCTTAATTGTAGCCATATTAGACCCTGAGCTGAACACCCAACCACACTACCAAAGGACTCCTGACCCAGGACAAACACTGGCAAAAAAAATTAATATATATGTTTTAAGCAACGAAGTTTATTATAATTTGTTAGAGCCTAGCAAATGGACTTTTTTTTCCTTTCTGAGTTTCTTATTTGTTCATTTTGATGTCTATACTCAGTTTAAAAGATTTTAAAATGCTACATGACTCTTGATTATCCCCTTATATTTAATCATTCCCCTCTCTCAAATGACTGGGATTTTGCCTGTATGGTTTTTTTCATGGCTCTGGCATTATTTTCTCACCAACTGATATTTCCTTGGGGTTGGGCATATAGCTCTGTCCAGGAAGAAACTATTGGTTTTCTCAATCAGAATACTATACACTACTAGCTTCTTATCTGTATTTTAAGGCTAATTATGATGATAACAACATAAAGTATTGGTGTTTATTAAAGTATCAGAAAGCTTCCCAGAACGATGCCAGAAGCAAGTGCTTGAGGGTATATAATATCAAGTGTGCATTCTAATCAATACTGGACCAACTTATCCTAGATATTACCTAAATCTTTCAGCTTAAGAACTATATTAGGCAGTATTTGATAAAATATACTTCAGCAGCAAATTAATCCTAAAATTTAGGTAGCTTAATGCTACAAAACTTTACATCTCGAGAATACACCATCTGATAGGTAAGATGATGCTATGGTCAGTTATGCTCTGTTTGATGATTTCGGTCCAGGCTGCTTCCATAGTGTTAGGTCCCTGTCACCATTTCAATATGTGGTTTCCATGACCAACATCTAAAGGGAAAATGAAGAATAGAAGAGGCATACAGAATGGGCTCTACCCAGAAATAGGGCTCATATTTCATCAGTCTCAGTTATATGATTACAATCTGATTACAAGGGAAGATAGTACACGAAAAGGAATACGTAAGTATTTGATTAGTGCTACTTATCTTGGAAATAAAAGCTTGCTTATCTCTAATAATAACTGTCTCCTAAATAGAAGTGTATAAATCTTAAGCATTTTGTTCTAAATATTATGATTAAAATGATATTCATTTAATTTTTAAAAACCTACCCAGTGGTATTTGAAGTGACACAAATATCAGAGCAAGAAACCTGGCAACTTACGTGGCATTGAATTGAGTTTTGAGAAGTATATTGCTTTAGTAGTGAGGTTAAGTTATCCCTAGAGTGAATCTGCATATCTTAATAAGATGAAAGCAAGCTTCAGAAAAATGAAAATGACACTCCCTCCAGTTACCTCTGGACTAGAAAAAAAATCAAAACACAACTAAAGGAACCCAGCAACAAAATATATAAAATGCTTAATGTCTGGCATACAATTAGAAATTTCCAGGCACAGAAAATCATAACCCAGAATCTACCAAAAAAAAAAAGAAAAGAAAAGAAAGAAAGACAGACAGACAGACAGAAAGAAAGAAAGAAAGAAAGAAAGAAAGAAAGAAAAGAAAAAAGAAACAGAAGCTCTAGATATGAAAAATAATATATCTAAATAAAAAGTGTTCTGAAAGGGATGACCAGACATTAGATAAAGTGAAAGAAAATAGCTATAAAATTGAAGAAAGTATCCAAAATAAAGTGTTAAAAAGAAAATATGGAAAATGAAAACGAGCAAGGCACAAGTGGTCTGTGGGAAATAACAAGTAGTCTAATATATGTGTAATTCAAATCCCAGAAGAGGGAGGAAAAACATACACACACACACACACATACACATACACACAAAGTTGTGTGTGTGTGTGGTGTGTGTGTGTGTGTGTGGTGGGGGGAATAATGGCTGATTTTCTGAAATTTTTATGAAACTTTGAGACCAATGAACCTAAGAATCTCAGGAAACTCCAATCATAAGAAATACACAGAAAATCATACTAAGCCACATTGTAAGAACACTTCTTAAAATTATGTGCAAAGAAAAAAATCATAATAGCAGTCAGAGCTGAAGGGAGGATATGTTAAATATAGAGGAGCAAAGATTAAAATGATTGCCAACTTCCTGCCAAAAGTATCCAGGCCAGAAAGCAATGACCAGCATTTTTAACGTACTGAAAAAAATATATATATATGCTCAAGTCAAAAGTATATACTTTGTGAAAATATTTTTCATAAATGAAAATGAAAAGCTTTTTCAGATAAACAAAAGCTGAATGGATTCATGGCCATAAGAACTGGGCAACTGGAAATGTTATAGTTCTTCTAGTAGAAGGATAATTATATCAGAGAATAATCCTAACTTATTTAAAAGAATAAGGAGGTTCAGGGCTTTGTGGTGAGTTTAGCATCACACATAGAGGTGTTAAATCACTATGTTGTGTACCTGAAACTAATGCAACAGTATATGCCAACCATACTCATGTAGAAAAATATTTTAAATAAACAAATAAATAAGATTTTTGTTTGTTTTCATTTCTTAACTTACTGGAAAGAATATTATTTAAAAGAAAATAATAAATTATAATAAAATGATGGGGTTTATAATAGCTAAAAAATAAAATACCTGACAACTGTAACAAATATGATGAGATGTGTAAATGAAAGTATATTTCAGTACTATTGTTTCACTGTTCTGTACCTACATTATTATTGAGGTATATTGTGAGAAGTTGATGTTTATAATAAACCCTAAAGCAACCACTGAAAAGAATACAGCAAAGAGGTATAGATATAAGCTAGTGGTAGGAAGAAAATAAAATTCCCAAAACATCTAATTGATCCAAAATGTGACAGAAAAATGAAGAAAGGAAACAAAGAACAGATAATATGCATAGAAAACAAATAGTAAGATGAAGGAATTAGATCCAACCATACTAATGATTATAATAAATAGACTAAAAACTCCAATTAACAGGCAGAGTTTGTCATATTGGATTTTTTTTTAAGATTTATTTATTTATTTGAGAGAGAGAGAGACAAGGTGAGAGAGTGGGAGAGGGGCAGAGTGAGAGGGAGAGAGAATCTCAAGCAGAGTCCCTGCTGAGCCTGTAGCCCATCAAGTCCTGGGACTGGATCTCACGAACCTAAGATCATGCCCTGAGCTGAAACCAAGAGTTAGACATTTAACGGACTAAGCCATGCAGGTGCCCCAGACTGGATTTTTTTTAAATGAGAGTAAAACATATGCTATCTATATGACTTCATTTTACATATAAAGATACAGGGATGGTAAAGTAAAAGAATAGAAAAAGTCACAATTCAGACGCTAATCATAGAAAGCTTGGGGGACTTAAGTAACATCAGACCAAGTAAAACTTAGAACAGCAAATATTGCCAGGGATAAAGAGGAACATTTCATAGAGGTGAAATGGTCAATTCATCAAGAAGAGTTAATAATCCTAAATATATGTCTTTAATTAAAAAAAAAAAAGCTTCAGGACACATAAAGCAAAAATGACTCAACTAAAAGAAGAAATAACCAATTACTCAGAGATTTTGACTTTTTCTCAGTTGCTGACAGAACAAGCCGACGAAAGATCAGTAAGCATACTATCACGGCTTTGTAATGTGTCCACTTCCCTAGGCTGAACCTCATTCCCAATATTCCCTTACTTGCAAGTTTCCAGGTCCTGTGGGCCACCAAGAAGGCTTTGGGGAAGGTTGGAGGATGCGAGGGAAGCCACAGCTGTTTGGAAGCCCCCACACCCTTATTACCCATCTGCTAACTACTTCATTGGCACGAAGCAGCACCTGAAACTGCTGTACCTTTTCCTGGGCTCTCCCTTAGCTTCTCTAACTCCTGGACCAGGGGTGTTTAGCTCTGCTTCTGCAGAAACCCTGTGTTAACCAAGGTCAGAGAGAATGGGAATTGGTCAACCCTGCGGACTTCTAGTTCATGCTAGTGGGGGCACCATGCCCTGACTTCCTCCACTTTAAATTCAACTTTCCTTACTGATGCCCTTCCCAGCAAACTTCAACTTTCAACATCAGATGTGGAGACAACAGCCTTACAAGGACTGTTAAACCAGAGCTCTCAATTGTGTAAGGTGAATTTTCTGGAACAAATCAATTTATCTATCTATCTGTCTATCATCTACCTATCTCATAATGATTCTGCTTCTCTAGTTGAATTCTGACTGATACAATTATAGGAGACTTATACATTATTAACCAATTTTTATTCTAATTAACATTTATAAAATACTTAACGGTAGCATAAAACACATACTTTTCAATATTCATCAAGATAGCCCCATTGGGGGCCATAATGTAGGTTTCAAAACATTCTGAAAGATTACGATTGTGGCCCATGTATTCTCTGTGCACACATGCGCAGGTGCTTATGCACACGTGCACACACATGCCAGAATTGAACTAGAAATCAATAACAGAGATATTTGGAAAATCACTAAATATTTATAAGGTAAGGAAAAGGCTTTTAAGTAAGATTGTAAGATAAAATACATGGCACTTGTTTAAATGTGGATTTCAGCTCTACAATAAGACTTTCTAGTTACACAGCAGTCAAATATTGCATGGCAGTACTATACTAAAAAAGTTAATCTGAAATTCAATCTGGTTATCCTTGTTTTTGGTTTTCTAAATAAGGCAATCCTACTTCTTAGTCATTTATGAATTAAAAAAGAAATCCAAAAGGACATTGATAGCAACTATTTTGAATTCCATGAAAATAACATATCTGAAATTATGAGATGCAACAGAATGTTGATTGCAGATAAGCTCATAGTTATCAATTGCTTATATTTGTTAAAGATAAAAATCTGAAATCAATTATCTAAGATTTCATATCAAAAATTGGAAAATGGAGATAAAATAAAACCCCAGGTAAGCAGAGGCTAGTAAAGGTAAGAGCAAAGTATCAGTGAATTAGAAAATCATCAAATGATAAAGAAGAATTTATGAAACTGAAAACTGCCTTTGAAAAGATCAATAAAATGTGTAAATTCCTAGCTAGCTGTTATGAAAAGAGACACAATACCAATTACCAATACCAAGGATAAAAGAGAGGACATGTTATGGATCCTACAAACATTAAAAGAACAATAAAGAAATACTGCAAATAATTTACACTATTGCTTTAACAACTTGCAGTGAAATAGGCAAAATCCTTGAAGCCACACCAACAAAAGTTCACTCAACCAGAAATAAATAATCTAAATAGCACTTTATCTATTAAAGGAATTGAATTCGTGATTGGAAAACCTCCTCACAAAGAAAACTCGAGGTCCAGATGGCTTTCTCATGAATTCTATCATTCACTTAAGGAAGAGATACAGCCAATCTTACAGAACATCTTCTATAAAATAGAAGGGAATACTTTACAGTTGACTTTATGAAGCCAAATGGCTTGACTGGCATCAAGATGAGAATGCCATTAAAAGAAAAGAAAACCAGACGCCAATATCTTGTAGAAGCAGAAACACAAAAATTGTAAACAAACCCTACCAAATATAATCAGTAATATATAAAAATAGTAATACATCATGACCAACTGAGCTTCAGGGTCAGGGAGTGTTAAGTGGGTGTGAGCGTAATTCCAAATCATATCAGAGGGCTAAAAAAATAAAAATAAAAATCATACATGATCAACTCAATAATTGCAAAACATTCTTTGTAAAATCAACAACCATTTATATTAAAAAGAAAACTCTTGGCAAATGAGACATAGAAGGGAACTTCCTCGGCCAGATAAAGAACATCAATGCAAACTTGCAATGACATCTCTTTGGTGAAAGAGAAAATGCTTTCCCCTAAGATCTAGGACTAGGTAGGGGTGCCTGAGTGGCTCAGTCTGTTAAGCAGCTGACTTCCTTTTGGCTCAGGTCCTGATCTTGGCGTCCTTGGGATCGAACCCCTTGTGAGGGCTCCCCTCTCAGTGGGGAGTCTGCTTCCCTCCTCCCCACTACCCCTCCCACCCCCTTGTGGGCTCTGTCTCTCTCTTAAACAAATAAATAAATCTTAAAAAAGAAAAAGAAAAAAGAAAAGAAAGATCTAAGACAAGGTAATGATGTCCATTATCATCACTTCTGATAAGTAAAGAAATTAGGACACCAGTCAGATTGGGTCAGGGCACACAGTGATACCCTTAAGTACCTCTTTAAAGGCCCTATATCCAAATATAGTCATATTCTGAAGTATCAGCAGTTAGATCTTTAATATATGAATTTGGGGAGCCACCATTCAGTCCATAAAACCCATATTTTTAAAAATGTACCTCAAGTTCACCTCAAAATGAATCACAGAGCTGAATTTAAAAACCAACTATAAAATGCATAGATGAAAATAGGGGAAACTGTTTATAACATTATAATTAGACAAAGATAAGGACATAACTAACATTACTCATAAAACAAAAAAATAATAAATTTTATTTCATTGAATCTAAAACTGATAGAAATCATTTGACAGCTTCTCCTAAAGATGAACATATTGCTACCATGTGACCCAGCAAACATGCTTCTAGAACGGACTCAAGGAAAATGTGCAATATATGTCCACAAAAAGACTTTTATGTGAATTTCTTCAGAAGCCTTTATTTATGATTGTTACAACTGGAAGCAAACCAAACGTCCGTCAACTACTCAACGGATCTGCAAACAGTGGCATATTCACCCCGTGAAATACTACTTTGGCAGAAAGAGGAATATACTAAAGATGCAGGCAGGTTAGGGATAAAGCTCCAGAATTCTCTTAGAAATTTTCTAAGTCAAAGAAGGCAGCCACAAAACACTACATACTTTATGATTCCATGAAATTCAAGAAAAGGTGAAAGAATGATAGCGGACTACATGCCGGCCTAGGGCCGTGGATAACAGAAGAAACTGACTGCAAAGGAGTTCATGGAAACTTTTGGGAATGATATGAATTGTCTTCAATTGTCTGGATTAAATGATCAAATTTGTCTTCTGATCGTTGTCGTGGGCATAGGACTGTAGACAGTTGTCAGCATTCATGAAATTTTATATAAAACCATTGGCTTTCTGAGTCCACTTGAAGGATAGGCAAGTTTTACATTTTTTTCTCCCATTTCTAAAAGCTCATCCTTGTATACGCAGACCCACGCAAAAGGGGGAACATGCAGCTGAGTACTCTAATCACAATTGTTCCCAAAGTAGCAGAGACAAGAACTAAGTTTACATTATACAGGCTTGCTGTGGTGCCAACATCTGAGAGAGAAGTACTTTATCTTGAGCATCATAGAGTAGTGAGAGAGAATCCTTGAGCGGAAACCACGTTGGACCAATTCCCGAGCCCTCCAACGAAGAGAACAGTAATAAAAAGGAAGGGTTTGGAAGGGGGTGGAGTCCCAGGGTGATAGGAAGTCCCAGGATAAAGAAAGGAGATTCTATTACCTGCAGCTCCGTTTCTCTTAGGCTGGTGTAGCCTTGGAAACAAATCAATTAAATTATATTCACTGATATCTTTAAAATTATGAAATGAGAATTCTACTCAACCCCTAAAACATTAACTGTACGGAAGCAAGTTTAATCCTTGCAGTGGCCATCACAGAAGAGTGAAGTTACAGGCAAAAATGTTGTCTACTCAGCAGGAATTGTTTGTTCTCAGGGGAAAAAAGATCTCACATCTCAGTTGCTCTGAATAAATACTTCAAGGAGCTGTAGCATCATCATTCGGTGTCTGATACAATCAGCATTTTGCCTAACCTTTTCAATTGCGTTGACACCCAGATTTATTTGACCTTTTAATTAGCATGGCGGAGCTATCCTTTGCATAAAATTCTGCAAATTTAGGGTGTTTTAGGGTGTTTCATGGAGAATACACAAGGAAGCATTTATCATGCTGTGTTATATAATACAGTAAGTAATTATTTACATAGATCATATGTTGAAAGGATGAAATTTTATTAAATATACAAAATTATTCAATATTTCATCAAGGAAAGAATAAAAATGAATCTGACATTTAAAAATTATTAACTCTATCAATCCCTAATATAGTATTCTCATATCCCTTTAAGAGGTTGCAAATCTATGTACAAGATACATTTATTTTGAGTTTAAAAAAATCGATAAATTTGTCTTGAAGGAGTCTGTGACTTAAAAAAAATTGAGGATCACTTTGCCAGACAACTGGCATTCGTTAGTACTGAAATGAGAACCTGCTTAAAATCCTATTTCTATTCGTACCAACCAATATTTTGTGCCATGGTGCAAAAGTTGGGATATCAATTAAGTTTTCATTGTGATCTTAATATAAATTTAAACCTCATTGGTCAAGACAAGAAAATACAGTAATTATAATGATAATAACAGCAAGGATTTATGGAACTAGCAGCCCTCAGACAACGCTCTAAATGCTTCATACATATCATCCCATCTATCTGCCACAGTAATCTTGGGGACTGGGTGCCGTAATCATACCTTTTACAGATGTGAGGATGTGAGCTTGCCAAGACCACACAGCGAGCGAATGTCACAGTTGGCAGCAGGCTTCCAACCCAGCCAACCTTGCTCTACAGGCTGCTTCAAACCACCACCTTAAGTCGTCTTTTAAACTCCATATGCCTTAAAATTGACATCAAATTTTTCGACCAATTTGGTCATTAAAATGCAATGTGCTCTGGTTCATATCATAACAGGTATTATGGCTTGTACTGACAAGCATTTTCAGCTTCAGTAATCGACCTTGATGTTGAAGAATTTTAATATATATTTACATTGATTTTTAAATATACCTTATGCTGGGAAAAATGAAATGGAGCGATTCTTTACAAGGCTCTTCTACGGCTTTGCATTATATCACATAGCCATAAGCATAATATAGATTTGCACTTTATTATATGTAATAAGGTACACATTTGAAACTAAGGTAATGACTGCATAGGTCTATTTATAGTTTTTTATGAACGTGTCTTTTTTGGATTAATATATATTATTTTTTTCATTTGTTCTATAAGAGCCAAATCATTTAATTTTCTTTACATACAAGTTTAGATAATGACCATATCCTTGAATGGGTGATAGTTTTTTAAGGATAATTTAGCTGTCTTAGAGCTGCAAATCTCATTATATACAATGAGCAAAGCTTTGAGCAACAACTAACTTCCTGTGGCTCAATATACTCTTAGAGCAGAAGCTGAAAATTCTTTCTTTTGTCAAAGTGGTTTCATATGTGAATTATCTAGTTATATTATGGTAAAGTAGTAGGTAACTAAAATATTTTCTGGTACGTTCCTACATAAAAACTTAAAAGATTTTGGTTTAAGTCTCATTATCTAAAATTTGAGATAGTATAGCTTGAGGGTTTCTTGGGAGACATCATGGAGATCAATTCCTTATCGCTAGCACTCAACATTGTATAAAACTTAAATTTATAGGGGTTTTGGATTTAGTCACCAAATTCCCTAGAGCTCACCACTTTAAATATTTGAGTTCACTAACTGAAGACAAAATGTTTGTGCCTTTTTTTTTTCAAAAAGTAAGAATATTTTCAAATAGTATTAAAGAAATCCTCATGCAACCTAAAACCTGTGAAATTATGGTGCCCTAATTTACAAAACAGTAGAAATTGGAAGAGACATTGGAAGAGCCCTAATGGATTCCCTCAAGGAGGACAGGGTCTAGAAATTCTCACTAAATCTGAGTGTGTGTAAATCTTTTTTTTTTTTGGGGGGGGGATGTAAATCTAATAGATGCACTATTACATTTCCAAATGGAAACAACATATTACATACATATATGAATTTTGTTATTTTTTAAGAACCCTGACCTGGAGTCTAGTTCTTTCATTGTATAGATAAGAACACTAGTTCAGAGAAATTAAATGAGTCTAATAGGCAAAAGAGAACATTTTTTTTTCCCAAATACCCAGTTCCTTACATTTAATTTCAACTACAGGTTTAAGGCAATTTTTCATTGGCATATTTTTAGTCTCTAGATAGATTATTTGGACTTGCATTTTCTGTAGGATTCTACATTTTGTTATGTTTGATCCCTCACAAGTAATCATAGTCTTATATGACTGAATCTGTGAATTCTTTAAATATTTTTACTGTGAAGAAAATATAACTATATCCATTTCATGAAATATCATTCATGGAGTTTTTTGGGGATCTGACACTTTGAAAAGTGACAGAAGGAAGTTTTGGGGTTTTTTAATTTTCTAGCACAGAATAGAATTGCCAATTGAAAAAAAAATGAAATTCTTTGTCTTTTTACAAGTTTGGATCAATCCGGAAAATCAAAATTGCTTTCCACAATTTCAGCCAATACCAAGAGGTTTCCCAAATAGTGTGATGAAGGAACTGTGTAATCTGGGTCCTATTTTCTCATCTCATCTTATTTGATCTATCAGTACACACTTTAGTATTGAAAAATTCCCATATGTAACTACCTAATCCTTGTTCTTTTATGTTTTATACCCTATTACAGTATGTATTACAAACTTTAAGTTGGTTTTACTATATTAAAAAATGTTAAGCCTAATGAAGAATTGAATACAGCAGAGAATCTATCCCATAAAAATAGTGCCCTCAAGGTAGTAAGGGAGAATTTGTCAGATTTATGGGAGTTTGGAAGATGTCCCAACTCCAAATCATAGCACACGAAGCCCATCAGTAATTTGGAACTGACCCCTTTACCTTCTAAATCCCCGTCCCTCCATCTTTTCTCTGCATTCTATATTATGTGATTTGCCTTTATTCCTGTTAGACCTACATCTCCTTGAATTCAAAAAGTCACCTGTGTTTTCCTCTCCCTGTCTACCCCTTGGGTTACAGGAAAGTGACTGCCGCGAAGTAGCTGCCTGTTATTTAGAAACCAAAAAGTGTCATCAGAAGATTACCGATAACATTTTACCAGAGTTCATACTATGAAGAGATTACTCAACTGAGGTGTGGGGTGGGAGAAGACGAGAACTGGAAAATCAGGAAAAGCTTTGATGTAGAATGCAACATTTGAGTTATGCTTCAACTGATAGGACACTGATGGGCTAAAATGCTAGAAAATTGACTTGGACAAAACAGATTGAGCAAAGATAAATAACCAAGACAGTATATATAAGAAAGAAGAACTGCCCCTGTCTGGCCAGAACTGAGAGAAAAAAACAGGAGGAAAAACGGGTTGACACTAGACTCTAGAATGCTCCAGAATTTAAATGGATTTATTTTAACCAATAAAGGAATCTATGAACTGTATTTTAGAAAAATCAATGTTGCAGGATTTTGTAAAATGTAGGATAAGCAGGGAAGTTAAGAGACTGTTAACAATGCAAGCTGGGGATCTGTCTCTGTCCTAAAGAAACTATTAGCTGAGCAGATTACATTTCCCCGGATCGCATGCTCTGCTGAAAGGAAGCTAGAACTAGATTCGGAAGTCTTGATTCTATTTTTACCACCTTTGTGAGCATCGGTAGTCACATGACCTCTCCAAGTCTGTCTTATTAATTTGGAAGGTTGACAAATATTGAGCCTGCAACATGTGACTGTTGAATCACATGAGAGAAAAGAAAGGTTATGAAAATTGTGATTCACAATAAAAATAATCGTTTTTGTAATGGTGATTTAATGAACGAAAAAGGCCTTCTGAACATATGGAGTTCAGATTATGAACTTCTAACACAAGGACTGACTCATGTTTAAAAGCATATCACTACATAAAAAAGACATAGTTAATAGATCCAGCTTGGTAGCCATACACATGGAAAGAAATAATAGGAAACTATAGCTACAAACATTTAAAAAATATTTTTAGGTATATAAAATTGCAAATCAAATAATTAAATATATTTTTAAATTTTAACATTCAACCTTATTGTCCTATTGAATTTTCACTATAAAAAATGCATGTTTATCTAGCCAAATGGACCAAATACTTTGAAGCAATCTGGTAAATACATCAGAAAATTACTTGGAATGCATTAAGTTTAATTTGTTCTTGAATGACTCTATTTCCAATAAAAATAATATTAATGAGACATGACCTACAAGTGAGATTGTCTTACATTTAAAAGAAAATATTTAAGAAAGACAAATCTGTTCTCTAAATAGATGTTCTTGTGACTGCAGAAATCTGAACTCCGTGCCTGGAAAGTTTAATAGAATCCTATAATGCTATTAATCTTCTGAAACCAGAAATAGTGAGCATTTATTACTTAGGATTCAGTTGTAAGACTTTCAGTGCTTTACCAGGCAAGTTAAATATTGAAAGAAAAAAAAAAGGAAAGAAAGAGAAAGAAAGAAAGAAAGAAAGAAAGAAAGAAAGAAAGAAAGAAAGAAGAAAAGAAAGAAAGAAAGAAAGAAAGAAAGAAAGAAAGAAAGAAAGAAAGAAAGAAGAAAGAAAGAAAGAAAGAAGAAAGAAAGAAAGAAAGAAAGAAAGAAAGAAAGAAAGAAAAAGAAAGAAGAAAGAAAGAAAGAAGAAAGAAAGAAAGAAAGAAAGAAAGAAAGAAAGAAAGAAAGAAAGAAAAGAAAGAAGAAAGAAAGAAAAGAAAGAAGAAAGAAAGAAAGAAAGAAAGAAAGAAAGAAAGAAGAAAAGAAAGAAAGAAAGAAAGAAATCACTGGAAATAGTTTTCAGATTCTGTGCTATCTCTCTGAAATTTATTTTAAAGTATAATTACTTGTCAGGGTAATTTTTATTTCAAATTGATACATCATTTTTCCATTAATAAAATAATCTCCAATAAATTATAAACATTTATACTTAATTGCAAATAAATAACTCTGTGTTAATTTAAATGCAACTTCTATTTTGATTAGGATTCTGTTATTTTCCTTAAGATATAGTCATTTATTTATCCAATCTATAACATAAGGTATATACTTAGTGTCAAATGCTGTGCTAAGTAGTAGTAATACCTAGCCCTGCCCTTGAAAAATTTATGTTTAAGTGGAGGCAAATGTACACTAGAGGTGCCAATGTTATAATAAGACATTTAATTTGGACAATTTCAAATGCTGTAAAATATGATAGCATTTTATGGATTTTAGCATCCTGGGATTAGTATTCTTAATAAATCATGATTTTCCTCCTATTTTGCAACCTCAAAATTTTTTTCTCAGCTTTTGACTTCTCCCAAACCCACTCCCATACAGCAACAAAAAAATTGAGAATGTAATGGTTAAACAGTTAATCCCTAGCACTACCAAGAATCTGTTTTATGATATTATATGGGAATTGTCATGCACCCAAAACATTTAACAAATGAAATAATAAAGTAACCTAAGATTATGAACTATTTTTTCTACATTATTTTTAAAAATACATATACTTAAGAATATTGCATTCTTCACCATTTGCAACACAGCTAGAGAGTTATGAAGAGAGAATTATCCAAATTCAAATAAATATAAATTTGTTCCATGAGAAAGAATAATCCACATAATGTTTACATAATATAAATTCTCTAGAGAAAATCACATAAATGCTAGAAATGCCATTGTGATTGTTAAAACATCCATAGAATATTTTGTCCCCACGACTGCCTAATTAAGTGGTATTATGATATTCCACAGTAATTGAAGAGAAATAAGTAATTCCAGAATTCACTTAAACTCTTTAGTTAGAAAGCATAACAATGTAAAATAATCTTAGGAACTAAAACCACAATGATCAGAACCAAACTGTCATCTCTTTTCAAAGTTAAAAAACATCATATTTGGTTTTCCCATGACCTCATGGTATCTTATATTTCATTAAACACTGACATTCTCTTCCTAACCATTTCTACCTCCACATACTCATGCATTCTGCTGTAGATGAAGAAGCTGATGAGAACTGTGTGTGAAGATGGCTTTGACAGGGACAAATGAAAAAAGAAAGAAAACAGAAAGTGCTGAATTTCATTTTTAATGTAGAATGATTCTGATAAACAAGGATTCTCTGTACATACTTTAGGAAACATAATTCATTATGTTCTCAGTGCCAGAGGAATCTCGAAGCTCTTAGCCATATTGTAGCAGGACAGAGGCTCATGGCACCAACATAAGATCATGCGTGGGCAATCAAATTGCTCAGGTTTGACTCCTGGTCTAATAGCTTATCTCATGTGTGACCTGAGACAAGTTACTTACATTGTAGTGCCCAAACTTCTTCATGTAAGGGAAGAAAATGTGATGGATTGCACTTCCATTCCCAGTTATTCCCCACCTCTCCTTTTGGTCTCCCTTCTTGCTGAAGAACTACAGATTCCCGACCTGTTGAACTCAGTCTTGGTCGTGTGACCTTTCCTGACCAATGAAGTGAGCATGGAAATGGCGTGTATATCATGGTCAAACTGAAGGATCAGAGGAGCAACACAAGGTTCATGGGAACTTGTCCCCCTGCTATGATGTCTGACCTTGTCTCAGACAAGGCAGAGAAGAGCCTCAGCAAGCCCACCTGGGATACACTGCATGAAGGAAACCTCTGTTGGTTAAGCCACTCAACCATTCCAGGTGTCTGTTGATGCACCTTAGCTTCAATGACCATGGCTGAGATGGGTCTTCACTGGTGCCAAGAGATCAAATGAGGCTGTGTGATAAGAACTTAGAGGAGCATCTGACATGATAAGAACTCAATAAATGGTAGGAGTTGCTAAGATTATAGTAATTATCATTTCCATGAATAAATCTTAAAAACCTTAAGAATGAAAAAAAAAACACTTTAAGAATGTAATTTTTAAAACTGTGGAGCACTTGCGTGGTGCAGTCGGTTAAGCATCTGACTCTTGATTCTGGCTCAGGTTGTGATCTCAGGTCATGAGATGGAACCACGCTTGGAGTCCGCTTAAGATTCTCTCTCCCTCTCCCTCTGCCCCTCCCTGTCGTGCTCTCTCTCTCTCTCTAAAATAAATAAATCTTTAAAAAAAAAGAATGAATTTTTTAGAAAAACAAATAATGCACCTCAATGCTGAGCATGGAGCCTACTTAAAAACAATTAGAAAAATAAGAAAATAAAAAAGCATATTTGTGGGCTATTTATTAAAATGGTGCCCACATTCTCAGATTCATTATTTCTAATACATCTTGGACATCTTTCTTTTTTGTAAGAAATATTAATTCATCTGTCATTTCTTTTATTACAAAATAAATCTGCACTTTCTCATGTATACAAAAGAAATAATAGTGCCTACTTCATAAGTTTGTTATGCAGATTTAATGTCAACATAGTAAAGCACTTAGAACACTGCATTTAGTTAGTTCCACATAACTATTATTATTTTAATTATTACTAATGACCTCATTCTCTATATTTTCATATATTTCCCTGTGGGTTCCTACAGAACTGCTAACCACAGAAACTGATTTCCTTCTGTACAATTAGTAATTGAGATTTTATTTTTCTATTTAGTCAGAAAATAAGCAAGTATTTATTATGACACTATTATGTACTTAAAAATTTTCTTAAATTCTGGAAACACTGTGGGAGGTAGGAGGAAGATCAAGTGTTAAAGCCCACCAAGCCAAAAAAGTGGAGAGATAAATTGTTCCAAACCATAATTAATTAGAGGCTGAGAGCAAGTAAGACAAAAAAGGAAGGGAGAGAGGAAAAGAGGGAGGAGAGGAGGAAGAGAACGAGAAGCAAAAGCAAAGGAAAACAAAGAAAAAGGCTATCTTAGAAAGCTCCCCCCTTGGGAGTTCATAGAAGTAAGCTCTCAAGTTAAGTGACTTCTCATCAAAAACTGATTCATCGTGATTAGTTTTCAAATGGTCTCCTTGATCGACGTTCCACTTACATCATTGTTAAGCTTGACTACATCAAAATAGAGGAATGATAATGAAAAGAAATGAAACCAGATAGGCGGAGGGAGTGTCTCTAAGCACCTAAAAGACAAACGTGGTAAGAGCAAACAAGCCTCGTTGGAAAGGAGCAAGCATTATCGTTTGGTTAAGAGATTTGGGATGGCATGAAAAACTGGTGGAGGAAGTTCTGACCTCATCCTGGTTGAAGAAGGAGTCACTGATAGCTTCAAGCAGGTGAGGCATGAGAGCAAAGCAGTGTCTTTGAGTATGACTAAAGCTGCAGGTGTGCGAGAGGCCAGAAATCCAGGGAAGAAATGAAAGTATGGCTGATAACGGCCACCATGAAAAGAGGAGATAAAACGATCCAGAGATTGGACAAGCTGAAGAATCAAAAAACCATGCAGACACGGACAGATATAAGAAAGAAGAAAAATTAAATTTAGCATGAAGTTGAATTTTAGATAAAACTGGGTTATCTAAAATCTAATCAGCAATAGGACTAGACTTTATTTCAGGACGAGACTTTATGAAATCCAGTCATCTGAAATGTGCTACTCATAAAATAAAACTTCTCTTGCTCTTGGAAAAAACACATATCATACATATACATTTCATACAATACCTGTATATATTATACTTATATATTACATATATAACATATGTGTAGCATGTATATATATTATTCATATATTGTCACACTTGATCTCAGTCTTTATATAAATATCAATAACTCATTTCAATTTCATTATTATTAAAATGAATGACCACATTAACTGTTTACACTGGAGATCACTGTACAATAATAGTTTTTTTTTTTATTTTTTAATAGTGTGTTTAAAAAAAATTAGGCAATGGTTTTTAAAAATTCAAGTGCTTTTTTAGCTAATCCAGGATTATTTTAAATTTAATGCCTCTAAAAAAAATTCTCTCTTGAAATACCAAAACAAACTCCCCCCAAAAACAGATCCTCTCTTCTTATTGTTGTAAACAACTACAATTCCTTAAAACCAGATCCTTGGCAGAGAGCTGTGATTAGCACAGCTAAAGCACTATGGAAGTAATAAAGGGCTGGAAATGGACTGATCTCACAAAGGAATAACTACAGAAAATAGGTTGATGGAAAAACCTACTTCTCGAAAAGTTATAATATGAACTCCAAAGAAGTAAAGCATTGCATTTGCAAATTTTGCTTTTTCTTCTCTGTTTCTCACAAAACATTGTTGCTTATTCTTTGCTCATTGTGTATTTTCCATCCTTCCTCGGTAGGAGATGTCAAATGTTTTGCCATCACGAATGGCAAAACCTTTCTACAAGTTCTTCATGCTGTTTTATTTCTTAAGCTATTTTAAAAACATGGAAATGAACGTGATATCCACAGCCAAGAAATGTGATAGCCCTTTAAGAATCTAAAACAGTTTGCTATTTTCATTGAAATCATGAAGTCGTAGTCGTTAACTAAGTGAAATATTTTTTGGATTCTTTATACAGTTGAATACGGACAGCGAGATAAACCATTGCAGAAGCAATACTATTAACCAGAGATATGCTAGGTGCTGAAATCCCTCAACTGATACAGAAGGGGATTTTATCTGTTCCTTAAAACGATAGCAGTGCAAATTCCCAAGTTCCCGGATGCCTCAGTCATAGTTCTATAATAAAACTATCCATGGTCCACATGAATAAACAAGCAATTTTGGGCACAGAGTAAGGGCCAGACCATTGGAGCCATATGGATTCCAAATGCTCCTTAAACAGAATTCAAAATCTTGAAAAAAATAGAATAGCAAAGAGCCACTAATTCCCAGGTAGCAGAGAAATAGGAAACAGAATATTTTATTTATACCCACACTCACACCAGTAGAGGGAATGTGTTATGCTAGGAATGAAAATTTTAAAGAATCAGAATGTCCGAGTGTCTTTGTGGATCTCCGGGTGCATAGTTTCTCCCAGAATTTTAAATAAAATCGCGCTAGGCCAGTGCTTATATTTACTCCTCATGCTATTGTGTGAGTCTTTCAATTTCCCAGACCACTGTCTCCTTATGTACAAAAGAGTGTAAGGGTGGAGGAGGGGCCCTAAACTTGGCAGAGACACTGGCCTGGGTAGGGAAAGCACAGTTCTTATTAGGGCTGAGTGCGACGCCAACTGGGAGAGCACAGGGCAGGGAGGGGAGGCCAGCTGCCGGAGAAAGGAGTCGGGAGTCGGGACGGTTTGCAGACCAAGGAGAGAAAATACACTAAACCTAAGGAATTAAATGCAAGGGAAAAGAAAAAAAAAAGGAAGAAAAAGCACAGTGTGTTAGGCTAGTAGTGATGGATGGAAACTAGGTTTTCACTGCCCACTTTTTTTAAAAAATGGGGGGATAAAAAGCATCCTATGAAAAGGAAACTTCAGACAAATGATCACAAAAGACATAAAACTAAACTGCACTGGAAATATGCCGGGATTAATGGGATGAAGAAAGGAGGACGGTGGTGGGAATGACCAGTGGGAAAGTAATGTAGCAAAGAAAGAGGAAAATGAATAAGCACACCGTGGAGTGGCTACAAGGAATTTTGGAACTAAGAATTCATCACCTTAAAGCTTCTTGTAGCTGTGAATTATGATGTTGCTGCCGTGCTACTGTGTTTTGTATCGTCGAATATTCAGTTTATTGACACACAACCCACATTGAGTCATTCCTTTCGGTCTGTCACTCAAAGAAAGCAGCTGAGGCCTGTCTGGCTCCAGACCCACCGCGGAGCAGGAACATCATCCATCCTTAAAATGAATCACCACCAGAAGGCAGAAGCTTTGACCCAGAGTCGGTGGTGAGAAATCAAGGTTTCTGGAAACACACTGAGAGTTGCACGAGGTCTCAGGCTTGCAACACATCTCGGGAGAGCATTCTGGAAACCAACTTTCTGTAGCTTAAGGGGCCAAGGGGATCATGGGAGACATAGAGATTAATGATACTCATAAATTTAGACCTCATCCTGCAGCTGATGATAATTTGTTAAAGCGGAGCAGCTTATTATTCAATTTTGGAGTTTGGTTTCTCACGTTGATAAACTGTGTCCGTGTAGCGAGTGGACTTGCTAGATCCGAGTCTACCTACAAGGAAACAGGCTATCACAGAAGGAAGGACACCAATAAATAAAAAATAAATAAATAAATAAATAAATAAATAAATAAATAAATAAATAAATTTGGGAATCAAATATGGGACTGAGTGGACGTGAGAAGGACAAGTGGTCACAGAAAGAAGAATTGTGCCCCGATTTCTAGCTCCTGGACTGCACAGCAGAGATGCTAAGAGTCCCAGGGTCGGGATCCCTGGGTGGCGCAGCGGTTTGGCGCCTGCCTTTGGCTCAGGGCGCGATCCTGGAGACCCGGGATCGAATCCCACGTCAGGCTCCTGGTGCATGGAGCCTGCTTCTCTCTCTGCCTGTGTCTCTGCCTCTCTCTCTCTCTCTGAGTGTGACTATCGTAAATAAATAAATTAAAAAAAAAAAAAAAAAAAAGAGTCCCAGGGTCCATCCCATGACATGACTCTGTCGGGCTGGGTCAAGGCCTGGAGCCATGGCCACGTTGCCCAGGTTCCTTTGAAGCCTGGCACAGGCGTGCAACTGGGGTCTGGCCAGTGAGCCAGAAGCAAAAACCACGTGTGCGAGTTACCAGAAGTGTCCTGCGATGGAGCAAATGGGCTCCTTCCTTCTTTCTCTTCTGTCTGGTGGCTGGTCTCAAGGCGTGTTGTCCTAAGCTCCTTCCCCAATGATGCTAACTGGGAGAAGGTCTGGGGGGTGCGGATGGTGGGGGCAGGAGGACAGCGTGGAAGGAAATGATGCCTAAAAACTGACAAAGCCATCACGCAAGCCCAGCACTGCTGACTTCTGGCCTCTGTAGCCGACGGAAGAGAAACCTGGGCGCTCACCCTGGCCGCGGTGTAGGTGCCCCCCTTCATCATCATAACCAACGCAGCCCCGTTTTAGGCTGGCATCATTCAGGACCGAGACACCCCAAAACAAGGACTCTCAGAGAAAGATAAAGGAATTCAATTCTGAACGCACAGGATTGAGATTGCTGCTGGAGCTTTCAGATGGAGAGGGTAAGGGCGTGGGAACACCTAAGACAGAGCCTTTTCTTTTTTCTTTTTTCTTTTTTAATAATCAGACCGAGACATAGAAGCCAGGAAGGAAGCTGGAAGACAGTGGCTAGAAAGGCGTGAGGCTCAGGCAGCCCAGGAGCCAAGACTGGAGGTTGTTTCACGAACCGGCGGTCAGCAGTGCCAGTGCTCAAGTGCCAAGGAGAGGAGCTCGGAGGCCTGCCCCTTGAAGTAAGGGACAGGAAGGTCACGCAGCCGAGGAAATAGTTTGATTAAAAAAAAAAAAAAAAAAAAGAGGTGGTGGAGAGTGGAGTGCAGGTGGGCTGAGGTGCGAGGGGCAGGTGAGCCAGCAGAGAGAGGCCCACACTGGCCTGCGCCCAGCCCACCCCGGGCGCCCTGTGGCCCGGCCCTGCCCCCGGCAGCCACGACACACGACTCCTCACCTATCCTTTGGTAATTCAGTGCAGGTCGGCCCATCAGCTGGAGACACGCTCGACTTCTGGGCCCCCCCTTTCCACCCTTCACTCATCTTAGACATTCCCGCCATTTTGTTGGGCAGCTGTTCCAAATTGAGTCCATTCCCTGGAAGTCGCGGTGTTCTCCTCACACTCCTAAATCGGCAGATGGCCCCATCCACTACTTCTTAAAGCTGTGTTCTCAACCTCGGTACCCTTGACATCTGCGGCTGAAAAGTCCTTTCTGGGGAGGGACGGGAGCTGTGCTGAGGGATGTCGGATGTTTAGGCAGCAGCACCCCTGTCCACGTGGCAACCCATGGTGCCTCCAGATGTTGCCAGATATCCACTGAGGAGGCACAGCTGCCCCTGGTTGACAAGCACAGCCCTAGGGTCGAAGAGGCCATGTGTCAAGAACTTTTTTCAGCGGCTCTTCCCCTCCTGCTGTCAGTCCAATACCCCTTCACCTCCTTTACCTCCACTCTCAAGTGGTAGCACTCCGGTCATTTCGAAAAGTCCCTTCGCAAACCTGTGTGTCCTGTACCTTTTCCTGTTGAATTTCTTCCCCTCCGCCTACACGTAGGCTGTTCACCCTGATAAAAGAACTCTCAATTCCGAATCTGCACTAGAATTCCTTCCTCTCACCTCCAGAAACCTGTCCCTGTTCACCCTCCCTGCAGGCACACCTGCCTCTTCTTCACTCCACACCCTCCACACCAGGCAGCTAAAGGGCCTGCTTATAATTTGCATTCCTGCCTCGCTTTTTCCAATCTACTTTCTTTTTTTTTTTTAAAGATTTTATTTATTTATTTATCAGAGACACAGAGAGAGAGGCAGGCAGAGACATAGGCAGAGGGAGAAGCAGACTCCGTGCAGGGAGCCCAATGAGGGACTCGATCCTGGGTCTCCAGGATCACGCCGTGGGCTGAAGGCAGATGCTCAACTGCTGAGCCACCCAGGCATCCCTCCAATCTACTTTCTTTTGCCTTTCTCCTCTTTCCACATAAAAGATCCTTGCCTTGTTCATCTGTCCAGTCCTCATGCATTCTTGCAAACTCAATCCAGGAAGGCGTTCTGGCCCCAATATTACGGGTGGGGCCTCTTGCCAACACACCTCGGAACCCCCTGCGTCCACTTCCTTCACTGTATCATGCTCCTGCACTTTCTCTGTTTTCACCGCTGCAAGCCCCTTGAGGCTAGGATCTAGGTCTTCTTCCTGGATTGCGCTTCACTTTCCCAAATCCAAAATGAACATGAACTGGGCTAGGCGGTCACACACCAGCAGGCTCTTATCCCTTGACTTAATTTTACCAAACTGTGTTCAGACACAACAGAAGCCATGAGGCATTTCATCTACACGTTGGTGCCTTGCAAATAGGTCATCTCCAGCTCCGTCTGCTCTGGTCAACTCATGTTTTTCTGTCCATTTATCTGCTCATCAGGAGAGGTGAGGGTGATGGGAAGAACCTAGCCCATTGAGGGACCGGTTAATAACTGCCCCTACTTGATAATGCGGTAGTAGTCTTCCATTTGGAACCAAGCTGCTTATTCATTGACCGATGGCCCAAATGGACACGGTTTCCTTTCCTCCCCTGGCCAGGCTGGCCCCAGTTCCAAGAGAGGCTTTTCAAGATCTCTGCCGGGAAATTTTACACAAAGTTAATGAGAAATAATGGGTAAAACGTGATTTTATATCACTACCGAATGCCCTAAATAACTCATTTCCATTTTTGTTCAACTGAGCTTATACTGGGTGATGCATCGAATGAGCTTGGAAGTGGAAGACACCATGCGCTGTGCTACTGCTGGGCTGTCGGTAAAACACTTACTCTGTTTAGTTTGTACATGAATGTAAGGGCCCAGAAGATTTAATGATTTAAATTTTTTTAAAAGAAAAACCATACAACACGAGAAGAGGAAAGTGAGTCTTACATGATTAACATGATTCGCGAATCCTATTATTTCTTCTAGATTAAAAAAAAATCTATAATGTGTACAAAATAGTGGATTTGTCCTAGAGTTATCAGAACCTTATTAAAAATAATTCAATCATGTTCCTAAAAGAAATTTATTCTAAATTGTAGGCCTCCCTAGTCAAGAAATTTGTTAACCCTCCTTCTTTGCTAGACAACCCAAGAATGGTCAACAAGAGAGTCTTTATATTCACATTAGCAATTTTACGTCCCCTGCTCTACTTCTTTGAAAACGATAGGGATATATTTTTGGTTTTTGTGTGTTTGTTTGTTTGTTTGTTTGTTTTTCGGAATACCTTTAAAGATGAATTTAGGGGATCCCTGGGTGGCGCAGCGGTTTAGCGCCTGCCTTTGGCCCAGGGTGCGATCCTGGAGACCCGGGATCGAATCCCACATCAGGCTCCTGGTGCATGGAGCCTGCTTCTCCCTCTGCCTGTGTCTCTGCCTCTCTCTCTCTCTCTGTGACTATCATACATAAATAAATTAAAAAAATAATAATAAAGATGAATTTAGAGGGTTTTTTACCCAGGGAAATGGCCCTATGGGAGGACATATTGAAGGAATAAAGACTTTCTCCATCTATAACTCTTCCCTTTTGATTAGACTTTCATACTTTTTTGTTTTTTAAAGATTTTATTTATTTATTCATGAGAGACACAGAGAGGCAGAGGCACAGGCAAAGGGAGAAGCAGGCTCCATGGGGCCCCGATGGGAGGCTTGATCCTGGGACTCCAGGATCATGCCCTGGGCCAAAGGCAGATGCTCAACCACTGAGTCACCCAGGGATCCCCAGGATTTTCATACTTTTAAGTGGCTAGTTACAAAATAGTAAATAGTAATCCCTATAACGTTCTTTCTTTCTTTCTCCCTCCTGAGTCTAACGAGAGTTATGTTTGCTTACTCCAACTATTTAAATTCATGTTACAAATGCTTCCCATTTTTCCTGAATCTATCTTTTGCTCATCGTTTTTATCCATCTCGTAAGAAAAGGAAACATTTTAAAATAATAAAACAGGCTGAGCATTTAATCTGTTCTCAAGTTTGTAGATGTGGTGGGTCTCATCTCGAGAAATGGTTCCAGTCAAATTTTCAGTTGTAGTTATGTAATGACTGATAAACTGTGAAAGTATTTTATATTTACAGTAAGTCTACTGAAAAAGTTATCTTTTTTATGTCAATATTTTGTCTTTACCTAATTCAATTGGTGGTAGATGTTCTGCTTCAATTTTTTTGACAGTGTATTATTAGTTTCAGATGCATTTAGGATGACTGTGTCTTGGAAAATTGGACTCTTTATCATTACGCTTTGCCTCTCTTTATCTCTGGCAGTCCTTCCTGTTCTGAAACTGGCTTTGTCTGAAATTAATGTAACTATTCCAGCTGTCTTTTTATTATTTTTAGCATAACATATCTTTCTTGACACCATCCCTTTATTTTTAATCAATCTGGGTCTTTATATTTAATGTAGATTTCTTGTGTGCAAAGTAATTGTTTATACTTCCTTATCACGTCCATTCCGACAATCTGGGTTTTCATTGGTGCACGTAGACCGTTCAGATGTTAAAGGATTATTGATACAGTTGGGTTAATATCTTCCATGTTGGTAACTGTTTTCTATTCGTACATTATCCTATCCCCACCTCTTTTTTCTGCTTTCCCTGGTTCTAACCGACATTGTATGACTTAGTTTTATCTCCTCTCTTAGTATGTAAATTATACTGCTTTATAAATTTTTAACACCCTAGAGTTTTCAAAACACATTTATAACTAATCTAAGTCAATTGACACTCTACTGTTTCCCTTGTAGT